>NW_020447997.1:20057-329462 GCF_003343035.1 Apteryx rowi
GGGCAGCCGGGGGGAAAGGGGACTACGCAGCAGCTTTCCGGCCCGCCGACGCGGGGCCAAAAACGGGGCCAAGAAGGGGCCAGGGGAAAAGGCAGCGGGCAGCGCCGGGCTGGGGCAGCGCCCCCCGCCTCGCCTCCCCTCGCCTCCCCTCCCCTCCCCTCATGGCGCGCACGCGCCCCCGCGGCGGCCCGCACGTGGCGCCCGGCCCAGGACGGGCCTCGCAGCTGGAGGCGCCATCTTACCCCAGCGGCTCCCGTGCATGTGGTGAGGCGCAGGGGGCTCGCCTAGGGGCCGCCCTCGTTTAAATACGGTGCTAAGAGTATTTCTGCTCGGCGGAGCGGGGCGAAGGCTTGGAGAGTGGAAGACTAACTCTTTTGTGGTGAGGTAGCTTGTGTGCTGGCCTCCGTTTGTGAGTCTCCAGTCTGGCGCTTCTAGATTGGCTTGTTTTTTTTGTCCCAAGGGTCTTGGAATCGGCTGCAGCTGCAGGTGGCAGTATTTGGGGATAGTAAGGTGGGCATCTCACAGTGTGAACGGCTTGTGTTGTGAGGACTGTAAGTTTCTTAATTTTAGGTATTCTTCTTTCATAATTTGGACTTAGATAAACTGCAGTGAGTGATGAAGTGGGGGGGGGGTGGGAACAAAAAACCCTTGATCTCCTTGTGCTTACTGTTCGTTATCTTCCTTGTTCAAAGGTCGGTCCCTGAGAAGACAGGGTCTGTAACAGCCTCTTATGAGGAGCAGATCTAAACTGACTGCAGTATATGCGTGGGTTCATTTTTACTAGTACTGCTGAAGTACTTTATTGGAGTCATGTATAGAGCTGCTAACAAAATTACAAGACTTATCCTTGTAAAAAAAGTTCCTCTCTCTAAAAACACAACTTCCTAAATTTGCTTGCCCAACTTTTTTTTCAAAAGTATTGAAAGATAAAGGAAGTTGGGAAGACATGAAGGGGTTTAAGTGCATCTCTTGTGCTCCCAGTTCTCCCATTTTGATACAATAACTGGTATACTGCCTTAAGCATGCAGTGTTTTTATTTTCATATTATTGAGTTATTTCACGTTTATGCTAAGAATATAGTCCTTAAGAAGCTACTCTGAGGGAGAAGGCAATATTCTGAAATTGATTAATGTAGTTATAGTCTGACTGCATTTTTGAAGTAAACCATCTAATGAAAAAAAAAACCATAAAGTATCTGAAGTTTTGAGCTATGTTTCTCCCTACTTTTTGTTCTACTGGTTCTGCAGTTCAGCTTTCAGCAGATTGTTAGTTGCAAAAAAAAACCCTCTTCAGATGAGACTTCTTACACCCATTCAGTTTATGAATGGTTTTACATAGGCAAGTGATAAATCCTGAAAATCCTGATAAAATTGTTTCACTACAAGTGAAGAACCTTGTAATTAGTATCTTAGCTGAAAACTTAGAGGAACCTTTTTGGGGGGGTTTCTTCTGGCAGTTTTGGTGCTAGTCATGTTGTAAGCAAAATGAGATGATACAAGTCAACTTAAAAAAAAAACAATTCTTTTTCTCAGAAAAGATAAAACACTCATCCTCTGAAGCTGATGGTGTTCACCAGAGCCTTAGCTATAGCTTTTATAAGCAAAAGGTGCTTATCAAGAAAGTGAAATAATTGTATGAGACCAAGTAACCTAATGGATAAATCAGATACTGCATGTGCTTTTTGGCTCAAGAAACTGTGGTTTCTATTTTGTCTTTCAATGCCACATTGGTTATCTTGGTAAAATAAATCATTAGAAGAAAAGTTTTTTTTATATATATAAAACCTATAATTTGAATATATTTATATTTACAAAGTAATAAATATTGGTTATTGATAACAGTAGAAATATTGGTTATGTTACATATATGTATCACATACACTATGTTTCCAAGTATTAAAAATTATTCTAAAAAATGTTTGTTACATTCCCAATCGCTACAATGTGAAGCATTGTGTTTAAGAATACATAGTTCTTCAACCATTCTAAATGTTAGAAGTTTTAATATAATGTGGATGTGGTAGCATCCCAAATGATACAAATGATTTTTTTACAGTACTGACCCTACCTGAAAAAAACTCACCTTCCAGGTGCACTGTAACATTTGTGTTCTGTTTTCAATTTTAGTCCATTCATTTTGGAGAGAGCAAATAAACTACTGCAGAGCTAAAATAGGCAACTCATTAAAATAGCATTTGTACAGTAGTGGCTTAACGTAGACTGCATTCTTCTGCACTAGTTTAACTGGGGTGATGTTGGACAACCAGTTTCCCGAAACTGGGGCAGTTTTGTATGTACATTTTAACCCTGATTAATGATAATTTAGCTGGTACCAAATTGATATAAACCAGGGGTATACTTATATAACATGCTCATATACAAATGTGTATCATTAGAGCTAAATTGATTTTACCATTATTTCTCAAGTTAAACTGATATAACTTCTGTTGGAAGTGCTCAAGACAAATTTCAAATTGCAATGTAGGCAATAAAAGTCTTTCCAGGGAATTCACTGAAAATTGTATTCACAAATCCCTATTCTTTTAAAAATAATGACATAGTTTTATAAAAATCATGCAGTTCATTTTAAGATATCACAAGATTTTTAAGATAACATATCTTGAGGTTTAGGATCTCTTTTCTGTCTGCATTTTCAAAGCTTAAATTTCATATTTTCAATTATATCTTCAACATTATGAAACTTGAGTATTCACCTGTTTTAAGAAATTAGAAGGTGAGATTTTGGTATATGCTTCAAGAACAGAATCTAGAATTTTAAGAATAATGCCAAAAATACTGGACCTGTGTTAACTGTGGGAGTGAATCAATTTTGGAATCATTACAATAATTTTTACATAATATTTCTCAAAGTGTTGATCTGATGATCAGGTGCACCAAACTTCTTTCTCTCTCTTTTTTTTTTCTGTGAACTATTCCCTTTGTTTCCCTCTCTCACTCTTTCTGCTTTAGCCCTCTGACTCTTTTCTTGAGTCTAAAAGAATCATCGGATGCTGCTGCTAAGCTGCAGTCAAGTCCCTTATGGGCCATTGTACAAGTAGTACAAAAAGTAATTATATGAGGTCAAAGGTCTAACCCTTTACTTATCTTTACATATTCTTATGATGTGCAGTGGTGTTATGTAAAAAAAAGGAATGTTTCTTGTATGAGTACAGATATACACACATAAAACTGAAAATGTTAGGGCAAAGAGAGCACCCATACAGGAAGGTAAGATTACAAAGATTTAATATTTGGATATATTTTTCTGATGTATATATTTTTTTCCATTATGTGGCACTGGTTCTTGGCAACAGCCTGCATTATGAAAAAACAGAACAGACTTATCAACTTACCTTCTGAGATACCAGCTTGGTTTGCTTTTGAAAACAAATTTTAAAACTCACCTTGCCTCAAAATACTGTTTATGAATATTTTGTGATGTTTACAGAATATTATTGGATAGAAATCCATACTGAATCATAGTCCAAGGTAAATGTATCACAAGTGGAAGTATCACACCTGACACCTGGTAGAGAAAAGGAGAACATGCACAAAGAACATTAATCAAAACTGATCATGCCCTTGAGCTCAACAGGGATCCTCTCTCTGCTGGGGAAAAGGAGATCAGCTGCCTTGGACTGCTGAACCCCTGCAAGGGAGGCAAGGACAATTCACAGATGCGATAGTACACAAAGAAGACAGTGAACCATGTAGGCAGGGGAAGGCTCTCTTCTGAAGGAATTGAGTTTTGTTCCCCCACCCCACTCCCAGAAAGTGAACTTTCTGCCTCAAGGCTACAGTCATCAGCTCCTAGTTGCATTCTTTGGGCATTATTTTGACATGCTGTTATTGAGCACATGCTTTCATTATAATTCCAGTTCTGTTTATAATTTTCTGTCTGGCATGCAAAACATTTCATCTCATCTTATCTAGATATTATTTGTAACAGGCAGGGTAGATGAAACTTCTAAGGTATTTTGAGATTCTTGTGTTGAAGATGATTTATTTTTGCTCAATGATTTGAGTGCTGGACTCAGACCCTTCTCCCCCCCCCATGTTTCATTGCAGACTTGGGCACTGGTCTACTCAGAGACATTATGCAGCTAATTTCCACTGTCAGTGACTCACTTTTTTTATCTATAATTTGATAAAAATGAGATTTAATTCCATTGTGACAAGCCCTGAGATCTATTAATGAAAAGCACTTTGAAAGAACTTTTACAAATGTAAAAAAAGGGCCTGTTTTTTATGATGCAGAGTTTTGTTCCTGTACATTCCTATGTTTTAATGAGAAATAATCTCAATTGACTAATTTATTAACCTTTCAGACCATATAATTTCAGTTTCCATCCTAATTATTGTAGTTAAATAATTACTTTCCACCTTCTCTTCAGCTCCCTCTAAGGACTTTCCCATCTATCTGAACAGGCAGCAAAGTGACTTGAATAAAGTAAAATATTTATCTGGCCTCAGTTAGCAATCAAGGGATGTTCTTGGGATGAATAAGAGCAATTAGTGGTTAACAACATTGTTGACAGGTGTCACATGCTGAAACATGAAACAGCATTAGCTTAGATTACATCAGGGCAGAGTTGTCAAGGACTGAGAATTTATTGTATTATCTTATGTATAATGTGATGAAATATTGATGAAAAACATCACATTTCATGTCAATGGAGCTATTGTTTTGCAAAGATAAACTATGGGTATGTTCACTTCTGGATACTTAAGGGTGATGTTGATTAAAGCACTGCTTTTATGAGAATAAATGCAATTTCACAAATTGCTGTAGTATGTACGAGTGAGGAAAGTCCCTACTTACAGTTACATTCTGGAATTAAAGCAAGAAAGCGCTTGCAAAAACAGAATTCCATCTCTTCTCATCTTTCTTACTGAATTTAAAAACTGTAGTTTATTGTGTTTTTTCAAAGAATAATAATAATGCTGTAGCCTCCAAGTCCAACAGTAGGGTATTTCACAATGTTATTAATTGTAAAACATAAATGTCTTTGCTTATTTACTGTAATTGTTGAAAAGTAAATGTAATTCTCCCTCTAAGACACTAGAGGGAGCAACGCGAGAACATGAAGGAAAGGTTTTTTTTTTGCCTTCAGTCCTATTAACTGCCTAATTTTGCTCTGGATTTGGAATATGGAAACTGTTGTTGCTGAATTGCAATTTAACTACATTTCAAGCTTGTAGAAATACCCTTCTTCTATCTTTTTAAAGGTAAAAGATCAGGGAATTTTTTCACAATTTTCCCCCATCTTAAAATTCCACACAGTAAGCAGTGTGACCACATCTTTTCCAGTAGTCTTGCTCCTGTAAGATCATACAATGTAGACAGTTATGGCAGCTTTTTGTCCTTCTAGGAGTTCCTCCCTTTTTACTTTTGTGGGACATGAGGTATCAGGAGAAAGAAATTACTTACTCCATAAGCAGGACAGGAAATATTTGGGTTTCTGTTAGAAATGCATTTTATGTGGCTTTCATCTATAAAATGATTTTTAAAAAAGGTTGAAAATACTGAACTGTTACAGATATTTTTTAAAAGTACTACATTTAAAACAAATATTGAAAATATAACCACTTCTCATATGTATATTAAACAGATTCTGGAAATAAACGTCACCTACTTCTTGATTCCCATGGATTCTACTGCTCTTAAGTGAGCTAAAGAGAGGATTATAGTTTAGAAAAGACAGGCACAGAGTCCATACAGATTAAATGCAATCATTGCATGTCCTAAACATGGTGAATTTTTTAAAGCATTAAAAGAAGGCCCATGAAATTTGCAGCATATGTAACTAATTGCAGACTCTTAAGATTACCAGGGCTGACTGGGTGAGAAAATATTCTGTTAAATCACAGATCAGACTATTTATAGTCTTATCTGTTTGCTTAGAAACATCCTTTTCATGTAAGAGTGGAGATGAAAGATAGAATTACTGAGCTTTACTCATTTTCTTCTTAGGGGCTTTATTCTGCCACCTTTTTGCATATAGAGGAGTTCCACTGACACCAAGAAAGCTAGCTAGACCCAACACTCCACTCAAATACACAAGTTCAGAGGCATGATTGCATGGATACAAATATACACAAAACAATGGAAAATGTCATCCTTTTGCGAATTACGTTTAGGAGGGGTTATAGAGGCCAAGATAACAAATCTGATGCATAAAATGTGTAAAATTGAATATTCTGAAAAAGAATCAGAATTGAGCCTCCTGCCTTAGTAGGACTCTCCATGAAGTAAAAAGTACCTGTATAAATTAGTGGAAGAAAATATGACTATCCACAAGAAGAAATGCACAGTATCCTAACTGCAAGCTGCTTAAGATTTGCTACTTCTTTCTCAGTCCTTCTGCTTTCCATACTTAATATATTTGCTTAAATGGAGTGCTTCATTGCTGAAATGAGAACCCCCCCCACCCCAAAAAAACCCCACCCAACAACAACAACAAAAAAACATTGAGACAGGAGAGAGAATAGAGGCGAAACTGAAATGAGAGGTGAAGGCCGGCAAAGAAGGAGAGATGCTGTAGCAGTTAATCAAATAGAACACTTTGCTCATTTTTACTCAACGTTTCCTCGAAATCTAATAAACATGCCTGGCCAGATGAAGTGAGTCTGAAAGAGCCAAATTTCAATAAGCCTCTAGATTTCAACATTTCCCCCCCCCCCCCGCCCCACTAAAGATTTCATCTGATTTCTTAAGATACCTAATTGGAAGAAAAGATTGATTTTGTGAGATACCCAACCTCTTGCATCATTTCAAAGGGGAGTGAAATGTGTGTAGAAAAAGACTGAATTCACAGTGAGTGAGTTCATTATACTGGATGATTTTACTTTGTTTTTGTGCTGATTTTATGCCAGATACAATGTTAGTGCCTTCTTGGGTATCCTGGAGTTCAGAAGGATTTCAGTATCCCCCAGAGATTAGCTAACATTCTGCAGCTCTCCAGCTGATTGTTTTTTATTCATATGAGAAGTTTCTTAGGAAACAATTATTGGGGTATGGACATGTTCCAAAAAAGACTCCTTTGCAGCGCTAATACTGAGATGTCACTTGTACACTTGAAAACTTCAGTCCAAATCAAAAAGTTAAATAGACTGGGAAGACTTTTCAGGGTGACTTGATGTGCCTGGTTCACACAGGTGAACTTCTTGTAAGTTTGTCAACATGTGAAAAGCAATGTAATCTCACTTATTTTTATTGTTAAATTAATACATTTAGCAAGGAGAAGGAGAACATGAAAGAAAATTTTTAGCATGTATTTTGTTTCCTCATAAGTTGAATGATTTTTTTTCCATTAAGAAGTAACATATTTAAAGTTGTATATAATGTTACTGTAAAATCTTTTTGCTAAATAGGGAAAATATATATATCTCCATGTTTCCTGAGTTGATGTAGTCATTTCATAAGGAAAGAAATAGAATTTCTGTAGCCTTTGTTGTTGTTTTCTATTCATGTAATAATTTTATCTACATTAGTCTTGAATATGTGGTAAAAGATGTACAGACAGGTGGAATGTATTATAATGCAGATGAAAGAAATCTTGTAAAAGCAAGGTATATTTTCCATGGTCATTTGGGGGTGGGGGGAAGTACTAGTTATGTTTGAATATACGTCTGAAGAAAAAAGTAAATCATAAGGAAAAAAGTGACATTTTTCAGTCAGCTCACATTTTTCACATATAGTATGAAGTAGCATTCTTTCTTGTAATTCATTTTTATTTGTAAAGTAGAATACATATGCTGTGCTGTGGCTTATAAAAATAAGATCTGAAAATATCTGGAGTTCATTCAGGGAGGAAAAGTCATTGGTGTCCTTCAGAGCAAATTAGACTTTAGCCGCTGGGTGTCTCTAGATGTAAAATGAAAGTAGTCGAGATCACTGCTAAGTCTGTGTGTATTACAATGTAAGCAACACGTACAAGACACTTCTAGGAAGACTTCCTTTCCCAGGGAATAGACCTGCACTTTTAACATTCAGTGACTGAGTACATGTTTGATTGGGCCTACAGTGAGCTAAGTTTCTTTTGAGAATTTTCTGGTCCTTCTCAGACAATCTTATCCAAATATAATGGGAATTAAAGCTTAATACCTCATATTGCTCCTTAATTATAGCTATAAATGAGCACAGTTGAATTTGTGAGTGGCAGCAAGCAATTTTACACAAATCATAGAGATGAGCAAAGCAACTAACAAGAAAAAAAACTTTATAAAATCATAATTAACTTAAAATAGATTCTCAAAAGCAAATCCATTTTTATTTCAGAGTTATATATTTCTTTGCATTGTTTAAGGTAGCTTTTTCTGATCTATCCTGCCTATTGATCATTTAATGCTGGCAGAAATGATGGCAGAGGGAACCCAGCTGCAGAGACTTTAGGGGGTATGTGACTTCAGTGGTCCAAATAACTACATCATTGAGGACACAGAGGTCATAGTTGGGTCAGAACAGTACCCCAGCTTAAGGGCTATAATCAGAAGTATGCCATTCTGTGCTCAGTAAGTATAAGGGTGCAGTGGCTGCTGGTTTTTACATAATCGGTTTCTATTTATGTAAAATAGTAAAAATATTTCTCTATTTGTAGCGTTCTTCATGAGAATATCCCAAAACACTGTACAGATATTAATTCCAACACTACCTTCATGAGACAGGTAATTGATGACTCTTCAGTTTTTATGGAATGGAACCAAGGAAGAGAGATGTGAAGTGACATACAAAATTTGTATATAAAAACTTTCACTTTTAACTGGACTCAGTAATCTATTTCTCCAAAGCTTAAGACCAACTTAAAAATGATCGTTTTGTCGTACTCCAGGTATTGAGTTATTCAAAACTCTAAGATTTGTGGCACTTATATAGTTTATTTATAATTGAAATACTATTTTCCTGTAATAGAATAAGAATTTCCTGTAATAGAATAAGAAGAGAAAAACTGCCAGATAAGCCTGTTGTTAGCCTAATAACCTACTAATTCCAGTGAATATAACATATAAGACAGGTTGAATATGAATATGTGACAGGTTAGTTGTATCTTTGTATGTTAAACTTAAGTTGTTTTTTTTTCATTCCTGCGGCTTGTTTTTTGTTATTAATCTCCAAAATCTTAGTGAATAGCTCTTTCATTAAAATTCATATGTATATACTTGGTGCTTAATAGTACCTAACATGTTAAAGAATGACAATTCGTTTGTTTCCTGTTGAAATAGGGTAAGCCAGGCACATCAAGTCCATTTGTCAAGATGATCCTTGTGAAACCCAGAACACATTCACTATTGTCCCTAGCCATAGTTGTGCCCATCTTTTGGAGGCAAGGACCGAGCTGATCTAATTTGTAGTTCCTATCCTCGGTATTACTTGCAGTTTCTCAGGGTCAGAAATCAGCTGATTGATTTTCTGTGTATTCTGTTGCTTTGACAATGTATCTCTTGGTAGTGTATTTTGTTACTGAGTTCATTATTTCTATCTTTTATCACTTGTGGAGTCTCTTGAAAATTATAGTATACATCTGGGGATGCAGAATCTATATCTCTAAAAGATAGAAATGAACTAGCTGGGAAAACTGACTTTACTGACTTTCCTGGTTGAATATTTGATAATTTGTTTCAGCTTTCTATTTTATTGTGATCACAATAATGATGATATAGCTGTTTCTTTGATGAATTTGATTTGAGGACTGTGTAAAATTTTTCCCATAATAAATGAAAACTTTCTCATACTTGCTTCTATTTTAAGGCAATGATTAACTTCAAGGGGAAGGCCAAAAACAGTTCATCTCTGTCTTTTGAGGTGGCTGGTGTGTTGCTTCATGTGCTAGTTTGAGGTAATCATGAATGTTGATCGGATGAAAATTTAGCCTACTACAGTTTATTAATTTGCAAAATCTAAGTAACTCTTCAAGAAGGCAATTTTAGAAGAAGGAAAGATAAAATGTTAAGGTTCCAAAGAAAAAAGTTCTTTAAAAGTATATACATAGATAGAAATGTAGGGAAGGCAAGGAATTTGCTCTTGCACTGTATAGTTCTAATATTAATTTAAATTAAAAATTCTTTTCTCCACAAAGATTTTCTTATTTTTTTCTACAAATAAGAAATTTTAAAATCACACTAGGCTTGTTTTCATTTTGCTGTGAGAGTTGAGAGGTTGTCTTCCGCATGTTTTTGCAATCAGTATTCCAGTGTGCCCTCTTCCTTGTTTTCCGTATGCAATATATTATATTAAAATACATGTGCTCATGACCATATTTGTTGTATTACAAGTATCCTGTAGAGAAAGAACTTCCTGAGAAGAACAATATGTAGTTTTAATGCCAAGTACATAAATTATCAGGCTGAAATCTACTTGCTTTTGATGAATTAACGGAACAACGCCGGCAGGCTTCAGTTTGCTAAAATGTGCCGTATAAATTCAAGTATAGAAAAGACAAGTAGTAAAAAATAATACAAAAGGCAAATCTTCACTAGAAAAAACTTACGTAGTTTCACAGAAATGAAAAAAACCATACTTTTTTTTTTTGCATCAGCTGAGAATTTGGACCACAAAAATAAATATATATATCTTTTGGAAGCAGATCATTGCAATGTGTCAGGTATCAGCTGACACATCCTTAATAATGGCACTGCTCCTGATCACTCTGTTCTATTGAAATACAGTGGCCTTGAAAGTACGGACAGTTTGCTATGGTTTAGATAGAAGTGCAAGGCAAATGATTCCTTTTGTTTCCTTTTTCAATGCCTGTAAGTCCTTGATTCTGCATTTGGATCTGCAATGTTGGAATCTTTTAATTCCAGTGAAATTATAGGACTAAATGTAGTATCAGTCATTAAATAAGAAGTGATAAAAACAGAAGAGAAAAATGCTAGGGAAGACATGACTAAGCAGTAGAGTAATTACTTGAAAGTACTGAAACTGTTAGTTTGTGAAGCATACTTGCTATCCTGCAGCTTCTGCTTTCATGCCTTTTACTCAGACAACATCTTGACAGAGCTTGTTCCAGCTCAGTGCTTTCCATTACTCTTTGGTTAAATATCATAAACACTTTTTTCCAAATGAAGGAGCATTTGCGCATACCCTGTTCTCAGTTGACAGGGAGTCCTTCTGCCTATGTTCTGGTGTTCTCTGTGTACTTCCCACCATACAGCCATAACATCTCTCCTAGTTGTATATGTGAGAAACACTCAACAGTGACCTCACAGTGAAGTAAATGAACCACAGTGACTGCTCTAGCTGTTAGAGCCCGAGGATTCAAGGGACTCTAATTAAGGAAGTGGAGATTTTTCATTGTGTATACATTTCCATTAATAGTTTACTTCCCAGCTGGAAGTGTCATCTGGCTGGTGATGGTCCTTTGTGTGTTTTTTCTGTGATTACTCACTCAAATGGAGCCATTGTCTAAAGTTTAAAAGGCAAACAGTTTCCATGACTGAGCTTTTAAAAAATACAGATATATGTATTTTGTCCAAAAGTAAGATTTTTAAGGGAACTCCTTCAGAAATGAATACTTATATGGAATATAACTTTCTTGTTATTTTTGTAAATATCCTCTTTGTCACTTTTTTTATTCACGTTTGAAGACTGAATTATCCCTGTTTGAAGAAAACTCTGTGATCACTTAAGTCATAATTTCAGAATAGGTGACTTTTATATGCCAGATGCAGTAATACTTGGCACACCTTGAACAAACAAGTTTGGTTTTGAGGGTGCTGCAGTCAGAGACCCCATCTGAGAGTAGGAGAATCACAGGATTACACATCAAGGGCCCTGGTACCTGAGAAGGTGGGTGGAACGGAAAGAAGAGGAGGCAATTTCCCACAGATTGAGGAGAAGACAGACCTGCAGCTGTGTAATTTTGAGTCATGCCAAGGCTTAGTGTGGACTCTAAATACTATTTACTGAACCTTAAGTGAGCAATGATTACGTGTTTTTTTTCCAAGTAGACATTTTTTATTTGACCCAAATGCAAGCTCAGGATCAGATTCTCAGCCAGGATAAACCAGACTCGCTCTGTTAACTTCAGTGGAACTCCATCATTTGCATGAGGTGAAAATCTGGCTCTGAGAGCATGACTGCTGTGGGAAACTTCTTCAGAATAAATAAAATTCAGAAGAGAGAAATGCAAACATACTAATCTAAAACACAGTACCAAATAGTAGTGTGTTGACAACTTTATATTCTTGCATAATAGCATCATCCTAAAACAACATTAGTAAACACTTACGTGGCAAAAAAATCAAGACCATAGACATTCTGCAGTGTGACTGTAGACTTTCATGAGATCTTGTGCTGAATTTTATTGAATGTCCTGTTGGAACATAGATTTCTGACCTTATTGGCCAACAGATCCAGTTCCCTGGAACTGCAGGCAGCCACTCACTAGATGTTGAATTCAGATCTATGCCTCCCCCCACACACACCACGTGCACACACACTCCTCTAAGGATTTTAAGACCTAAGACCAAAAGCTGTAATTACAATACAATGCAGACTGAAAAGCTTAAAAGGCCAAATGTTACGTGTTACAAAAATATACTATGATTCTCAATAAACTACAGCATTAATCTGCACATGTAGTCACAAACACCACAGCTTTCAGTAGTGATTTCAGACTATTTCGAGTATTACTGTAAAATTATGACATTGCAAGAAAATATTTAATTGTTGCAAAATAAAGTGCAACAAAGTGCAGAAATTCATGAAGCATATTAAAATTCAGCTTGGATTTCCTTGTGTTCAATATTTATTCGTGCTTTATTTTAGAAAACTGACCCTACTTATGTTTAGCTCTAGCTGATGGAATAAAAGAAGGGTTCTGAATGTGTGGACCTGTGAATAAAATTAAACCTTCCATATTCCAATTCAGATGCTTTGTATGTATTAAAATCAAAGTTTAAGAACTTACAGAGTATGTCCCTAATGAAATAGTTGCTATGAGTGGCAAAGATGACACTCAGAAATGTATTGTGACTAGAGACAGCTGCATACAGCAGATAGAGGGTGAGGAAACAACTGTAATATTTCTCCTCTCCACTTCCATTTCAGCGCATATATATAGAGAGGAAGAATTTGTCATTAGTCTTTACCAGTACATCAATTGGCTGGCTTTGGTCCATGTGAAGCATGGGAGGGGCATGCAGGAAGAGTGAAACACACACACACACTCACAGTGAGGAAACGGGGGAAGAGAGTAATCTAATCTTCACCCAGTCAACTATTTTTTTTCTATTTCTAAAAAAGAGGATCATTTTATTTTGAGTTCTTTAAAATAATTTTCTGCTGGAATGGAACTTCTCTCTATAAAAGGTAGGTTTTTCTTACCAAGCAAGCTGCTTCACAAATGTGACAAATGTTTAGTAGGCAGCTATAAAAAGCACCCTAGTAAACTGCAGATGTGGGCTGGTAATTAAAATGGACGGGAATATTTCTTTCAGTGCTTCCTTCAAGGGAAGCCAAGCAAGTGCAGTCTGTAAACTGTGCACTTGCAGAGTGGTTGGACTGCTGCAATGTTTGGAGTCTGCTGGTGGTTCAGTGAGAGTGTTCAATGGCTTCTCCCCGTTTGCCTTGAAAGTGAAAGCTTTCTCAGAGCTTGAGATGTGATGGAATCATTCAGGTTGTTAGATAAACATCCTGCAAATGTACTGCAATTCCATAGAATGCTTAAGGATGTTTAGTGAAAGGTAAAAGCAAGAATAAGGAAAATAAGGAAGGTAGGTGATGTTAGGCAAGTGGGAAGTGAATCAGCAAGCAATGGTAAACTTTGGGGACCTTTGCAGGGTAAAGTTGCAGACTCTGAGAATTTTGCTGTTTTTTTTTTCTTATTTATTGCCAATTACTAGGTCCTAAGTATAACAGTGAAGTATATGGTATGCATAAACTTATTCTTAGAGCAAGCTTAATTTTGTAGGATGTCAGAGCTGTTTCATTCAATTTAACCCTGAGCTGTCTTACATGCATTGATAGGGTAGGAAAATTTAAAGATTACCTTTTTAAAAATCTAAATTTCATGAAATTTAGTCATACGCTTGATCCAAAATGATGACAAGATTAGATTTTGGTAAGTTTTGTGACTGTATGAGTCACAACACTATTAGCTTTGGGGCATTCTTCACAAGTGAAAGTGACACTGCGGAGTGGAACTTAAATCTGTTAAAGTCAGAATTTGGAATGTTCACTTTTTAGTTGGTAAAGTGCTTACTGCAACATGTCTGCTAACAGGCGCATTAAATATGTAATAATCAATTCTTTATATGATAAAAACAATTTTAGATTATGTGCAGTCTGTGAGCCTTCTGAGTGGTCACTCTGCAACTCTATTATTGAGAAGAATTTTGAACTAGCTTTTTGAGATGATGGATAGTATGTCTTCCTGGTTACCTGGCCTCCGTTTTGCCCTTTGTGTTGTATCCATGTACTTACTAAGTTTTTGCATTGTCTGTAGAAGAGACACATCAGTATAAATTGAATATTAACCAGTTTATAAAATATAAAAATGATAGAATTACATAGCTAGTGGATTCTGCAGTACAGTTTTAGTTTTCTTGGCACTCAAAGGGATTTGAACAGAATATTTATCCCTTTCAGTGTGTGTGTGTGTGTGTGTGTGTATTCTCTCTCTCTCTCTGCAGAGGTTTGTAACATTTAGCAGGCTATTTTTCTGAGGTCTGTGACTGTTAAGTAATTACTGTTGCTTATCAGCTAGAGTTCAGACAATTTGCATCAACACCAATCACTCTTGCATTTACATGAAACCACCTTAACTCAGGTGAATCTGTGCCTTGGAAGATAACAATCTTCCTAAAGCATCATGAAGCACAAGGGGGATATTCATACCATACTGTTATTCAGATGATCCTGCTTTCTTTTTTTTGAACTCGTAAAACCAAATGGTTTGCACAAGGATCAGAGGCCTCAGCCTCTTTCTTTGTTTGGGCTCTAGAGAATAACAGAAATACATGGGAAGAAAACAGCATCATTAAGAGGAAAGTATACCTGTATACTTTGTCAAAGGCACAACTGTTAAAATCCAAAGCACAACTAAGTTTAGAGTGACAGTACCGGTGTCCTCGTAAGTCATAGGGTTTTCAGCTGCAACATGTTTACAGTGATGTGCGCTGTCTTTTTGCAGTTTGACTTTTAACCCCATGATCACACTTATGTTTGATCTAGTAATGGAACTCTAAGGAGTGAGAAATTTGCTCATTGCTGAGTAGTCTTCTTTTTCAGCTATGGTGACAGGAAACATTAAATGTTAATGGAATTTTATAGCTCTTGTTTCAGCTACTTGTCTGGCTTGCACAAAAGCGTTCAGCTTTCATGGTATTCATCTCTTTTCAGCTTATAATCAAACATCTCGGGATCATTGCCTTCTATCTCTGTTTCAAGTTCATACTAATTTTTATTTCATCTGCTCAGAATGACTAAATATTGATTCACTGACTTAAGAGGGAACACTCTACTTTTTAATATTTCTTCGTGCATACCATCATAGCACTACAATTAATTGATACCTGGGAAATCCCATATAGACAGAATTCTGAGTACTGCTTCAAGCCATGTACCATATTAATGTGGCATTTTATTCCCTACGTATTTGTTGTCATATCCATCTTAAATTACTAGAATTATATGGCTTTCTGCCACTAGTATTACTGTTAAGGCAAAAGAATTAGCAACAGTGATGAGAACTATACTGTTAGTCATAAACAGAATTACTGAACTGGGGGGATGGGCAGGCAGAGAACACAGATGTAATTATACTTACAGAGCAAGCACATTTTTCTGGAAATCATTGTAAACAGGTCAAAATTAAATACCATGACTGTTTTTATACAGTCCCTCTTCATAACAGGAGTCATCTCTAATGTAACTAATGGGAATTAATGCTTTTTACAGGCAGTGCTGCCACTTGTAAGGTATTGAGTTTTGCTTTCTTAGTTTTGATGACATCTGACCTCCTATTGGTAGCCATCCCGATATAGTATCTGATCGTAATACTGGAAGTAGTGGCATTTGTGCAGTTGAATGAGTTATTCTACATAAGTGCCTAGGCATGACACCGGATTTGGAAGATTAGTTTCCTTTTTGGAACTGGTTTCAGTTCCCTTCTCTGCTTTTCTTGTGCTTACAAAAAAATCGGTGAAGGCCAGATCCAGTGGAAGATTTTTGTCTGAAATGAAACTTCTGTATATTTGCCTCTTGGCGATAGAAGAATCTGAACTCCATGGGTCTCAAAATGTATATCTAAGTATTTCAGTGCATGCCCAGAGCTGCTGCATTCTTTAGGGGCTGAGCAGGTCCCCCTCCTCATTCAATCCAGATCGGTTCAGAATTCAGTAGCTGAGCAGTCTTCTGTCAAAGTACACTGAAGAGCTCTGCCTGCTAGGTATTATCTTCCCTTTGTGTAATAGCTTGCTAGGTAGAACTGTTGCTTAGGAGGAAGAGCTGAAAAATGGACTGTTGTACTAGCTTGTATTGGATGTCCTGTAGCAGACATGTAGGGTAGAGGAAGAAATGGCAAGCATATGTAATACTCCCCCACCCACAGTAATCTCTCAACCTTCACATATTTTCTTCTGAGAGTAATTTCTGATCTTGACACGTTTTTTCTATTTAGCAACCCCCAGTGTATCTGTCTTCCAAATAGTTTTCAGTCTCTTCTAGAGTTAATGTAAACTTGCACCACCAACTCCTTTGACAAGGAGTACCCCAAATCTACTGTCCATGGTTCAAATCACTTACGGGACGATATTTAAATTGGTATCTTCCACATGCCAAAAGAAGGATACATGGTCCTGACAATTGTATGTGTATATTTATTTTTATTTTCTTCAGGATGGCAAAGGATGCATTTATACAATCATTGTATTTTTGGCTTTGAAATTAATCTACTGGTCTTCTCCAATTGTACTTGGTTTGCATCACAAAGCAGTTTGAGGGACAAAAACTGTATTCCTTTCCAAGGAAACTCAACAGAAAAGTGTACTCTAGGAGCATGCCTAATCTACTCCAGCTATTATTGAGCATGCGGTCCATGGGATGACAGCAGACAGAGTCTGAAGTAAAATCTCTGAAGCATATGTGGAGTGAATATTCGTCACTATTTTACTCTGCAGTTGCACTCCAATTGCGCCGCTTTGGTAACAAATGTTTCCAATAACATTGGAGCACATCTCCTACTTCCACACGTCTCCTGCTTCCTCATAAGTGCTCTAACAATTTGGGGGATCATTGTTTGTGTTGACTGGTTGATAGAAGAAAACCTCAATGCAGTACATATATTTACAAACACTAAATATGGCACATAAAGCAGTACTTTTCATTTGCTGCTAGTGTCTAGTATAAATTATTGCTGGAGCCATTATTGAGCATGGTTTCCTGTGCCATTCAAATTAATTCTTGTAATTAATCAGTATAATTATTATGAAAGATATTTTGTAAGCTGCATAGACTTCTCCACATTCTTCCTCTTCCCTGAAGACTTCTAAGGAATCATATTATCTTAATAAAAATGTGGACACCATTGTGATTAAAGAACTAATTTTAATTTATAATGATGAATCCTTAAAACTACTGAAATCCTTCATTTTTTAATAAAATGTATTGGCAAGAGTCATCAAAGTATTACTTGAATATAATCAAAATTTTTTTTTTATATAGTGAAAAAAGGAAGGTTGAATGAAGCAGCTGGTAAGTCTGATTTCTCTTTTAATTTTTGATTTACACTTTTTTTTCCTTGGAAAAGAATGTATGTATCATATTAAAGAATCATTTAAACCTAGGACTACTAACACGTATTTTGTCAAGAGTTCAGGGTAAAACAAATGAGGAAAGAAAATTGTGGGGAAAAAAAATTAATGATAAAATTCAGGTTGTGCACTCACACAATCTGTTATTTTCAGTTGCTAATCATTATTGTCTCTCAAATTCATGCTATTTAAAGGATATTTACATTAAAAGGAAATTTCACCTGATTTGATGACCTAACTACATTATGAGTCAAGAGGAATTATTTTGATTTTAAACAATGCAGGGTTTAGCATCACCAGGGTGAGGAGGAGATGGTGCCTGAGTTTCGCCTGTGAGGAAATACAGATGGGAGCCCATGTGTAATTGACAGCTATATAAATCGGGTATAGGCCCTATGCAACGAACATCAGTGAAATCAAGCTGCCCAGGACTCTAAGTCTGCCTCAAGGACCAACATTTAGCCAAAGAGTGAAGAAGAAAGGCCTTATTTAGTGACTATAATAGAGATTTTTTTCAGAAGCATGTTTTTTGTGGTAGTCTGTTTCGTTGATCTGTATTTTGTCAGTCATGGTTGCATTTAAAGGAGATGAGTTTTAATTTTGTGCGAGGTTGTTGTGGTTTTGATTGAAAAGTTGATCTAGATGGTGGTGCTCAAAATGGCTGGAGTTAAACATAGTAGGTTTCAGCCAAGTGACTGAATGGAGATTTCTTTGGAAATTTAACAAACATGAGTTGCAAGCCCTTAAACCAAAAACAAATTTTGTGACTAGAAAACATTTTGCCAGTTTTACTTTTTGTTTTCTTTGGTTACATAGAATGAGCAAGGGGACAATATGTGAATTACATATTGTTGACACCATTTATCACAAATAAGTCATCAGACTTCCAAATCTATATTGACTTTGTCAATAGTTTGTTCTGTGTAAGAACAAAGGTATATTTGAGAGGATTGGTACACTGAGTTATAAAAAATAGATAACATTGATCCCTTTTTTTATTATTTGAAACAAGTAGTTCCCATTACATAACATATTTTTGGTCTTTATGTCAAACATTATCATTAGTCGTAATCAGGAAGATCTACAAACAGGATGTACAGAGCTAACTCTTTCCCCTCGTGCTTTTAAACGGCAGTGTAATTTGATACAACCTGTTCAAGAGCTCATTGTAGGCAGCAACAGCTCCCCTCCTACTTAGTCTGGCTGATTGACCTATGGGTGATACAGACAGCTCAAAAATGACTTGTGTTCTTCACCACATCTCATATATATAGTTTGTAAAGAATTCTTCTAAAAAAAAGTCTCTTTTTAAAAATATGTCAGTGTTGATCCTAATGTAAGATGCTGGAGGCTAATGTAGGATGTGTTTCATGCGTGCAAGCTGAGAAGCTTTTCTGAACAGCTGCAGCCATCAAGACAATATAATTTGCCCTTTGCCTTCTTAGATTCCTATGTGAGCCCTAAAGAGTGGTGCATTCCCTTAGTTCTTGCTTTCTTTTTTTAGTCAAGGATATTTTTATGCACTTTGAAAAATCCAATTTTATTGGTCCAATTTTAGTAATATTCTTACTGTGCGTTTACAGAAACTGAGTTCATTTGGGACAGCAACTGAAGCCCAGTTTGCTCCTGCATCTGTAAACAGAACTAGATTTACTCACAAAGGCATGAAAGAGCCTTATTGGTACCAGTCTCTACCTTTACCTTAATTGGGCATAAGCCCCAATTAGCCAGTCCCCAATATTGCTGTATCGCTTGAAAGCCAAAGAAATCCTGATTTGTAGAAATGGAGTGTGTACTGGTTTCATGCAGTACAGGCATACCTCAGAGATACTGTGGGTTCGGTTTCAGGCCACCGCAATAAAGCAAATATTGCAATAAAGCAAGTCACATGAATTTTTTGGTTTCCCAGTGCATATAAAAGTTGTTTACACTATACTGTCGTCTATTAGGCGTGCAATAGCATTATGTCTAAAAAAAACAATGTGCATACCTTAATTAGAAAATACTTTATTGCTAAAAAGTGCTAACCATCACCCAAGCCTTCAGCGAGTCGTAATCTTTTTGCTGATGGAGGGGCTTGCCTCGATGTTGATGGCTGCTGACTGATCGGGGTGGTGGCTGCTGAAGGCTGGGGTGGCTGTGGCAATTTCTTCAAATAAGACAGCGATGCAATTTACTGCATCRATTGACTCTTCCTTTCATGAAGGATTTCTCTGTAGCGTGCGATGCTGTTTGATAGCATTTTACCCACAACAGAACTTCTTTCAAAACTGGAGTCAGTCCTCTCAAACCCTGCCGCTGCTTTGCCAACTAAGTTTCTGTACTATTCTCAATCCTTGGTTGTCATTTCAACAATGTTCACAGCCTCTTCACCAGGAGAAGATTCCATCTCAAGCAACCACTTTCTTTGCTCATCCAGAAGAAGCAACTCCTCATCCACTAAAGTTTTATCATGAGATTGCAGCAATTCAGTCACATCTTCAGGCTCCACTTCTAAGTCTAGTTCTCTTGCTGTCAGTTCTAGTTCTCTTGCTGTCAGCCTGTCCTTTGAAGCTTTGAAGCCAGGCATGGACTTCTCCTCTCTAGCTGTGAAAATCCTAGCTGGCATCTTCTTCCAATAGAAGGCTGTTYYRTCTAYRTTGAAAATCTGTTGTTTAGTGTAGCCACCTTCCTCAATTCTCTTCGCTAGATCTTCTGGATAACTTGCTGCAGCTTCTACATCAGCACTTGCTGCTTCACTTTGCACTTCTATGTTATGGAGATGGCGTCTTTCCTTAAACCTCATGAACCAACCWCTGCTAGCTTCAACCTCTTCTTCTGYGGCWTCCTCACCTCTCTCAGCCTTCACAGAATTGAAGAGAGTTAGGGCCTCGCTCGGGATGAGGCTTTGGCTTACGGGACTGTTGTGGCTGGTTTGATCATCCATCCAGACCACTCAAACTTTCTCCATATCAGCTGCAATAAGGCTGTTTTGCTTTCTTATCGTTCGTGTGTTCGCTGGAGTAGCACTTTGAATTTCCTTCACGAGCTTTTCCTTTGCATTCACAGCTTGGCTACCTGCTTGGCGCAAGAGGCCTCGCTTTCGGCCTGCCTCGGCTTTCGCTGTGCCTTCCTCGCTACGCTTCCTCATTTCTAGCTTTTGATTTAAAGTGAGAGACGTGCAACTCTTCCTTTCCCTTGAACACTTAGAGGCCACTGTAGGGTTGTTAATTGGCCTAATTTCAATATTGTTGTGTCTCAGGGAACAGGGAGGCCCGAGGAGAGGGCGAGAGACGGGGGAACGGCTGCTCGGTGGAGCAGTCAGAACACCCACGACATTTATYGATTAAGTTTGCCGTCTTATAYGGGTGCRGGTCGTGGCATCCCAAAACAATTACAAGAGTAACGTCAAAGATCACTGATCACAGATGACCATAACAGATATAATAATAATGAAAAAGTTTGAAATATTGCGAGAATTACCAAAATGTGACACAGAGACACAAAGTGAGCACGTGCTGTTGGAAAAATGGCGCCGATAGACTTGCTCGATGCAGGGTGCCACAAACCTTCAATTTGTTTAAAAAAAAAAAAAATGCAGTATCTGCGAAGCGCAGTAAAGTGAAGCGCAATAAAACAAGGTATGCCTGTGTCTGTCAAGGAAGATGGATAAATAATCTGAGAAGCCATATCTCATAGCTGATCCCCAAAATGCTTGCTCACATTTAGAATTATGTTCTCTCCCACCTGTGATAAACGGGGATTTTTCTGTTATAATCCCATTAGAATTAATAAGGATTTTTTTGTTCAAATGCACTGATTTGAGAGGCACCTCTGAATGTGTTGTATAGGGTTTAAAATTAAATCCTTACTGCTGTGGAGTTAAATGTGTCTTAGTTATAGGAATATAACTAAATGTGATGGTTGCTTCTTTTCAGGTGCATTCCACACCTATGTTGTTTTAAAAGTCCAAAATTTAAAAAGCACTACAATAGACAGACGAGGAAGTCAACCTTGTTGGGAGCAGGACTTCATGTTGTAAGTAACAGGGAATTCTTATCAACTGGTTGTGTTGTCTTCACTGTATTTAAATGGTTTAGAACAATTAATAACATCTGAGACCAAATACAGCCTGCAAAGAGAATATGCATCTCAGAAATGTCATCAGGGTACTTCTAAGGACCAGAACAAAAGTCAGTTTTGCGGGTTATTCAGCCACATTGCAGACCAAGGCCAGCAGTCAAGAAGGGAAAGAAAATATTTTGTCTCTGAGTTCTTTAATTTCATTTTATCTCTTAGGAATAAAGGGATTAGAGGAGAGAAGCAGAATGCAAATTTATCCTTATTCAACTTTGTTTTTGTTTTAACTGATTTTCTTTATATATGATTCATGTTTTATCTGTCCATTTATTTATCCATTTAGGTAGTTTACTTATTATTGACCTGGACTGTTTCTCATCTCTGCCTGCAGATCTTTGTCCTCTTGACTCATCTCTCCATCTTGTTATCCATTCTTTGTTCTTTTTCTGTACTCGAGAGCCTTATATACCCCTCATTGGCCAGGTAGGTGCAAGCATATACGTACTGACTGACATTCTGAGGAATCTTGCTTTCAACTGTCAATTTCAAAGCAATTTAAGAATTAAATATTTAACCCCATTAGATGTTGAGATAGGGCATTGCTCTCTACTTTTTTTTTGGTCCCTCCCTCCACCTTTTTTGACGCCTCCCTTCTCTCTGCACAAATCTTTCTCTGTTACCATATCTTCTTTGTGGAAACATAGATTTTATTCCTGAGGACTAGGGTTGTTAGAAATATTTTACAGAATGAAATGCTTAATTGGCTGTACTTATCTTTGAAAAATATACTTGCTACAATTTTTATTTTAAATCTAATTTAGTATTTTGTCAAGCGATTAAGTTTTGTTTTGAATCAATTTTTCCCCACTTTCTGGTCATCAAAAACTATAAAAAAGTCTCTTGACAGGCTCTACATTTGCCAAAACTAACATTTTGATTAGAATAAACACGCCACATTTAATTCTCTGCTATATTAATGGCTGCATTTCTAAAGTTTTCTCTCTCTTTTTTCTTCAGCTGTACAGATATATTTCAGTAAATTAGTGTTATTTCACAGTGCTTATATTCTTCCTTTAAGTCTTTAACTTCATCAGAATTTTTTCCCTAAAGTTACTAATTGAATTAGGAGCTTTTTTTAATGTCATGCAACTGATTTCTTAGAGAGCTGCAGTAGACTATTAGCTTGCTTAACTAAAGACACTATAAACTGAAGGGCTGGTTTCTTATTTACATTAAGTCAACATTTATATCTTCTTTACACTCCATTTTATGGCTGGATGTAAAGGAGGATCAGAGGTATTCAGAAAAGGCTAACATCAGCCAAAGCTCAACTTGGGCTCTTTCTTCCCCATCCCCAGTCATTGTACTTCTCAAGCAGACTGTTCAGAGCCACAGCCTAAATTAGCCAAACTGGAGGAACCTGTCTGTCTTTGAGAATACTAAGGAAAATTATCCTCGATATCAATAGCTAGCCTTTGTAAATACCATTCTCCCACTGCAGCTGGGAATTGTAAAAAAATTTTATCCTGTTTTCGTATGGAAGAGTCAGTGCTATATAATAATGTAGTAAGACAATTTTTTAGCACTTTACTGATCTGGACATAATAGTTTTATAAGACACTGGGGGGTTTCGGGTGACAATGTAGTAGTACATTAGTTAGTAGATAATTAAATTTCAGCATTTGCCCTATCTGTTACCTTTAGTGCAGGAGGCAATTAAAAATTAGTTCAAAATGGGTGTGTAACCTGTCCTATCAATTTTTCTGAAGCATTCATTAAAATATTTAATAGATTTGCTTTTCTGCTCTATAAATAATTTCCTTTAAATCATACTGTACATAAATGAGTGTTCCATAACATCACTGAAAATCATCAGTTTATTAAGATTATTTTCTGATTTTGCAATATAAAAGTTACCAAAGATTACTAAAGCGCTTTTCTAGCATGCCCTGAAGTAATTAAATTTAGTTAAAAGTTGGAGGAAATATTTTGAGCTTGCTGTAGCTCCATCTACTGCTTACTCAACCATACAACAAGCAGACTTTTTAAAAAGCATTATAAGTAGACATTTACAAATACATTTATATAGACTTTTTACATGTTCTAGTCCATTTTCTTAAGGGATCTCTGCCTCTTTTTTTTGAGAGAAAAACTGCTCCATTGAACACAAACTACCAACTTTTTGAAAAATACATATTGTTTTAGGTTTCAATATAGTTTTATTGTTCAGTTACCAATACAACAGTATTAAAGATGGAGTCCAATAATATCTGAAGATAGAAATTTTCAATCTGTCTTCCTCTATGTATTTGTAAAGGGAGTAGTTGAACAGAAAATTTTTGTATTCACTATAGCTATTTAACCGCACAAATACAGTGGTGTGAAAAAATTAGAGCCATCCAACACAATGCTTTTTGTGAGAAACATGGTGAAGTTCAGTACCTGTCTCAAAGGTAGCACCCTTTGCTCTTCTCAGATTTAATTTTCCTTTCCCTAATAAAATTGAGTATACACTAATTCACTGTAGTACACCACACAAATCAGTTATTGATTAGTTTTCATATTTAAAATTAATTTAATCAAATGAAGATTACATATTATCAGTCACAGTTGCAGACACCAATGCGTACTTTATTGTATCTCATATTTACAGGACTGGTTTGTAACTATTTATAGTAAAATGTAAAGGATTGTCAGACATTTTGTGTGGAAATAACTTGCACTTCTTGGTTTATTAGTTTTAGTTTCACATCACTGGTGAGCCATATGGCCTGGAAAAAATTAGTTTTAAATTCCTGCAAAATAAGGTTGTCTGTGATTTTTTTTGTGTCATGATCAAAAAACAGCTATTAGTAAAATGTGTATATCTCATAAGTGAAACAAAAATAAGGCCTGCACAAGCAACTCTTGAAGTCAAGAGCAGTTTTCCCATTATAGTTTTCTTGTACTGTGCAGCTTCTCACTTCTAGTGAAGGGAATAAGCTCCAAACATCTTTTGCACCTTCTCTCCTTTACAGTGAGAACAAGATTAGGAACTGCTTCAGTTCCCTGTACGAACTTGTTCATTTGTTCCTCCTCTTGGATTTTTGTGTGGAAGGAGGGAAGTTTTCCCATAGCATTATAAATCCTCAATAGCTAATGGCCCATGCTGCCTGTCAGTGTGTACCATCTTGGCCAATGTTGCCAACTGTTACAGTTTTGTTGAAAATGTTCCTCTGAGTTTTATGTTCAAAATGACTGTTCCTAGTTTTGTGGATTCTGGTTTCACCTAACAGAAATCACCTGACAGAAGGCTAGCTGTATTATGTTACTCCTGTGGCTAATAAGTTAGCTGCAGTGGAACCTGAGAATGCAGGTCACTTCAGGGCTGTCCTGAGGAGACTGATGTCCTATGGAGACAACAGAGACTCCATATGCAGAAGCTGTTCAGAAGAACCTGAGCCAAATGCACTTCCTGGATCTGTTGTCTTTCTGGATTATATCCAATAGGTCCAAGTCTTGTAGCAAAATAAAGCTACTGATAATTGGGGCTTCTGCACCACGTATTTCCAGCAGAATTGTTGCCCTCATCAGTTTGTAGGAGTCGTCCTTAACATTTCATTCCTGAGACTTGGCTCCATCTAGTCTAATGTTTGTATCATGACATTTATTTCACATTTTATGAGTTTACTGAAAATAAAACCACTGTGTTATAAATCACTAATTCAAGGTATTATGAGAGAATAGAGAGTAGTTGGGACTGCATTTTCAGCTTAATGTTTTATGTATTCATTGTTTCAGATCTCAGTGACTGACTTTTATGTTTGTTTTTAGTGAAATCAGTGCTGATGAAAAGGGATTCATTATAGAGCTGTGGAAGAAAGGCTTGCTCTGGGATAGCATTTTAGGCATTTTATGGATTCCCCTTGCAACTGTGGAACATGCAACAGATGTAAGTTGACTTTCTGTGGGAATGTAAAAAACTTGGAGTGAAATGCAATGAACTTCTCATTCTTAGTCTCTACAGCTACTGTAATGATGTGATTAATGTAAAATTCTATCTCACTTCGTTCAGGCTGTGATATTAAGGCCTAGTGCATATGTGACTCTTAAAGTGACAGCTGATAGCATTAGCCATATACCCTGGAGTAATGGCTCACATACTGAATCAGGTATAATTCAGTAAGTGGGTTAAAGTTCACATGCACTCACTAATTATTAGAAAGGCAGAGGCAGTTTGGTTTACACGATTAGAGCAAGGGAACTTCAAATTGAGGTTCCTGGCCTGCATCTTCGTTGTGCGGCCTTGGGTAAATCTTTAGTAAAATGGACATAATACTGTTCTGTCACTCAGGGGATTTGTCACTATTTCAAAGAGGAAAAGAGAAATTTGTCCCACGATAATAAGGATGAAATTAATAGTAAAATAGGCATAGGGAGAAGGATGCATGGAGAAAATGGGTCAATCCCAAGAACTACTTTGTGTCCAACATAGTCACAGCCACCAGAATGCTCTACTGAGCAGACGTGCTTTCAGTAGGCTACTTGTACAGGAAAGCTACATATGTGGGGTGCTGGAAATATTGAAGCTACCTGCCAGTGCTGTGAAATTGTATGAACTCGGGAAAAGTAAGAAATTTCTTTAATACTCCACAGTTATCCCATTCATGAATCTTCTTTACTCCATATAGTCCATGGGTTCTATTTTTAAAAAAGTAACTCTGAATTAGAGAAGATGAATTTAATCTGGCACCTGAGACTCTCCACCATCACCTATTTTTGCAAATAAAAATAACTTTATCTTCTAATCCCTCTTACCCCTTTAAATTTCCTTAACCCCCCCCCACAAAACTGATGAGGTAAAAGAGAGCAAATCAGAAAAAATCCCTTCTTCCTACAGAATCTCCCATCAGCCTTAATAGCCATTTCTTTGTAGGGACTGATGATTATTCATATATACATTGAACTGACATTTTATTGATTCTACTCAGAGAATGGAGGCAGCAGAAGAAGGTAATTCCTGTTTAAATTAGAAGTTGCTCTGTACCACAGCTGCCAAGAGCTATTTCAGGCCCCAAGGCAAGTTCTTTTGCCCTGCTACCCTAGCTCCTGTTGAGTTACAATTGCTGACACTGAGGTTGTGGCTTAATAGTTAACACTAGAACTTGAAACAAACAAAGCATGCAAGTCAGGGGGCTGTTTCTTAATTTCTTCAGACCCCCTGAGCCTTTGTTTATAATTAGGCCACCGTGGAACTTTCCTAGTTGAGTTACTTTTCAAAAGCTGTTTTTTGTATTGGTTATTATCATACATTGATCGCGTCAGCCTTGCTAGAATGTGCTTGTTTATCATCAGTTCAAAGGAGAACGTGAAGATCTCAGTTCATAAAAAGAGTAACTTTCAATATTCGTGTTTCTTGCATCTTAATCATCTTAATGTGAATTTGTATATTTATGAATTTGTTGTAGAGCAAATGTTTTTCAAATACCATATCTGTGAGAACTTGAAGTCCTCGCAACTACTTACATAAATAAAAGCTGAAAGAATCAAGAATGGATCCTAAGCCTCTTGTTGTCATAAGGAGACTCCCATTGATTTAAGGGAGGTTTGATTCAGGAAGAAGTGGGTAATGCTGTAAATCCTACCCAAGTAACTTTCAGAATATTTTTCATAGGGAGGCCCGGGTGCCTGGTGGACATTGCATTCTGAAGTCATAAAAAATGGAAGCGAGATCCACGGCACAAAAACACCAACTTCACATGAGATCCTACTAGATATCTACTTTGCATTACCATTTGGTGAGTTACAGATTAAGAAAGAATAAAAAGGGTCCATAAATATCATAAGCAAGGAATTAATGAAGAGGTCTCTTAACTCAAACTCTCCAAGCAGTCTGTTCCATTTCCTGAAATACAGTATCAAATGGTAATTCTTCTGTAGAATTTACTCATTGGAGCATTTGTATACTTGATACTGGTAAGTAATAAGAGAATCACTGAGGGTCAGTTCTAATGGTGAACCATTTCACTAGTTAATGTTCATCCACATGTGGATTGTAGAGCTAAAGAAAGAAATATACTTCCTTAAGGCTCTGTTAGATCTTCCCCTGTGTCTTATGACTCCGTAACACATCATCTTTAACCAGCTACTTCCACAATGTAAGTTTTAGTAAAAATCTAGAACTTCATTTTTTTCTTATTAGCAGCGGATATCTGCTTTTGTAATGTATAGAAGGGTGGAAACTGGATATATGTATATGGAAATAATGTATATGAAGGTGGAAATGGCAACTGAACTTTTAATACATTATTTCACATTATTCCCAGGTATCATACAGAGAAACTGATTTACTCTAAAATATCAAGGTCATCCATACGCTTATAACAATATGACAGATCTAAATAAGTTCACAAAGATAATTTTACTTAATATTTTACTCTTTAAACAGTCTAATGAACTGCAGCTTAAAAGACTAGTCCTGAGATGTATACAAGAATAACAATAAAAATAAGAAACACAAACGAAAAACATAATGTTTTGAAAGGGAGAGATGGAAAACTCCTATCAGTAATATGTTCATCTGTTTCACCTTATTTTTGAAGTGCAGTGCCAAAAACTTGGCAATGCAGCTAATGCTGATTAGAATAGACTAGTTACTTCCAATGTTGCAGACTGTACTCCTGTCAATGCACCTCATAGACTATATACCTTTTCACAGAAGCATGATATTACGGACTTTTGCGGATTCCTATAAGTCACAGCAGCCCCTACATTTTTTTTTACTGGAGTTATTATTTATCTAATAAAGTTGTAGCCAAGAAAGCAGCATGGGTGAAAGATAAATTAAGCCCTGTTCACATTCTGATTTGTCAGCAGCCACAAATGATTCTCAGTTGTCTGAATAAAGGTTTGCATGGAGGAACTTTTTCCTTGCTATTCACATATAGCCTTCACCTTGATCATTCCAATTCTTTAAGCATGATGGAAAGTACATATATATGTCAAATGGACTAAATCCTTTAAAAAAAAAAATTTTTTTAAGAGCACAACAGAAAAGGATACATTTCTGGGGTATGTAACAGTAAAATATCCATTACAAAGGGAGGAAACCTGGTACAAATGGGATTTATTCTATGTGCCATAAATTCTTGCTGGAATCTCCTTGGAATTAAAATATTTTAAATGTCTCCGCTACATAATTTTCATATATTGAAGCCTGACACATGTCCGTTAAAGAAATTTGCTCTAATTGTATGTTTACAAGTTGTAAATTCAGAGTACTATCGATTTCAGGTTCCTACTCAGAGGGAGTGTCATTTTTTAGGTTGATGCTTGTACTCTGGTTCCAAATAAACTAATAAAGAAATTTGAAGCAAATAGTCTTTAAAGACTGTCCTTGGAGCTGTCTAGAGTGTTTTGAAAAACCTGCAGAGGTCACTCTTACACTACAGTTCTGTGTACATAGGAAGATGCAAAAAGCATTAGGTTTCAGGTATTGAGAAAGCCACATATTTATCTTTACCATCTACCTGCAGTCTCTTTGAGATTGCTTATTCTGTTGAATAGTTTTCAGCTCATCTGTAACCAGCTGAGGATCTATCCTTGACTGCTGGAATCAGCACAACCTCTTTGTTAGGACAGCTTACATCAGTCAGGTAGAAGACCGCTGTTGCTTTTCAATGTTTCATGAAAGGTGCCCATTAGATAATACCAGAGACTTTATCTTCAGGAAAACATAACGCATCCAGTATAAATCTGAGAACCCGCTATGCTGCTCTAACAATATGGCTTTATTTGGTCTTGAAGCACTGCGTGTATTACCAGAAAAGAGTTTCAGCATCATTAATTTGTTCATGGATGCTTGTTTCTAAAAGTATCCGCTAATGCTGGCTGTGGTATTATTTCTGCAAAGTGGTCATTTCACTTTGATCTCATCTCATGCTGCAAGCAGGCTGCGAAGTAGAAAGCTGATCAGTGTGGTGGGGAAACAGGCCTTTGTTTTTGAAGTCATAAGGAGAATTATAAAAGAGGGGATATGAAAGAATTGGGGGTGAGGATTCAAGCAAATGCAGATGAATGGATATAGCAGAAGAGAAATTAAGTATAATTAAGAGAGAGAGCTAGGCAAAGAGCAGAAAAAAGGAAAGAAGAAAAGATCAAATAGATCATTGAGGAAAGATAGTAAAGAAAGGAAATAGCACTAGAAGAAAGATGAAAGAAAAGTGTATTATAATGTTTTTACAGTAAATTTTTTTCTAAATGTTTTTTTCTACAATTTGCCCTTCCTCCTTATCAGTGTGTTTTATCTAGTTATGGAACTCTTATTCTTCACACAAAGGTACCCAGACCTGTTAAATTGTGTATGAAGTCTTCATGCTGCAAGGGAACAGAAATGTGCCCTGCCTTAATGTTTATTCTAGTTTTGTTTACAGCAGGAAACAGTTAAGCCAGAATTCTTACTGCACAGTGTTTCTGAGGAAAGATGCCAAACTTCTTATCAGATCTTTGAACTAAAATTTCTATTCAGGGATTAATTTCCAGCCTTTATCTTCGAGCTTTATTTGTTTTTGGAGCAGTATATGAAGAGCTCCGCTACTCATTGAGGTAAGAGTAGTGGCTAGTAACCATTCAGGGTTCAGGGAGACCTACCCTGAGAAATTTAGGCTCTATAGTTGACCTCCAGTGGCTGATTTATTTGCCAGATAGTCTTTAACTTTCCAGGATAGGAGGTAGCTTATTCTCTAAGGCTATCATGTGCTGCTTTTTGAAGTTTTTGTTATTTCCTAAATACTTAGCTGTCTTTTGGAGACGCATTTGAAGAAAATACCCCTGTTCAAGACAGCAAATACTGAAATGAGAGAGAATGAGTTAAGAACTCATTAACTCTTTGCAGTTAGCCTCAAGGCTTCTGGACAGCACGGGCGTCCAATAGAGAAGGCCAACAGACCTCGTATGTGAAATGGAACATGCATTGTAACATAGTCATAAATAACCTGTGATAACAAACAAAATCGATGAATTCTTCATCGGTATATTTTTCAGTCTGCCACACCAACTAATAGCTATGGTTTATGAGGAAATAACCAGCAGTTTTATTCCATCTTCTGGTAAAAATTTATCTGAATTACAGTAAATCTTATTCCAGTATCCATGCTGCTATCTCAGCATAGTTAGGTAAGAGAGTAATGGACTAAATAATGACAGAAAATTAACTCCTGTCTTACTATTATAGATTGTCCATTCAAGCTTTTTTTTCCTAGTAACTAGCATAGTAATACTGAGAAGCTGGCATTTAAGTAACATTTTATTTGTCCTATGAGTAGAAATATAAACATGAGCAAGGACCCACCAAGGTCAGTAAAACTTGGAGTTCTCCTCAGGAGTTCAATCATTGAAGCAATCAACGTTACTTTTATGAACATAAAGCTTACCTGTGGAGCGTAAGAGAAATGCTGAAGAGAAGTTGCTATTTCTATCAACAGGAGGTTAATGATTCTACTTTTGTGCAGGGTTGAGTGATGTAATATATATCATATGCTTCTTCTAGATTACTTTTAGACCAGTAAATGTGTACCCTGGTATACCCTTGCACTTTGAGACCCCAGTTATGCAGTTTGCAGATCTGGCCAAAATATACTGCAGCTTCCTTTGTCACAGCACTTTTTCTCTTGAAGGTGGGATCATACACGCCCAGAACTGACCCCAATATGAAGCAGTAACTCATACGTAAATTTGTAGTTTCCCGTAATGTGCATAAATATAGTTTAAAGATTTATAGTTGTAGAATAGGGATAACCTTTGGCTTGCAAAGCACTTTGTTGTATTTTTGGGACAAGAAAGACCAACTAAAAAAGAAAATGATAATATAAGAATAGATGGTCCAATTAGCTCCATGGTGAAGAGATACATAAATTTATGTGCAATGTGCTCTAGGTGACCCTGCTTGAGCGGGGGGGTTGGACTAGATGATCTCCAGAGGTCCCTTCCAACCTCAGCGATTCTGTGATTCTGTGACCAAAACATCAGACATGGGAAGAAAAGAGATGGGCATCTGAATTCTTCAAATCAGCATGGAAGAGTATTTTCTCAGGCTCAAGGCCAGATTATGAATCCTTTCCTCCCACTAAATGTAGTAGGACAATTTATGGAGTAAAATGTTCCTTGGTAAATCAGTTTGTAGCTCTGACTGCAGATGAGATGTTTCAGCTTCCTCCAAAGAGATAAGAACTTGAAATAAGGTCAGTTCTAGGCTGATAGCAAGTGGAGTTAGAGTAATAACCCTGATTCTTTACTGAAAAAAAGTTGGGGGGGGGGGGGGAATGCTGTGCACAGACACAAAAGAAGTATATCTTCAGTTAAGAACTGACTGGAAAATCAAGAGATCTGTTTTCTTCCCGATCCAATAATAGTCTGTTTTTCAGTAGTGAAATTAATTGTTCCTAAGTTTGTGTGAGAAAAAGGAAGTGGCCTAGGGCTTTAGAAATTTTCAGAACAAAAATCAGAAGATGATCTTGGAACTCTGTTCCTGACATTCTTGTATAATGTGATTTAATTATAAAAATATTTCGGAATCACTTGATTAAATCCCTATGTTTAAGACAATTATTCATGAATTTAATGTTTACTTCCTCTTTTAGAAGTTCCTCCTGTAAAACAGCCTGAGAGATTTCTAACAGTTTTCCTTTCTCCATAGATATCCATGAAGATTTAGACTGTAGAGATTGTCACAGAAGGGCTCCCCTCCAAGGCACAAGTCATTCGCATCAAGATACACATGATAGTCTGTCATCCATGGACAGTGGTCTCAGCATGAAAGAAAGCAAACTGAGGTATTTTAATTTGTCATATCAGACATGTATTGTGACGCTTACAGATTTTTTATTTTTGAATGATGTTCAGTGATACATATACAAACATTTTAATCAAGAATGTGCCTAGAAATTATGTTTCCATTATTATGATGGGATAGAGAATAATAAATCTCTGTATTCTGTTGAAGGAAAAAATCTAAAGAATACTGTGTCCTGCCAAACCAATTAGCAAATATATGTGCCTTCTGAGAGAGATTATTGGTTGTCAGAAAAGGGGATTTTAGTCTACAAAAACATAGACAGAGGTAAGCCAGAAATGATCTTTTTGGCAAATTCCTACAAAACCAAAGTATATTCCCTTAATGATACAAAAGGGATAAATAAAATATTCTAGAATCTTTTGTAGCAGATTGTAATATATATACTTACATACCGATGGCTTCAGAAGTACAAACCTGTGTTGATGCATTGGTCAAAGATGATGTGGAATTGGTTCTCATTTAAGGTGACATTTTAAAAGGACATTATTTTAAAGACAGCTATTTATTAGCTTTCCTATTTCCTTTAATTGCAGAGATGTGGTAAAGTAACTTCTCTCGTATAATGAAATGGCTCACAGAACTGGAAGCCACTCTTTCCATCCATCCCTGTCTCTAACTCCTCCATGTTCTTATTCCTTCATCGCCAGCTCTCTCATAACTGTATGCTCTCATCTCCAGTTTTCCAGCTCTGCTGGAACAGGAACTCTGTTGAAACAGGCTCTGTTGAACCCTGTGCTGAACTGGGAAACGGAAAGTGTTAATTTTTTTGGTTAATTAGTTTTCTGCCTGTTCAGTGAATCAAATAGGGTCAGGGATGAATGGAGAACATTGAAAGGAGCAATCTCATCCTCCTCCCGCCTTCAGCTGATCACTGCTAATCCTGTGTTGTCCCCCTTCATGGGTCAGCATAAGAGTTTCTATGGCCATTCAGTAAACCAGACTGGGGAACTGATCTGGATTAGAACTAAGCATATTTGTTTATAATTTGTATATTAACCATTTTGCATGTTAGTTTCTATTAAGATCAGTTTTATGATTCATTTGACTTGGCTAATGCTTAAATACTTTGTGTCAGCACAAAAGAACAGAAGTGAGCAGGGGCAGTCCTAGCTTATGCCAGTTTAAAGTGTCAGTGGATCAACAGTCTAAATAATAAAATATGCATAACTGAAGCATGGAACAGGTAAAGTTTTTGACAGAGCTCCAAACAACTGAACTCCACCTTGCAACATGAAGCATTAAATACTCTAGTGGTACTGCTACTTGTATCATCTTTAACAGTGGCTTTCCAGGTTATGGTTCACAAGCAGTGTGCTGCCTGCATGATACTTAAATTTGATGTCCACAAGACATTAAAGAAATTAAATGCGCAGTGGGATGACAAAGCTGATGGGCCAGTGGTTTATAAGATTCCTCATTACTGTCTTTCTCGAAATGCATTGATTTCTATGTGGCTAAGCATTGAAAATACTCAAGTAGTCGTTATAAATGCAGAAAATTGTTCACTGTCTGCAGCTGTGAGGGTGGCAGTGGGAGTCTGGATTGTTTTACTTTTTAAATAAACATCTCTGCAGAAACTACAGAGCTGTGACATGTAAAAGAGAAAGTCACCTCAGTGAAAATAAGAGCAACAGCTCATTGGGAGCCCTGCTTTTTCCTAATTGTTAGCCTTCAACGTGGTCACAGTAGGTGAAGCAGGAAGGCTCCTTCTTCTCTGCCCAGATYACATGCCATGTTGACAATAAAACAGTTCATACCCAGTAATGAAAAAGGCTTTACAAAATGTGAAGCAGAAGTGCTTACAACCAAAATAAGGTAAAAAAATGAAGGACTCTGTAACCAACTGCAAACTATATGCCATCTCATCAAAGGAGTGTTCTTAATAGGAGCAGAGAGGTGTGAAAGTGTTTGTTGTATAGTATATGTTCTGTAAACACTCTACTGTATGAGACAGCAGTTTACATTAGGAGTACTAATGACACTAAATTACAATGCCTAGAGCAGCATAAAATTGAAAAGCAGTAATGGAACAGTGATGGATTTTTATTCCTACATGTTTTTCAGCTATTAAAAATCCTGCTTGACTTAAATGTAGCAGAAAGCAGCAGAAGCACACAAATTTGTTCTAACCTATTTTTTTGAACTACAGATGGTCCTGAGGATTTGTGTAATGAAATTATGCTTGGTGCTCACAGACTCGTATATTACTATTTAGTTAATATCTGTGAATTTTCAGCTACGTTTTACAAACCCCAAATTCTGTTTAGATCTTTGCAGTCTGTTGTTGCAGTTTATATATTGCAAAGATTTTCTATGTGCCTTGTTCATATTAAGAGACACTATCTTCTTCTGCCTGTGTCAGATATATGAATGTGTGTATGAGGAAGGAAGGAATGGGACCATGGCATTTAATTCTTACATTCAGTTACTTAAATCTCAGGACTCCTTGGTATGTTGCAGTTTCCATAATTGGTTTTGGTTTCTTAATGGCTCCTATGCCAGTGCATAGTTTTGTCTGTGGAGGCAGGTTTCACTGGATCCTCTGTTTTCCCTGTATATTCTTAGGCGATGATTTCACAGTGCAAAGAGTTCAGGAGCAATACTGGCTTAATTTCTGTATCTTGTCTCTGATCTCAGCATGCTGCCCTCTTGGGCATCGTGGTACAAATCTTTGCACTGATCCTGTTTATAAAAAAGAAAAAATGTTTTGGGGTGATTGGTTGTTTTAAAGGCAGATCTTTCACCTGATCCAGTTTACAGATTTGGCAGTGGCTAGTGCCCTGCAAATAGTTGTTCAAAAATGTCATCAAATACGAACAGATACAAGGGGTAGAAGGTGGGAAGAAAAGGTTAGAATTGTTGCTGACAGCTTTGTACCATAGAACTGCAGATTTAGAGGAGGCTGAAGAGTACTCTGAAGGTGAGCACTTGCCTCCCATCTAACTGGAATAACATGGCTATCATCCAGCTTTAGAAGTAGCTATGTGATTTAAGTTTGTTGTTTTTCTAAAATACTGAAGCAGTGAGACATTCAGCTACTGCTTCTGTCTTAGGTTCCAGACTTCATGTGTCTGGGATTTTAATAACAGTTTTGCTGTTTGCTGAGGTGTTATGCTTAAGTTTGGCAGATAAATTTCCTGATAAGGATGGGGACATTTTTCTTTGATAATGGCTGAAATGGGTAGAGCCACAGAATTTGAAATAGCAAAGCTGATATGTTTTTGAGTTAAAGAGTAAACACTGTGGAACTTAGTGGTACTTATCAGTGAAAGATGACAGTCAGCAGACTATCATTTGCTGTTGGAGCACTCTGATCATTCACCATTCCTCATCTCTGATAGCCTGCCATGAAAGAGGAGCAATTCATACATATTCACAGAGACACACTTTTGTCCTAGTGAGGTTATACTTAGCTCTGCTTCCTCTGAATTGAAGGAGAGACTGAGAGACTCCAGTGTATCTGCTGCTCTTAATCACCAATTTTAATAGACAAACCTAGGCCTTTGGTTAAATGATTAGCTTAAGCTGATCCAAGCTTGTGCCGCCACCAGAAAGTGGGATCTTTCCAGCTTCCAGTAACCTATACCAGCCAGCTGCCTTGGGCAGTCACTAACATGTCATGCAGCTGTCTGGTGATTTGGAAATTTAAGTTTGGCAGGTCAGCTGGCTAATAGTATCTCTGCATCTTGCTTTTAAAATGGTTGAAATTATGGTGGAGGGAAAAGTGGGACCATCCTTTGCATTAGCAAATAGCAGCATGATGGACTAAATCTAACAAAAATGCTTTTCTCTCTCACTTTTTTTCTGTAGACTGCAGTGAGAATCTATGGAGGTTAGTTTTGCTAGATTAAAATTAGCCTTTGTTAATGCCCCCTTCTAAGCTTTATAAGGCAGTTACCCCTCATAAAGCAGCACAGATTAGCATTTAGAGTTTTTCTGGGTTTGGGGATGTGATAGCTTGTCCAGTATTCAAAATGCACCAATTAAAAGTTGCTTATTGGTCACCCTGACACCTGCTAGCAGAGCCAGATTGCCAATATTTCCTAAACCATTTATTATAGTTCTTAAATTTCATTAAAATAAAATGCGTTTTTAGAAGTCACATTTTAACATCAAAATACCTGGGAAATAGTGTTTATTATTCATCTCTCAAAGTTAGCACATTGGCAGTGATTAATTTCACCAAAAGTATGACAAAACTTTCTTAAGATTATGTAGATATTTTATTCTAAGCATAGCATGGTGCCTTTACTTATGTTTATAATTAAACAGCAGAGAGCATTTGACTTTGAAAAAGTATGCACAACAAATTGCCTTTCAGAATGACTTTTTATAATTGATCAGTTAACATATCTAAAGCCAAATTATGTTCTTAAGTATATGTACACAACTCAAATAACTTTGCAAAGCACATACAACTCAGCAGCTTCTTCAAACCATCTCCTTACGATGGTCTGAGTTCCTGTCTACATAGCAGATGCGTATTTGTTGGCTATTAGTGAGCCGTTTTATACATATCTAAAGTATAATTCCAAGCATGCAGTTCTATGTGTCCTGCTATGGAAATAATGGATTAGATAGCCAATGCTCTAATGAATGAGGCTATTAAAAGTATGTATCTAATTGATTTGTATAAACAAGATGATGACTACCTGGCTGAGTGATAGCTATAAAAGAACAAAAAGAGTTAAAAGATGAGAGGAAAGTCAGAGGGATATTTAATCACAGCTGGACTGGGGAAGAATCAGCTCTTGGTAAGGAGAAGATGACCAAAAGAATGTCTGAACCAATAAGGTAAGATATTATGAAATAAATGTCTCCTGTTAGAGAAAGAGCTGTGCTTCTATCCAGCAGGTCTATGTAATATGAGGTTCTGTGAACAAATCTAATGATAAATGGTTAGTGGGAGTGTGTTTTACATATGAATAAATGCTTCTTCATTTAAACTAAATTGGAGCTATTGGCAGTGTTGATCCATTAGGCCTTGAGTGTCTGTCCTGCTTACCTTCTCAGCTATAGGCAATGTGTGTATGTAGGATTCAGCTGTTGAACAGTGACTTGTTCAATGCTTAAGAAAGGAAGGGATGCAAGTCTGGAGGTGACCTGACTGTTAAAACTAATCTATTGTATCTGAAAAGCCAGGAAAGGCATTTAAGCTCCATTTCTGGAGCTAATGTATTTACCTGGGCAGGTTACCAAATTTTCTGGAAGCCTTCCAGAATGGAATTAATTTTTATCTATTAGCTTTGAACAAGCCACAATGCGGTGGGAAAAAAGATAAGATAAGATAAAGATAATTGCTGTCTCCTTGCTTCCCTGGGTGTGGGAGATGACGCTGCATAATGGGTGCAAGGGGGAAGGAATAGAGTGGCAGCAGTCTTATTACTTTGCTGCCATCACCACCTGCAGCATGGAGTTGAATGCTGCGAAGGGGTCCAGTTGGCCTGTAGGAGTATCATTCAGCAGTAGTTTCTGAGCAGAGAAAAAGAGCTTGCTCTGTGTTGGTGTACTCTCTATGCCACTTCTCTTCCTTTCTGCTTGCAAAGGCAAACTGGAAAGAAAAGTAACTCTCTTTACTGTTAATTTTGGCTGCCATACCAGCTGTGGCAGACAATATTACTTTTCATTCATAGTGCTCTCAGTCCATATTAACACATGAAAGACACAATCTGTGGGCAATGGACACTCAAAAAGATGTGTTGTCCTCAAGCAGGATAGAGTACGCTCTTGGGAAATGCAGTAAGAATATATGGAGTGTCAGGTACTTGGCTCATGTTTAAGCCAAGTGTCTGACAGCAGTGGTATTAGAAAAATAGCTCAAACACAAGAGAAAAGATGATGAGTGCTTTCACATTATTTAGTTATGTATTTGAGAAGATAACCTGTTGCATAAGCACTTACATGACATTTTCAAGTACAATTAAAAAGCAGAGTCGTAGTGCATGTAGTTTCTTCACAAAATTACTAGGAAATGAGTCTGCAAAAAGATCATCTAGTGCAGAGATGCAGTCAGGCAATAGAGTGTATATACAAGATGCTACAGCATCTTTCTGGCTGTTGTGATTTTTGTCCTGTTCACATTTATTAGCATGTTCTTGCAGGATATTTACAGAGAAGTAAAACTGCTTCCTTAGGGTGAGAACTGTCAGTAATGGGACCATTCAAGAGTTGTCTCCCTATATTTTTCCAAGCAGGTCTGGTCATTAGCAAGTCATCTGGGCTGACACCTCTTTTCCAGCAGAGATCTGAGCCTCTGAACAGATTAAGTTATACCAAAAGGATTTGCTGTCTGTCCTGATTATGGAGTTCTTTCCTTTGCCTCTTTGTCCCAGATAATTTTCTTAAATTTAAATGAACTTTTGGATTAGTAACTGAAGATGACCATCTAAATTAGCTAACACAATGCCACCACTAAATTACAGGACAATCTTTTCAAATTGAAAGTTTTTTTCATCTAATAATAGATATTTTCAAAGATTGCAAGCAGAAAGATTATAATGATTTTACAACTTAATTAGAGATGAGTATTTATTCAGAATAACTGCATTTGTACTCAGAAAATACACAAGTAAAGAAAAATCTGAGAAGACAGGGAATTTAATTAAACTATTCTTTGAGAATGATTGTATTTAAGTATCCTATAAATATGTTAAGTATCAGTGTGTACCAAACTCATTTCTTGATTAATCTGTTCTTTACATTGGTATATGTTTGTCAATTTATTGGTCAAATATATACATTTCTCTATGACATTTGATATGTATGGTAGACTACTCGAGATGTAGACTGATAGCTAATTAAGTAGAAAGAATTTGGGAGATGTGGTAAATGATTAAGTGACTACTTATTAGAGCAATTTATTTTCTCCCAGATTTTAAAAGAAAAAGAATGAAGAAGGGCAAAGTAGTGTTTTAAAAAAATTCTCTGCAAGTTTTGTTTCAATGAGTTGAATGAATGAATGAATGACTATAATTTTTTAAAATCAACAGTCATTTATGTAGTATATGCTTCATTTCAACTGTGTATAGTAACCATGTGATAAATCAATTGGTGCATTCTGTATGCCTTATTAGTACCCAATGCTGAATGCTGCTACATGCAAGAATAAAGATTTGATGATTAGTCTCTTTGGTGCCATTCAGATACAAATATATTGCTGTATATCCAGAAAGCCAGGGATTTGCATAGATTTTATACCAGAATGACTGAGAACAAAGTGGCTTATAGTTTAAAATATATGAATGATGGAGAATGATGGATGCTTCTTCAGGAAAAATATGCATATAAGTACTTGAGTCATATTCTTCAGTAAAAAAATACCTTTCATGTGCTTACTTTGTGTGCCATCATACTTGGGAAGTAACATACACACCTATATTAGCAGTATAGTATGACATAATTGCCTTAAGCTACAATAATTTGAATTAGTACTGCAGACGAGTGAGTGAAGCAGAAACAATATTACATGAAACATTAAAGCTGATAAAAGCTTGAAATGAAAACTGTATGTTCCATCGGCAGTCAAGGTACATTAGAATAAAACGGAATTAATCTATTCAGGATCATATACCTGCAATTTGAAACAAATGAGTACTAAATATAGAGTGCAATCAATTCTTTGCAAGTTTATAGTGTTTCTTCGGGAGACATTTTACTTAACTTGCACATTAATATGGAAAAACACATTTCATGATTGAAATCAATCCATCCAATCTAGATGTTGGAATACCCAGAATAAAGAGAGTCTGTTTTGTTAAAACGTGAATAACTACTGTTTGCATCCTCACCATCAGCTTCATTTAAGCAAAAGAAGAATTATGCAGAAAAGGTGATGTAAACCTTAAAGAAAAAATAAAGCATGAGAAAGGTAAGCTCTTATGTCCCATTTTCACAGAATCTCAGGATGATTGAGGTTGGAAGGGACCTCTGGAGTTCATTTAGTCCCTGTTCAAGCAGGGTCACCTAGAGCAGGTTGCCACGACTGTGTCCAGATGTCTTTTGACCATCTCCAGGGATGGAGATTCTGCAACCTCTTTGGGCAACCAGTTCCCGTATTCAGTCACCCTCACAGTAAAGAAGTTTTGGGGGTTTTTTTAATAGTTTTTACCTTTTCAAAGGTACTTAGTCACTCGGCTCTCAAAAATGATTCCCTCAAGATATTATGTTAAAAAATGTTTGCTATACTTTAAAAATAGCAATCAAATACATGTCAGGCAATATTAATGCTGCAGTCCACAACTAAATCACATAAACAAAAAAGTATTATGTAAGTGCCTGCCAATCAGAAACTGAAATGAACGGCATCAAATTGATTAGTGGAGCTTCCAAACCAAGCAAAATTAAAGCTTCCAAACCAAGCAAAATTTTTGTTTGTTTTTTTCTTTTGTTTGTTTTTAATCTAGTGAATTATAACAACATGGGTAAGGATCTTTCTTTTTATAAAGAACATTAGTATGTTCTGTGAGAGTTATCTTCTCTGTAGGTGTATAAATCAATTATGAGACAAGAAAAAAAAGACTTGCTTATGTATAAAAATCTCAGTTCTTCATGTTATTTATTTCCACCTATATAGGCATATGAGTAGATGTCATCATACATCCCTGTATTCACAGTGGAAATCAAGGAGAGACGTGTTGCCTACAAACCATGATAGCCCTATATAGATTTTATGGACAAAGCTGGTTTTGCATGTTTGGTTCTGTCACATTTGGCTTTGTGATAGTGTTTCCTCCAGTCTACTGTTTGTGTGATGGTAACTGCTGAGTGTTAAGAGGAGATATATTATTAAAATGGGACTTCACTAATTGCAATCACTGGCAATGTTGATTTTAAAGTAATTGTTGTCATTAAACTGATATTCATTAAAGTAAATTAATATGATGTAACAGCAACATGCATTTTTTTTTCAAGCAACTGAAAATTGAGAAGAAAGCTTAAACATCATAAATTGAGTCTTAGAAGTTTCTTAATGCTTGTAACATCCTGAGAGCTGAATGGCTTCTTAAAAATGTAATTAATTTACCTGTTTTGAAATATAGAGAGCATACATTTGTTAAAGTCTAAATTCATTTGGAGTGATCACTTTACAGCGATTTATCCAGTAATTTGTTTAATTATTCATGCCTGGATAACAGAATAATTGATAGGCAGGCAGAAATTTATAAAACATGAAAATTTTCACCTCCATTTTACATCTGACTGCAGCTACAGATCAGGAATTTCTAAAACCATACTTGCAATAGGTAGCCATAGCTGTTTAAGCAGATACTGTTGGTCCGTATCCATTTGTTTTCTGTTGCGATCATTCAAATTGTTCCTTAGACAAAATGTTCCTCAAAATTATATTACAAAATTACAGAACAGTTAAGCATCACCTGTCTACCATGATGCATTATTGTGTACTGTACAGATATACTCTGGGTATCGTGTACTCGTTATTACGTACCGCCAACAAGAAGTAAGGTCCAAAAGAAAGAAAATGGGAAGGCATGGCAACAAAAATGTAGGTCACACATGCCTTTTCACTGGTTCCCAGCCTTTCAGAACTGGCACATTACTTTTAAAATATAAAAAACACTTGGCATTGTAATCAGTGTTTTTGCATTTAATTATTATTCTGAGACTGTTTTCTAAAAATCAAACCACATAATTGCAGTCCCTTGTGCCATTGTTTTATAATGCTCCAGTTGTATCACTATGCTCTAGTTTCTCATAACAGATATTTTGTTTTTCCCACACATTTGAAGAAGGGAACTATCATTTTCCAGGGCCACAGCTTCATTTGATTTGGAAACCAGTGACTTGGGTAGGATTCACTTCTCCAAACATATAGGTACTTAGTGCCGCTCAAAATTCCCTGTCGTAGTGCAGAGTTCCATGCGGGGCAGATATGTCACAGGATCAGCTAGAGTGGGATCTGAAGGCCAGATGAGCTCAAATGGCCTCGGATGCCTATATTTAAGCACCTGAATTGGGTCCTTTCTTTCCATTTCTGGGATGTAGGTCCACCATTTCAGTTGCCTTGAGTTCTAATTCTTCTTGACTGCCAGTTCTTTCAGAACTCCTTAGCAGAAAAGCAGATTGCTCCTCCAAGCTACACATGATAGTTGAGGAAGATAAGAGACAGGTTGGGGGGGGGGACGACAGACGGACGGACGCTTTCTATATCTAGCACTGGGAAGTTGTTTTAAGGCCTGCTCCCATTTTAGAATGTTTAGTACTGTCTTGGCAGACCTTGAAGGGCCCAGGCACACTGCTGATCTTTAAACTAGAACAGATCCAAAGAAAAGTAGGAAAGTTAACTTTAAATACTGGATTAAAAATGCCAATCTTCTTTTTAAGAGCACTTGTTTAACATGTCTGTTTTTAGCCACTGAGAGATATCACTCAAAGGCATTCTGTGCATTACCAGTATCTTTCAGCAATCCAGTAAGCACTGAAATTAAATTGCTTTGCTTTTCAGGAGGTTATTAAATTATTAATTTTGTCAAGTTACATTCTTTAGGACAAAACTACCAGATTCAAAAAAATATTAAGTACTCAGTTGCCCATTGCCTATTCTAATTTTCCTTACCTCATACCCACAACTGGTGAGGAAAATATTTCTAGATCAAACAATTATTACTAATTGAGCTATAGCAAGTCTTATTTTCAAGATAATAACTAAGCATGGATACATAAATTGCAGCTAGCATATATGAATCTTTATTGTTCTATTTCACAGTACACAGAAGGAGAAAATGGGTTTGTCATAAGTTGCTAATATCTTCCAGTTTGTACAAACAGCATAATATAAATATCCAATATCAAGTCTTTGAGAAGGAAACTAATATTACCTTCTCATTTCTATAGTATCTAGCATGATAGAATCTCTGTTTGGGATCTGTGCTGCTTGAATATGAATAATGCTTGTATAATAGCAGCATAGGATTATAAATTGTATACAGTTTATTTCTATAGCATAAATTAATGGTTTGCAGTCCATGCAGTTCCATGCTAAAAAAAAAAAAAAAAGCATGAATTTTTTATCTTTTTAGTAGCAAGAGAAGTAAGATAACTTGACTTTTTCTTAACTGTAGAAAAAGATATACCAAGGACAGTTAGCAGAAATCTTTAACTAAATGGCCCTGTTAAGACCATTAATAATAGCAGTAGCAGTTGTGTATCTATCTGAGCTGAACCTCATCTGCTGTAAACTTGCATGCTTGTTCTAAGCTAGTATTGTAGTACTAAACAGTCAGTGGTGCATTTTCTGAAAGTAGCAGCTATATGAAAGTATTCTGTGAGTAGAAAAAACAAGGAGGAACATATCGTGTCCAGAATAGTTCACAAGAAGAGAACTTACATGTTGGTAAGTGGTTGCTGCAGCCATTCGTTCTTTGATTTGCTGTTCTACTGGAGTTTATTTTTTCCTCTGGTTTAGAGTCTACATCATGTAACACTTCCATGTTGCAAAGGCAAGGTAAAATAGCTGTTCACATCAAACACCTACCAAATGAGTGACTTTCTCTGAAATACTAACTACTTTTAGATACTAAAAATCATTCCTTTGAGTAGCTTGGCTACTTGGGCAGCTGTTTTCTGCTTGAGCTCTGTGAAGCAGTGTGGGTAGGAAAGTATTCTGCTCTAGGTGATATTTGACTTAATTTTATATAGCAGTCATTTAAAACTGCAAATAAATGACATTATTCATTTATTATATTACAGCAGGATAGATCTTTACAAGACAGAATTGTAGTAATAGTGGCTTACAGTTTTCATATAAAATAAAGCTCTTTTGAATAGCACTGTAGTGCTGAGAGTTCATTCCATTGTTCCACATGCTTAATTTTTGTCTGTCACTTCAGCTAACACCACTCATTCATGGTCTTTTTTGCTCTGCTGCCCTTTCCAAGTTCAGTTCCATCCTCTTGCTTTTCTCAACTGTGTTTTTTTCCTTCAGACCTCTTGCTTAGACTTATTACACTTGGCTGGAATAAAAGTAGTTCTTTCAAACTGTACTTAAAAAAAAGAAATCATTTTAAAGAAATTTAAAGACTGTTGCAGTAGCTCTGCACAGCAGGAAGAAGATGGTAAAAGATTAGAGTTGAAGAATACTGAATAAGATAGTGAATTTGAAATTTAAGAGTTTTTTTAAGGGTTTTATAATTTGCCTCTACTTTAGATAAGCAAATATGTCATCTTAAGAATAAATTTGGTAACAATTGAATGTCTTAAAAGATTTGGGTGGAAAAACTATATGGAAATAAGTTAGCAACAGCAGCAGTATGAAGAGAAAACATTGTACTCAATAGAAATTGAGAAATAGGACATTGAGGGAATAGACAATTCTGTCACAACAACCAATGAAATATGTATAGAACTGCTAAGAGTAGTAGTAGGGAACAAAATAAATTTCCTTTGGCGAGGCAAATTGCAGTTTAGAACAAATGGTGATCCAAGAGGACATGTTCCTTTACATTTTCTCTTTCCTAGAGTTCTTCCAAATAGATTTTGGTAGTTTGGCTTTTATTTTTGAAAGTTACATGATTTAATTCCACACCGTGAAGTTTTCAGTAGGATCTCTTTAGAAGTTTGTTATAAAATTATATGGTGCACAGCCACAAATTTCATCTTTATAGTACTTTTTAAAGCAAAACTCTTCATCATCCTCAACTAAGTTTTCACAAATATGGAATGTAGAATTAAGACTTCAGTAATTGAAGAGGAACCAGAGCAATATGGTCCTGAACTTCAGCAGAGATTATTACAAGACGCCTCAAAAACCTGTACAAGGGGCTTGAATACTACCGTGATTGGTCTCACTCAAAAGAAAGCAGTAAGTCATATGCACTATAGTTATGTAAACCTAAGTGTAAAATTCACTACGAATGTAATTTATACACTAAATTTATAGCTTCCGAATTGCTATCTTTGTCAATTAAGCCAACTTAAGAAGTTATCTCCCTCTCCCCAACTACCCATTCTCATCTACATAGAGTAGTTTACCATCTCTTTATCTATGATGATACAAATGTTTATTGGCCCATGTTGTAAGCGAGAACACTGAACTAACCTAGTTGGAAAATAATTCTTAAGAAATTAAGCTGTGACTTCCTAAATCAGCTTTACCATAGATGCCAACAACCCATAAACATATAGCCTGAAAGGTGAAACCACACCAGGGAGAAGAAAGTACTTCCCTTGCAACAAATAGTTAATTATAACCAGGAAGAGGAGGGGTAATGAGGTTGCAGTTATTGACAGGGTATCTTTAGCAGCTGTGCAGATAATGGACTTGGCTAGCTATACCTCAGAGGTATTTCTAAAACATAAGCAGGAATAAGGATATTCCTACAGGAAAATGTCATTAACAATCCACATGAATTATACCTATGAAAATCTTAGGAAGAAGCAGAGGAGACATTTGAACTTGGAAAAAAGTGTGAATTTCACTATGGGGGTGTAAATATATATATGTAGAGATCTCAGTTGTTTTCTGTAAAGGTGAATCTGAAAATGCAGGCCTTGTATAAAACATAGTTTCTTAATGATTAGGTAAGTATCACTTCAAGTTGAAAAAGGGGAGGGGGGACACCAAGAATTTATATAAAGCTTACATGTAAGCATATTTTTGTTTCTATTAATTTGTTTCAAAACTTTTTGATGAGTATGGTTAGTAGGTGGATGATAGTGCTGCACTATGTATTTAACTTAGGCTTGTACTCAAGGGGACTTCAAGGAAATCAGAAAACACTAAATTATTTCATTCCAAAATACAACAGCGCTCACCAAATATGACCTGATAACTCTAGCATCTTGTCCCAAAGAAACTAAGGTCTTGCAATAGTAGATAAAAAGACAAAAACTCAGAGCTTTAAATGTAAATTATCCTAAGTAAAAAAACAGTAGTAATATAGCTATGATATGGACAGGTCATATAAGATGATAATTTAACTTCTGAAACTTCTGAGTGTAGACAGCAAGAAAACATATGCAAAAGAAAAAATATAGTGAAGTTTAAAACTAAAGTTTTACTTCAAAGATGAGTTAACAGGTAGATGACCCATATGCAAGTTTTTTTCTCTGCTCTAATATTCAGAAACTTTAAGAAGTGCTACTTGGGCATCTGCAAATGGGAACTTCTGCAGGAATAGAGGCTGAATGCTACAGGGAAACTATTTTAGAGCAAACCTTCCGTTGTCACTGACACAAAACAAATCTTTATAAGGTAGTCAGATAATGCTAAATTATATGAATCTATATATGGCTTAAAAAAAAAACTTAATGTGATCAAGCCTAGCTTATTTCTTAATTCTCCTGACTTTTTCTAGTCATTCACTTCTAGTTAACATGATTAAAGCTAGGCTGGACATATACTGCCTATCATTCTTACTAGTGTTTTACTAAGCTGCTATTTATTATGGTTTTTTAATGTTATCTTATACTGTTTTTTTACATCTACACAGTATAATTCTGAGGCATACAAAATGAGTTAAGGTTAAATTATAGCTGTATGTCACAATAGTGCTGAAGCTGGGATTCCGGTTCCACATCCCACTTATAATTTTTAAGAATACTGTTCTTTCTTCTAAATACATGAGTTGATTTCAAAACTAGTAATGCAAGGTACCTTGTTTTCAGCTGGAAACTATTTCAGTGTACTCTGCTTCAGATAATCTCCTGGCATTGGTCTGCCTGTGCTATAACAAGGACAGGGTTATTGCAGCCCAGGTGTGTGTAATATTGATAATGTCACTTCAGTCTGCCCTGCAAGGCAGTTACCTTCAGCAGCTAGTCCTACTGATGTGCTTCCCTGCATCAGCACTTGGAGGTACTGAAAAAGAACTTGTTGATGCAGTCTAAATGAGTGACATGGTGTATAAATCCCCCCCGAAAAGTTTCAAGTCAATTCGTATACTTCTAATGTGTGTTAAAATTTGCATGCTTCAGAAGCCACACTTACTAGTACTTGAAAGTATTCTTTTTGGTATTCTAAAGAACACAGAAGCTGTTTTTCGTCTTTACATATTCTTTCCCACCCTCCTTCATTTAAATTATAAAAGGGTGGGGAATAAAATCGAGAAATCAGTGTCACTGCTTATCCCATATCCTCAAAAGGAGTGACTGGTATCGGATGCTTTTCAGAAAGCTATTTAAAGAAAACAAAACAAAAAAACACAGTTTGGGGTAGCATACTACCCATGTAGAACTCTGCTTGATCAGTCCGCTAAGCACAAAATGTTAGCATGACTGTGGGAAGTAGAAATTAATGATGAAAACATGTCATAATAAGCATTTTTCTTTTGAAGGGAAAAAAACAGTATAATTATTTCAATTTTTCTTGCATGGTTTATTTCCACTTATATTTAAAGCTGATGAAATCGGCAGTAATGATTAATAGTTAGAAATCAATGCAAATGTTCAGGACTGTCTATAGAAAGCAAATAAGCATTCAGAGGGTGTCATTATTTGTCTGTATGTGGCCACACTGCAACTGCTATATAATTAACTGCTTTACAACAGTCTGTAGTGACATTTAATTTTACAAGAAGTGCCATAAAAATGCAAATTGTCATTGAAATACTAGACCTATTTTAATGTTTGGGCAACACAACTGAGAAGGAAAACATCTGTTAGATAGAAGTGTCAGTGTCACTTCTGCTGTTGTTGTATAAAAATCTTTAGCTTTTGATAAACATGATTGTGAACAGCCCTCATGTTTATCTAGCCTGCACACTCCCATGCACCAGTATGTCTTCTGTTGTTAAATGGAGTGCAAAGAGACTACCTATTTTAGTCCTTAGAGCAGAGACTTGCAGTCCAATTAAGTTTGCACAACGCATCAAATATTTGACCTAGGGTACTAGCTCAACTCGCTGTATCTGCATATTGCTGGACTTCTCGTTACATGGCTTCTTTTCAAGTTCTTCTTCCTTCTCATAATTCTGTGAGCTACAGCAGGCTGCCCAGTAACCTTTCAGAGACCACGATGGGGCAGTATCTTGTAGAAACAGGTGAATTTGGTATGAATTTCAGGCACTCTTACTGGCATTCATCCTGTTTGTACACAGTTTTTTGGTTAGTCTGCCATTAGGAGCTTGTGTTCTTTAGCTATCAACTAGGACTCAGTTATTTTCAGATGTAATCCTTGTGTTAACTTCTCCTAATCTGACATTATTGTTTGTTTTCTTTGTTCCAAAAATTATGGCAATATACTTGCCCAGAACAAAACGTATTCTTTGCACCTGGTTCAGTTAGCAGTACAGATGGCTTTACAGCAGTATCTGGTCTTCATGACTCTGAATTCCTGTAACTTGCATATCATCTAGAAGCTTTATTCAGTAATGGGTTGCTGTCTTCTCCCAGGTAACTAGGTGGTTTTAATATATTTGAATAGAAATTTAACAATCATTTGTTGTCTAAACTGAACTGATCACTGTGTCAGCATCATGTGCACAGGCTGCTCCTACCCTCTCTATCTGTGCTGACTTTTTAAATATGGATATATAATAGATCCCATTCCTGCACTGAGATAATAAAGATTTATTGCACTGCCCACAAGCTTAAGGAGAATTCTTACTCCTGCACTACTCAATAGTACAGCTTACTTGAGCAGTACACAAACCTACTTAAACTTCCTTTTACAGATAGGAAAGGATCACAGAACAACTACTTTCTAAAAGTAATTCAAGGCAGTTAAAATTTTTGTCTGCCTATCTTGCCTATCTACGTTATCCCTGAAAACTTAGATACACTCATGACTCTACTTACTTTCACTTAAGGTGGAGAAAGCTGTTTTTATCTCTTCCTTCTGAATCAATGCTGACATCTAACGCCATCTGACCTTGGGGTTAATCACCCTAACAATTCTTGAGGATAATTATTAACTAATAACTCCAGTGTAATTAACAGCAACTGGATGGGATGGGCTGGATGGGGAACACTAAACACTTGGCTGATTTACTGTGTGTTTAGATATGTTATGTATATGTAAAAAAGTAGGTGTGAAAAGGAAAAAGGCTGAAGCTGCAAACATGCAGTCACGAAGATGAGGGCAGGGGAAGACAAGACTCTTCGTATTTCATTTGCATCATGTTCGCTCACCCATGCCTATCAGAGAGAGCATTTTTCTCTTCAAATAAAAGAGCATTATTCTAAGATTAAGTAGGAATGTGTGGGCCTAGGGATAGCACTAAAGTGTAATAAAAATAACTTGCCACCTTACTTAGTAGATAAGTTCAATCTGTGGAGGATGGTATAATTTTAGTCTATAGAATTTTACTGTATACTTTTATTTTGCTATTTTCTATTATTGTACAAGGCAGTATTTGCTTACAGATTCTTGCAAGAGTGGTAGAGTCTATACTATACTTAAAATTTCAACCTGTGCCTAACAGCCGTGAAGTGAATTTGCATTTTACAACTCACACCAGCATATTCTTCACAGGTGTGGCAAAACAGATGAATAATGAGATTTCATTATAATTGGCCAGTGTAACTATACAATTTCTGTCTGTAGAGGCAACCAATTGCATAGTACAGATAAGAATCTTTAAAAATTTGTTAGTGTTCTATTCTGTTAATGATGCTGTGGCTGAGTAAATGTAAGATTTGCGGGGGGGTTCTCCCTTTTAGTCCAGGGCTTTGGAGCATTTATCACCTTGAGAGGAAAATGCTGACATTTGTAAGCAGGCTTCATCATAAAGCCAGTACATGGATGAGTCTGTGTAGTCTTAAAGACTAGCTGGGTATATGTCATTAATATATTCAGTGGGACTTTTTTAACTCATACTTTGAGCTTTCACACTTTGGCTTGTCCCACAAATGAACTAAGTGAAAGTGGCTTTCTCTCATTCAGTTACTAAGTTCAAATGAAATTAAGATTTCAGGGGTATATAATAGTTTGTGACATTAGATATTTGATATGTATCCAACTTCCCTTCACAAACTTTTCATAGGATCAAGGCTGGGCAGTGCCTGCAGAGATCATCTGGTCTGTCTCCAGTCCCTGGTGGACTCACTGGCACTGTTCCTGACCCTCGTTTGTCTGGTCTTACCTGACAGAGATTCCACAACTTCTTTATGCCATGCCTTTCAGCACTTAGCTATCCTTATCAACGCAGCATGTTTGCTAAAATGTACTTCATATCTCCCTTGATGCAATCCAAGACCTAGAGAATAGTTTCTTAATGCAGCTACCTGTTTCATATCCAAATGCTGTCATAATGCATCCTCTAATTATTTTCTTCTCTAGACTAAACAACTCTTGCTCCTTAAGCTTTTGTTACAGAACATCTTTTCCAGATCGCTCTTATTCTCAATGCTTTCCTCTGGGCTGTGTCTTCTTGGAGTGTGGCATGCAAAGCTAGGTAAAGTACTCCACTCCTTGCCAGAACTAGAGGAAGCATTTCTTCATGTCCCAAACAATACTTGTCTCTGTATTTCCCCATGTTTGCTATTTTCACATAGTGGGTTGAATTTTTATTCAACTTGAGAACTGCTATATTCTTGAGAATGTTTTCTGAAAAACAGCTACCAGCACATTTTTCTCCTTGATACATATTTAAGCATTTGATTATTCCTGCCTCAATATAGAACCTTGCACATTTGTATGTTGAATTTCATCTTGGGGTTTTTTGTGTGTGGTGGTTATTTTTGTTGTTTGTTTGTTTTCCATATTGTGTCTCTAATCTGTCAAGGTCACTTTGAATTCTAAGTTTGTGCTCCAACACATCAGAACATGGAATGATCGGCTGCTCTAAATACGTTCCTTTAGCTCTGTGCTCCCTGTAAGCAAAACTGATTGTGCTGTATAGGGTACAACAGTCAACCAGTTACTGAGGGTCAGGCACGGGGTAGTATGATATATTCTGTGCCATGTTGTTCACCTCCAGGATATTCTCTCAGTACCTCTTTGAGTGCAGTTTGAGTGAGTCACAGTGCTAGCCCAGTGTCTCTCAACAGTTTGCCTTCACTGAGGCAATTCAAGGGCCTCCTTTTGTTTTCCTGCCATTTGATGTCAAAAACCTTGTAACCCTAATTTATGAACCACTAGAATCAAGAAGTACATTCCTTTACCAATACTCCTTTATACCTTATCAGTAAAATAAGGGCAGGGATCATGTCTTTGCAAGGTAATACACTCACAGAATTAATGAAACACCCTGTAATCCAAAGGGGATGCTGTGAAGCAGTCTCTTCTTGGATATTGGAATTGCTTCAGAAAGGCTGGATGTGTCAGAATTGTTTCAGGACTGCAGTTTGATACTTTGCTACAACAGAGAAAATCAACAGATAGAGATATTAGCCTCTGTTTTGCTGTTTTGTGTCTAAGTTCTGCTTTTTTTTTTCCCCTCTGTGCTGAATCAATTATCTGTATGCTGTGCTCTAACTTTACATCAAATCATCAGCAGATCTGGGGACTCTTCACTATAATCATTCTATGTTCTATTTTGTCATCTAACCACTCAAGTAGAGAGCGACAGAGTAATTGGAAATAAATGTGGAAATGGTGCGGGAGGAACCTGTTTCTCTAATCCATTCTTAAACTGTAAAGAAAAGAGCCTTGAAAATTATATTATCAAAAAAAAGAATAATGATTTTTGACTTGTTATTCTGTTTTAACTATAAAATGCTACTGAAAAAAGTTGTTCGGAATAGGAGTATTAGGTTTTCTTAGAAGGTTATTTATTAATTTTAATTGCATTTTGGAAAGAAGTGGGCTAGAATTGCAAATAGTGTTTTAGATGTAGATAATGGGAAAAAGTAATTACAAAATTGTCTTTTAACCTGGTTATCCACCGTAACAAATATTGTTCTAGCTCATGATATCTTGTCACTTTAACAGATATGAATGAAATAAATCTTCCGTATTGAGGGCTAAGTAGCTCATAATCAAGTGTCCTCTCCGATTTTTTTTTAATTATTATTTTTTTTTTTTTGCAATGTGTTTGGATTTAGTATTGGTAAAGTGAGGCCAGTTGTGAAACCGCTCACTGAAACAGTACTTGTTGAACAGCTTATCAGATTATTGAGTAGGAGAATGATACTGTGTGACTTCAAATCACCTCTTTTCCTGCTAAGTGTAAAGTTACCCTAATTACAAGGATGAATTTGCATATTAAGAATAAATACAGAGCTAATATTTTGTAGAGTATTGTGAAAATTGCAGGTACAGTACTGTATGTAAAGACTGAACACATAGAAATGGGTGATGGTTCTTGTGAACTTCGATCAGTCTCTGCATAAATTTATCAGAGCTGTTTTAAATTGTTTTTTGCTCATACTTGGCTGCTCTGAGTGCCTTTTTATTTTTCTTCTTTTTTTCTCCAGGAGAAATAAAGATCAAGCTGACAGAAGTAATTTTGCAAAAGCGAGATGGGCCAGGGCTATTCAGAAGGTAAGAGCTTTTATTATTACTATTTATGTGTTACTGAAACTTAAAGAATTTTCTCAGATGGAGGGAGAATTCAGCAGAAGGTTTGTAGTTCATGTAAATAACTATTCATTTACAGCAGAATCTGAGGAAATGACTGCCAAGTTTCTGATGGTAGGGACAATTTCTTCTGTTGGTTCTTAAAAATCTGTGTGGTTCCCTTCTCTCAGGATTCTGGTAGCTTCTACTCGAACAGAAAGAGGAGGGGATTCTGAAGCTTTCTTTTAGACACATAAGATGGCCTAACTACAATCATTTCTCATCTGCATTGCATATTAATCTAGAAAGCATGATTTAGACACTTTTTCTGAATAAAATACAAATTAAGAAAGTTAGGTACTTAATTTCAATATTATTTAAAACAAATGGTTTCAAGAAGCTTTTTTTTAAATATTCTCTCCTAGAAAAATCTCAAGTTATAACGATGATACCATTGTCTGAGTGGGCTTTTTTTTTTTTCCCCCCACTAGATGTGATAATTAAGGGAATTTATTATGATCATTTGCTCTGATTATGTGGTCAGTAGTGGAACCAAGTATTTTCTTGCTTACTACTGTTAAACTGTATGAACTGTTGCCTCATATGACTGGTCGGAAATTCAGAGGTCATCAGTTTTTCCTGCGTTGCTCAGTAGTACTATTAGTTGTGTCAGTTGTGTGGCACTTTGGGATAAAGGAAAGGGAATAATAAACCAGCTTTTAAAATTGTTTGCATTAAATTATTCAACTTTTGCTAGTACACTTTTGGTGTGCTCAGTTGAGCTGTTTACCAGATATGTATAGCAGATAAAGGGTTTTGGAAAGTAAACTACCTAGTTCTCTGTGCAGATAGCTTCACTGGGATAACACTCAGTTGTTTTGGTGCCAGAGTTTCAGGGAAGGCTTGAGGATTGTTGTCCTGCTACCTGGAGAGATGAATAGTGTTCGATGTAGGCAAGCCTTTCTTTTAAATTAACACTAATGCATCCACTTTGAAAACCAAGTACTTAGCTGGCTTTAAGGAATGGCTGCAGTTATGGTAAACTGAATTTCAGCATCATATGTTCTTATACTTATTTCATAACTTAAATATGGACTGTTCCTTCAATTAAACAATATTGTCTCATGTGTTAAACTGAGTTGGTTTTACAAAATAGGAACAAGGGAAGCAATTATTTGCACCTTTGAGTATTTGATATCTATGTTCTAGACCTGAAGTCTGCTTGCACCTTTTTCAAATGATTAGAATGAGATAGCTTCTTTAGAGCTCTTTAGGCTTTATTGTTTATCCAGTGTTTCCCAGAGCCTTAAATAGGAATGCATTTAAATTGTGTGAATTCCAGTACAGTGCCCTATAGGACAATTATGTAGTTATGAAAATACATAAATCACATGGGTTTTGCTGTGATTCAGAATGAAAAAATTAAAGGACTCCAATTTTCAAAAAATGAAATAACCACTTCCCATTCTGTCAAGCTTTTTGCTCTATGCTAATCCATTTACTGGACTGTTGAAGAGAGAAGAGATTGGGCTGTCAAGACAGCTGCCAGAGCATTGCTTCTAGTGTGCTGAGCTGAACAGGAGTCATGCAATGATACATTTCTGAGTTCCAGATTTCAGTGAACTAAATAGTTGTGAGATCATTGTTACCAGCTGTTGCTAAAATGGGTACAATAATTTTAAGAAGGGCCTAGGTTGCTTCTTTGAGGAAACCACTGATTTATTTTCCAAAAGGAGGGGAAAGTTACCACAGTTTGTCAAGTTTTCATAAATGTATTATACTTTCTTGAGATTTCATCCATCTCATGTTTGGTAGTGGTCACTTACAACCTATTTATCTTAACAAGATATAATCTCTTTATTTCCTTAATTGAATTCTTTCCGGTTTCTTTTAGCACTTACAGAAAACTGTGAACTGTTTTTCCCTGTATATTACATTAAACAGGTTTGTACAAAACCCTGTAGTCTTAATGAGATAAAATTGGATGATGGTTATTTTAAACTTCCATCAGTTTCAGTTGCATTGTATTGTAAAAGGACTGTCGAAATGTCTGATTCATTTGCCTATACATTTGTCTAAATAAAGTTTTCAACATAACTTTTTCTTCAAGGATTTATAAAGTATGAGAGGAAAGATTCTAGTTTTGCTATCTAAAGAAGTCAGGTAGTTCAACAGGAATCTTAATTTTCTAGCTTTCAAAATTTTAGTTCTCTTATGGCAAGACTTCCTTGTAAGTCTGGTAAAAAGACACAAAACAGGCCAATTTTGTGGAGATAATAGCCTTCAGTATCTGTCTCTGATTCTATAACAGATGACACTTCAAGCATGCTGCCCTTCATTTCTGATCTGTAAATTTTTGTATCTACCTATTTGTACCTTCTGATCTGAAGAATAGTTTGTGCAACGTTTTTGGGAAGAGCAGATAAAAGACTACTCAGTATTAAACTAAAACTGAGGCTTCCTTCTGCTACCTGGTTTTATAATGTGCAGGTCCTGCCTCTGAGATGAAACTATTACCAGGCCCTCGTGCAGAATTAGGGCATCACAGAAGTCTCTGCTAGCAAATGACTTTTTCCTTTGCTTCACTCCTGAATGGAGCAACTGTCTCAGAGGCAAGGTCTTTAATGAAGTGTCTGCAAGGCAACAGGCAGCAATGAGAGAAATGTGGGATTAGAGGAGATAAATTTTGCATGAAAAGTGAATTTTTCAGTGTTACTTCTGCAGTCCTTCTGCACAGCTCCTCTTTGCAGTGCAGATACAACTGTCTGTTGAACATGGTCATTCCCCTCCACCCCCTCAGCCTCAACTAGTTTCCATAATCTCGCTGACAAGGCTGTGTTTGCCAGGAAGACTGTACTTTGTATTTCTAGTAGTAATTGAAGCCAGTTGCTTTGTCTGACACCAGAGTCTTAACTAAACGTTTTTTCCCATTCCCATGAAAAGGAAAGGGGACTGGTGAATGTATGGGCAGGGGAGGAAGAAGGCATGTGCAGAAGCTCAGGTAACCAGCAGTCGAGCAGAACAGAGGAGCAGCCCCAGAGCTCTTCATGAGAATACATCTGTATTTATAAACAAACAGCTGGAATAAGAAATAAGTTAGTCTTTGGGCTTGTTTTGTTTTAGAAATTTCTTTTAATTTCTTCAATTCTCTTGAGCCAATCAGCTCCTTGGAAGAGATGCTCATGAAACAGCTGTCTTAACTATGCAGTGTTTGAGTGGAAATCTTTTTACACTGTTCTTTTAGGTCAGTATTTTGAAAGAAACTTAAGGTAACTTTTGTGTGAAACTTAGGATCTTAACTCCCCCAAGGTCTAATAAATATTTTGTGCAATAAAAACTGCTACTGTACAGTACCGACACAATGAGTATTACACAAGAGATAGTAGGAGTACTACGCAAGAGATTAGAGTGTAGCCCTTTCAGAAATGCTGCTTATTTTATACATGTAGGAAAAACTCATGCAGGTACTGCACATGAAATTTTTTCATGGACGGTTTCTTGCACAGTGCCACTTCTGTGCTTTTATGGCAAAGTTAAACCTGTTTCGCAGGACATACTCATCAAACACCAGCCAAGAAGTCATCACGATCAGTTTCTTCTGAGCTATTTCTTTCCTACTCTGTTGGGGACCTGATTCCTATTTCTTATTTACTGATTCTGTTGTTCTTGATGATTTTTTTTTTCTTATGCTCTTTGTAGAGTGGGGATGTGTGAACACAGCGAGGAAAATAAGTGTTTATACTGGGGTCTCCTGGGAAGAGAGCTTCTCTGACTGGAAGATCTCAGCACTACCATCTTAGTCTGTCACTGGTTTGATCATTTCCTTATGCCAAACAATATTAATTAAGTGGAGAAGGAAATCCTGGTCTAACTGACATCAAACACAAAACTCTTGGGTGTGTCAGAGACTACAATAATCTTAAGGTGCTTTTTCAAAATTTCTTTTGTGAACAGTCACCTTTCAGTACTTGTCTAATTGTTTATTCAGTGGGATAAGTTTATTCTCATGTTTGAAACCAAATAGTTAATGTTGTAATGTAGTCAGTAACTTACATTATGATTTGATGCATCAGCTTCACGTCTTTTAGGTGGCAAAGGAAGCCTTTGTATAAAGGAATATAAATATTACTCTGCTTCCCTATACCATTCTTCCAAATAATTTTGAGCTCTAAGGTTAGATGATGAGTAACAAGTTAATATGAATGGGCTGGAATCTTTGGTTGTCACTGTGCAATTGAATTGTTGTCTGTGGCAAAGTAGTCAAGATGTCTCACCACGCTGAAATCGGGAGAGATTGCTCAGCAGTTAATCTAGGATTGGGGGGGAGGGCTAAGAGATTAGTGACAAAGTTAGTGAAAATCTGAAGAATTTCAAGGTTGGGTGGATGGGACATTATGTGAGCAAATACCTTATGCGGAACTCTTTTTGAAAAGAAGCGAAAGATTTATAGTAGTACTTAGGGTATTTTAAATCTTGTGTTACTCTTTCATTGAAAACTGTATGTGTTAAACTTTAGTCTTCATATGCTTCTAATTATACTTTTTAATAGAAATCTGAGACATTTGGGACTCTAAACGTAGCTCTGGAAGGGCTGGGTTGTTTTGGAGGGAGTAATTTAGATATCAAAGGGAATCAAATTTAATGTTAAGATATTTAAATCATTATAATGCTGTATACCTGAGCATTATATTATGATTTTCTGCATAATAGTAATAAGGGAAAATGGACATATTGTGTGTTCTCAGCTGGGTAACTTGTATTCTTGTCGTGATACCTGCACCAAATATGTCCCTGTTGTTGAAGGGCCTGACTCTTAGTAAATTAGCCTTTTCAGGGAAAAGGTGTATATATAATGCAAAACATCTTATTCATCTAAGCTTTAGTATTTTCCTGGGCCTATGCACACCTTAAGTGATCTTACACAAAGCAAAATGCATGTTTTGACCACTTGTTACATTTGACTTGCAGTTAGTTCATCATTAAAAAATACAGTATCTTTCCCTCTATTGTTTTTCCTACTGAACTTGATAGATTTGGTAGATCAGAAAAAGTACTGTAATATGTTGTATGAAACAGGAGCATGAGAAATGAAATGTAAAATGAAAATGTCATTCATTTCTTAAGCTCACAGCCACCACAGACTCACGACAGCAAGTTGCTGCAGAGAGACTTACCCCTTCATTGGGTCTTAAAGTTTGAATTTAGACAAAGAATACCTTCCAAGTATCTTGTTTTAGCAAATTGAGATGAGTTTTTCTTTAGTATACCTCTGAAATTTTGTTAGCAGGAGATGGAAGGATTCATGGGATTTTATTTATTTATTTATTTATTTATTGTAAGGTCTTACTAAAGTGAGGCAGTTAAGGAGTGTTATATGGACCAGTATTTCTCTAGCAAGTTGGTGGGTGGTTGCTATTGTTTGAGGACCTAATGAGGCTCCTTATTTTGATGGCTGACATTAATATATATGCAGAAGGTTTGGGAATCACTTCTTAGGAGAAGGTTCAGTCATCTTTGTCTATTTGTAGTAGGTATTTCTTTGCATCCCCAAGTGTTAGGTTCTTACTTTAGATATTCAATGCAGTTCCTTTCAGAAGGATGAAGAAAATGCTTGTTTTTAAGGGAAACTCATTTAGGTTGACTGATGGAACCTATCCAGATCAGCTCCTCTGTTTTAAAAGGCACAGTCAGGGGAAAGCTGTTGTCTCCAGAATGTGGGTCTGATGCCTTCTGAGGAAATGCCCAGTGGTTACAGAATGAAAGAGCCTTAAGGTGGCAGTTCGTCTGTATGACACGCTCTTGATTGATTTGGCAAATAAACATTTGTGGAAAGTGAACCTTAAATCAAAAATCATTTATGTGTGTGTATAAAACTTTATTTACACACACACACACATGCACCCACACAATTTTTTGGAATGACCTATTTCCTTAGGTTAGAAACAAAGCAAAAAGATAAGAATTGCCGAAAGGAGATGACTTAGCTTGTGGCAAATTTCTGAAGTTGTCGCCTCTATGAATTTCCATTTATGTTGGTCTGCAGTCTTGATTTCTGTTTAAATTCTAATTGTGTAATTGTCATTTAGTCCACATCAGTGTAGTACAGCTGATGTCACGTTAAGTGGCATTCTTTGCTCAGAAAATTTGAGAGGCCTGAAGGATGAATCTCTGCCAAGACCTAATGAAAACTTGCTTTGCACTTGCAAGTGTTCTTGTGGCTAAAAAAAAAAAAAAAGACTATCAATAGCAAACTAAAGAATGTGCAGCACAAGAAGATCAGAAAATGAACAATCCTGATGTATTTTACAAATGATATAATATTCACACAACCTCATAATAGTGGCATGCAAACAAATAAAGCAAAAGGAGTAATTCTTCACAGAAACTAATCTCTGTATGTAGGTACTTATACTGTAAGGTGCTGCTCCCACAATAAAGGGACTCTCCCTGTCCTTAAGGAATTGGAGAAAGAAATAATGACCTTTAGTTACCACAAGGAAGGCTTAGTTAGGCACTGGAGCAGGCTGTAGAGTATCCATCACTGGATGCCTTTAAGAATAAAGGAATAAAAATAAGGATCAGTCTTATTATTACTATTACTGGAATTTTAGGGGAGGAGGTTTAACTTGGAACAGAAAAGTGTGAATGGAGAGATTTCCCAGGCGAGTGACCTTTAAAATAGGCAACTAAAAAATACCTGTAGGCCCATAAAGAAGTAGACAATGCTACTGCTTCACATATTTCTTCTCAGATAGAAGTAACATGAATTGTTATTGCACTAAAAAAATATATGAAAGGTTTATTAGCAAGTCTCTGGAAAAGTGTCCTGTTCGAGGAGCTATTCTGGTGGGAATATTTGGGACATAAGCTTTTGACAACTGGCCAATGAAAATAAGATATTGTGTTAGGCAGTTCTGACTAAATGTGAGATGGCAATCAGAGGCTGACCTGAGGCAATGTAGCTAATGAATATTTACTCCAGGGAGGGGAGAGGGGTTAGGCATTTGAAAAAAACCTACATATTAGGAATTAGGAATACAGGAATAAAGAAGTTACTTTAACTGGTGTTCTGCTTGTTGATTTTTTTTTTTTAAAGGAGAAATCCAGAACAGAATTCCTTTACCCCACCTGATCCTAATGTCTGTTTTTCAGTTTGTTTTTTCACTATACTGTTAGGAACAGTGAACAGGTGATTCTTTCTTTTCTTTTTTTCCCTTAGTTGTCTATCAAATTTGAAATGAACACTATTAAGTACTGGCAATAATTATGAAAAGATGCATTTAGGGTTCTTTTTTTCTTTTAAATCACTGTTAGCCATGAGTAGAATCAAGTGGCTTTCCCCTCCCTCACCCCCAGCCCTGACTCTGTGTGTGTGTGTGTGTGTGTGTGTGTGTGTGTGTGATTTTGATTATGTCTTTAGCTGCTAATCCTACGTTTACTGGAGACTCTGTTTTGCTGCTGAAATATATATATATTCACTTGATATATAATCACTTGCATAAATAACTGTCACTTCTCTGAGATGGATATATTTGTTATAAAGTGCAGATCATGGTAATTGATCTCTAAGGCTAACATTAAGGAGACTAACCATGTAAGTGGCTGAACCCTTGCATCATTCCACAATGATAGTAACTATAGTCCCTGAGTACTGGAAACAGAAGATGGCAAACTAATGACACTGTATTGACTGGTCTTATAACCTGGAGATCAGCAATGACAGTGACGCAGATTTGCCTAGGCAAAACCTCCCTACATGCCTTGTATCTTAATTTGCAAAATAAGCATAGTATATCTGTATGTCACGAGTATTTATGCCATTAAATCGGAAAACAGTCGGTATATGTTTCAACAAAAGCAAAAGATAAAATAGAATTATGCTGTTCTTTATTATTCTAGGTTAACTATACAATGGTGCAGTGATGATGTTCAATATGAGAATATTCTCTACAGGAGAAGTCATCTGTAACTTAGTTTTGGCAGCAAATATTGATTTACTGTCTCACTGAGAAACAAAATTTGATAAACTAACACTGAAGTGGATGTTAGGCAGTGAGAGCAGTGAGAATTTAGGAGTGTGTAAGCAAAAACCATACTCTTTTTAGGATTTTTGTGGGTTATGAAATTAATGCTGAATTTCCCTTTGAAAGATTTAAATAGACCCAAAGAAATTATTTTTTTCAATTGAAATCATTCAGGTTGAACAAATTTTTAGTTCTGCAGTTCAAGCTATATTTTGCATGCAAGTGTGATTTCAAGGGGGAATAAACAGATATTTCCTTTTCATGGATTGTTAATAACAGTTGTTTTGTATCCTGACTCATTTAAAAAGTAATTGCAGCGTTCAAGTGATACTCAGCATCCTGATTGAGCTAAAGGATTGGCAGCAAACAAGCTGCATTTTTTTCCTGTTCGAATTTATTTCAAAGATGAAATACTTTGATCTTGACTATCTTCTGTCTGAACTTTTGACCTTTTTGAGTTTATATGAAGAAGATAGAAGGGGCAACATGATCTAACTAACATTTCTAAAATCACTTCAAAAGTGCTTTTGAATTGTTCAAAAAGTGGTGTTTGGAAAGTTTATTCTGTTGATGACGAAAGGTAGTAATTCATTCATAAAGACAGCAATCCAAAAAGGAGTCTCACTTGTGTTGTGGCTACTGAACCTGCAGACAGCAAGGAGTACAATGAAAATACTTGCAGTTAGCTTCACTTATTTCCTCACAAAGCTTATGTGGGAATTGATAAATACTATACAGCTTTTATGGGCTGATTGAATTTATCTTGGAATGAAGATGAATTAAACTGATACCTTTTGGCTGGTCAAGGTCTTAAATCCATTTGTGCTCACTGATAACTGAACATGCATGCAAGGGCATGACAGTGAGGAAAATGAGTCTTTCAGTGTTTTTTGTCAGAACTTTCCACTTAATGTATATTTTAGCTTGAAAGTTGATAGTAGGCAGAGCCCAATGCTAACCCTCAAGGAACAAGAGGAAGCATGAGCTTCCTGAATTACGGAGTGTTCTGTGAACATTCAAGTTGATGCTCAGAAGACTATGAAGCTCAACAGGTTTCTCATCAGTGAAAGTTAAAAGAGAGAATCTGTGCTTCATATAAAGCAAATCCTATGATTTCCCACCATTTAACTGCAATGCAATTATTTTGTAAAATTCAAAATACGTGTTTTGTTTTTAAAAGCTAATAAAGGCCACTCTCCTTTCCCAGACTCATTCACAGTGGACTGCTCTGCTGTTGGCATATGTAAAGCTGGTTCATTGTGCACAAATACTTTTCAAGATTATAGGGTTAGGACAGTTCAATACACTTAGTGTTTTAGTGGTTATTATAAAATAAACTTGTAACTAAAATACAAGCAGACAGTTTTTATTCTGAATGTTACTTTCCCAGGAATATCCAGTGCTATCAAGTCATAGTTACTCAATAAAGAAGAAGGTGGTAGATGAAAAGTTTAATATCATTATCCAAAAGTGCAATGCGGGATAACGCTTTGAAAAGATCACTCTAATCTGTGTGTGTGTATGTAAGTGTGTTTACATGTACACATGCGTGCCTCATGCCTGAAATGTTAAGTACTCTTAGCCTTCTTAGAAGCAGTAAGGCTACTTTGGGAAAACCTTCCTGAGCAAAATGCTGCGGCTAATTCTATTAGTTCTGAAATGATTCAGTATCCAACCAAGTTGATGCAGGTTAAGGTAAACAAAGTTTTGAAGAAACTGCTGTCCTTATTTTTGGAGGGTGTGGGGGGGAAGTGGTGATCTGAGAATATAAATTGTGTAGATGGAACATAAATTAAACTACCTGCCACACTGAAAAAGTGAATGTTGCTCGAAACTCAGACTTCATACATTAGCCGTGACAACTGGCACAGAACTGAAATTCCTAATGTTTTGAGTGGTGTGACAGAGAGGAAATAATCTATCAGTTGCATCAGGCTTGACTAGGAGTGGGAAAAGTCAGCCTACGAGTTCCTGGCAAACAAGTACCGAAGTTGCTTTTTTTTGGTTGAAAAGCCAGAGTAGGAAGATGATTAAAATACCAAAAAATACTGTCTTTAGACATGTCTTGGATTTCTCATTCTCCTTTATTATTGCAGAAGGCCACTTCTTAAAATGTTTGCATAAAAATACATTTGCAAAGATACATAGAGGTGTATGGCCTGTTAGGTAACTTTTAAGCAAATCCAGGGATAGCATTTTTAAGCTGATGTGAATTGTTTGCCAGTTGAATTGAGGAGTACCAAACCGAACAGGAAACTTATAACTCAAGCAAGCATTTAGTTTGCTATTCTTTTATAGGGTTTGGCTATTTAATTTCATTAAGTATGTGAGTTTTTTAAAAATCTAGTACTTATAAACAATGGTTATCTTAATTTTGTCCCTTTCTGTAAAATAAATAATAAATCTGATTTTCTGGTGTTGCTTCAACAGGAAAAAAAAAATCAAACTAAGGTAAGCTAAGAAAAGTGGAGCAAAACAACCTGAGCATAAGTAGATTTAAATCATTAGCTGTAATGAGTCATGTATTTCTGGTAATCTCTGGCTGGACATACTGTAAGGCACAAGCCTGAAGAACTTAGTTGCCCCACCAATACAGTAACTGATCCAAAAATAAACAGCTTCAAAAATACTTATTCTTATAAACTCAATGCATTAAAAAAAAAAATCAAATGTCTTTGACATCCAGTCAAAAAGCTCAAAAAAAATTTCCCATCTATTCATTAACCATTTTTAAACAGAAGTCTGTTATCCTGCATGTGACTCATTCAGATTTAAGCTTATTTAATTAAATACTAAAAGGAAGTAACTTTAAGAGAAATCTCTCTGAGACACCAGAGTGATTTCCTAGCCTAGGAAATGTCCCATGAGAAGTGTATATCAAAAAAGTATAGCATTGAAGCATAGATTATACTCAGGTAGTTTGTAAACTGAGAATGATCTCCATCCTTCTCGTTTTGAGGAGTTTCTATTTCAGAGACTATTTCATTAGCTATAGTTATAATAATAGAAGATGTTATTTTTGTTATATAATTTGAAGCTTATAGAAAATAAGCTATTTGGGCTGTCCTTCAAGGATAGTATTCTTGTGGAGGCAAAAGATAGTTTGTCGAATGCATTAAAGATACTGAAGAAATAGTTAGGATTGTGAAAGCAAGAGAAAGTTGGAGAGAATTGGAGTTCATGATGGTGAGGATTGGCAGGGTACATCTCATGATGCCAAGAAAGGAAAGGAGTCCCAGGATGAGGGGAGAGAAAAATATTGGGACAATCAGCCGTCATATTTATGGGAGATCTAGGATAGGAAAGAGAGCTGAGAACAGCCAAGAACTGAGCACCGATAAACTCGGAATCCTGGCAGAGAGAGTGCTAGGTCCTACAGTGAAAGGCTAATATTGATACTGATGACTAGAGAGAGAAGGCTCAGGGGAAAAAAAGAGATCCAAGAAAGCAAGTTACCTTGCTTCCGTGTCCATGATAAAACATGCAAACCTTTGCTGTGGCAGTCCTAGCACTGTGAGCAGGATTGTTGAATAGATTCAGCCTCTTGGGGCCTTGCAGCATCTGCTTCAGTTTAGTTTCCTGCTTCATCCTCTCAGATCTTTCTTGTGGTCTATATTGTTACCATCTACCCTCTTAACCCATTTTCAAGTTAGTGTTGCAGTTTTTTTCTTATCAATATTACTCTTTCACCACCTGAGTGATTTATTTTTTCTTTCCCAGTTTGGTGGTTTTACCTTTATTGCTTTATTATCCATGTTGCTGCCTTTCATAGCAAGTCTCGAGAAGACTCTTAACTACCACTATTAATAATGCTAAGAAGTTTATAGTTGGATTTAAGTATATGTTTGAGGGCTGTACTGAATGGAGATCTGTGGCACTCCCACTCCGGGTCATTTTTGTTCCAGCAAGTTTTACCATGTGCAAGCAGACTCTGCAAGCAGGATATACATAACTTAAGAGTCCAAAGCAGTTATTTATTTGTTAACATGAACAATAGAAAGCCATGATTAACAAGTTACTAGGCTCATCATTAATATGTGCATCACCCTGGTAAGATACTTGATGGGTGTTTGCCGAGGCCAGGAAAGTGGGGAGGGCAGCCTCTGCTGCTCCTTGAAATGAGCTGATTCTTGGTGATGTTGAATTGCTATCTCTGGATTCTCTTTCCTTCCCCCCCCCACCCCCCTTTATACCCTTTCCGATCAGTATTTTCCCCTTTTAATTCCTTAAACTTTTTTTCCTCCTATGTTGCTCACACCCTAATGACAGTTTTCTCGGTAAAACTTGGCCAAGGCCACCCACCTGCGCTGCATCAGATTTGATCTTGGATTAAAGAAACCTAAACTCCTAGGATGACAGTTACAACGCTTTCCTCAGCATTCCTCAGGCCAAAATGCGTCCACTGATAGAGCCGAGACAAAACAGGTCTGGGAAAGTGTAATGCACCCAGCCATGGCAGCGTTTGCATACAAGGGGTGTTTTATCTGGTACCAAAGTTGTAAACAATCAATAGAAATTACTCTCAAGAGGGAATAATAAAAATTGACTTGTTTAATGGGGCAATGTGAAAAAGCAGATGAGTTATACTAGTCAGAGTTCATTATACTTTCCTGACTTTTTTAAAACACCAGCAACAAGTTTATATATTTTTAAAGAGTAACTATTTGCACAATGCAGTTAATAATTGACAATTTTAGGATAAATAAAAGAAAAATAATCTATAGGCATTTTTGCAAGATTATGCCTGAAATTTAATGTTTATGTGGTTCCTGGACGTTTCAAGTTAATTATTGCAGAGATCAGGATATTCTTCTGTGTAAAAGTACAGTGCTGCACAGCTGGTTAGTTATATTACTGTTATGGTGGAATAATGAAGATTCATATTCTGCTGAAACTTTGGCACTTTTTTTCTGTGATAACTGAAGAGGTGAGTGCAGTAATAATAGTTTCTGTAAGAGATTGGTTACTGGAGAAAATGTTGTGATTATGGCAAAATTTCTAAGGACCCGGAAACAGAAAGCAAAGCAACAAACTGTAAAAGCAGTCCCTTAGGTAAAAAGTGACAAATGAGTCAGATTATTTTGCAAATTTGCTAGCAAATACTCTACTTTCCTAGGTAGGAAAATCAAATAATGTATAGAATGACCAATTTCTGAGAGGGGAGAAGCAAACAAAATGGTCACAAGGAGAGAATGCAATGTGGGGGATACATTTCAGAAGTAATGCATGTTGTTCTTAAGTTACCACCTCAAATGCATAAAGTTATGACTGTGGGAGCTTGTACGTCCAGATGGGAGAAAATTCCTTTCTCTCTACTTAAATATGCCTAGTTATTGGGCTTACTTGAAAACTTTTCCTCTCTACTTGTTTTCACTGCCTTGAATCTGTAATCCAATCTTGCACTCCCTTCTGAACCTAGAGCCACCTTTTTGTCTAAATTGCAGCCTGCCAGAGGCTGTTACCGTGTTTTAAATTGTTTGCTTGTTCCTTGTTGTTAATTACAATTAAGTGAAGAAAAAGTAGTTTTAAAGGTTTTAAGTTGCATAATTTTATAAACCTAGGACTTTAGGACTTAGTTTAAGAAAACTGTTTTTATTGGCGACATTGGAGACGGTTTCCGGTAGGGGAGGAAGAAATGGCCTTGGCTTTCATTGCTTCAGAAACTCCGAAGTACTTCGCAGCGCGGGGCCGCAGAGCCGAGCCGAGCCGAGCCGAGCCGAGCCAAGCCGCCAGCAGGGGGCGCGCGGGGAGCGGGCTGGAGGCGCCCGCCCGCCCCGGGACCCTCGGCGGCGCTGCGGCGGCACGGAGCCCTTTGCGGCGCAGGGCGGAGGTGACTCGCTGCGGAAACGGCCTCGCTGCTCCTCCCAGTTTGTTTTTCAGTCAGGACAGATCGCTGGTTAGGTTAGAATATGGTCTTTAAGGTTTAAGGATTGACATGGTTATTGCCATCCTTAGTGAAGGGGAAGGAAGGTTGTCCCTAAAGCAGATGGAGAAAAAGATATAACTTAATTCTGTGACAGCTTCGCAGACTTTCAGGCTGAAATCCATCATGAAGTATCATTTACTTCTAAGCTGTTTCATCAATTATAATTAAGTTGCTGTTTCAGTATAAGTATTATGCAATAAAAATATTCAAATAATAGTTATAAATTGAAGTATTTTCATTTGACAGACAATTATTCCTAAGCAATATATACAAAAACACTGTCTGAACAGTTGCTTTCTTTCAGTTTTTACATAAACTTTTGAGTGTTCCCATATGTGTGTAAAATACAACTGTACAGGACAAGATGTCCTCTTTTCAATATGCAGCTGAGTTCCAGCCACAAAATTGCTTTCTATGCGAGTATTACACTACTTTATAAGTGAGTTTGTTCTGCACATAGACAAGTGATTTGTTATAAGCTTGATAACCTAGAATGTGTTTTATATCCTTAAGAATGAAATAATGACTAACATAGTCTGGGTACAGATGGATTCAAATTTTTTCTAAATTAGCACATGAATAGATTAACAAATTAAATAAACTTGGCAAAGTTGTAAACACTTCTGAATTACTGAAATCATTTTTCCACTGAAGAAGAACTTGAGAGTTTAAACTACTGAATCAGGAACAAAGGGCACTACTGTACATGTTTTGATGTGCAACAGGATTTCCCTGTATCATGGTCCATAAGAGTAAAAAGTTTTGAGTGCATTGCAAGTATGATTTCAGGATTTAATTCAGTTCTAACAGATTTTTGCCATTTGAGAGAAATAAAGTTACCTTTCAGTCACAGAACAAGAGAAACAAGTCTCAGGTTCTCTTTTAGAAAAGATGAGAGATGTTATTTGCAGCCCATGTTCTGAAGTTTCTGGGGAAAATTTTTCACCTCAGAGTTGCCAAGGTGCCTGGAGCTATTCAGTTGGAGTTACTCTCAAGTTAGCAGTGAGTAATAGCAGTTGTCGTTTGACTAAGGTGGGTTCAATAGTTTTGATCCATTTCACCTTGAGTAGTTGCCCATATCATAGCTATCCTGGAACGGAGTGAATCATTTCTCTCATCTTATTCTGTAACTTTCAGTCCAGGATACAAAAGCAAAAATATGCTATTATTATTTTTAGATGGATAAAGAAGGACCTAATATTTCAGGATTGTTAAGAAATTTGGAGATTTTTGTGGTATGTGCTTTTCTTGTAGGGCTGTGGTACCCAAATTTCTGAAAACCTAAGTACTTGGAAAAACTGGCAAGGTAATTGGTGGGCTTCAGGCATCTTGTTCTTAATAGGATATAATTTATTCTTCATATCACTGTACCTAACCGGAAATACTCAAATACCATTTACAGTATGGGGTGGCAGAATTCGTCACAATCGTTACTTTTTTGGCTATTATTCTTAAACTTTTGGCCAGATGGTTGAAGAGGGTTGCAGTTTTCCCTATTCCAATGTTTTAAGTGTTTCTCTTATGTGACAATGGAAAAGCGATTCCATAAATAATGTTTTGAGAGCAGGAGCTGACTTGCTCCTGTACAACTGTTGACTTCTTCAAGTTGTACAATTTCATCTTGCACATACAGTGAATACTATGAATTGCTGTTTTTAAGACCCTCAACATGTATGTACCTGGAGCTTTGTTGTATTTCCTTTTTTTAAGATGCTGGTTCAGTAGCACTGCTTGTGTTAATCAAGAGCGCTTGACCAATGACTGCTTCAAAGAATCATCACTGAAAGTTGTGGTCACATAATATGGAAATAGGCAGACAGATTAGCTGTTCTTTCCATGCAGGCCTACAATTGGACATTGTTTTCTTCATGTAGGAGCTGGCTTGGTGTGCAAGCTAGGCTAAACCAGTTGCTGACACTATTAAGATACTAAGATTGGCCCAGAATTGTGCAACAGAAGTTGCATCACCTCTATACACAGTCTATATTTGTCCTATTAATTATGTGGGAGTTTAATCTTTAACATTATATCTGTAATGCCTCAGTAAAATGCAGTGTCAACCCTTAAAGGTGGTTCTTTAAGGCTACAACTCAATCAACGTATGAGGTTACTAGCAAGTAACCACAAAAACCCAAATGACCCATGTATGCAAACTGTTCCTTTGTATTGTTTTATTGAGGGCTGACATGGACACCTTCTATTTTTTCAAAATATTCCCAATATTTACTCTTTTTAATGTCTGTAATCTCAAGACCTATTTGATTATAGTCTTGTCCAAAATCCAGTTTATTTCTGTTGTAAATGTATGTCTAGAGTGGGTGGACATGCTCAGGATTAGGCCCTTGCTGCCTGATTTTCCACATCTTTATATGAATAGCACTGCTAATTTAAAGGGAGTGTTATTGTAACATCTCATGTAATTAAGATGGTGTCACTGAACTTTATATCAGGAAATATTTCCTATTGTGCTCTTATATATAAGTCATTGTGTTTTTGGTGGCACACAACATGTCAGATTTGAAACAGCATTATGTACTGGTCTATATAAAATATTAAATAATTGTCATAGGATAATAACTAGAAAAAGATTTGAATAATAAAGCATTCATTCATCTAGTTCTTAACTATGCCACTTAATTACATTTATAGCTGCAGGTAGCATTCATTCAACAGGACATAATAACTATGAAGGTCCATAATTGCTTTTTTTATGTACAAGAAACATCTGAAATATTAATTTTTCCTGGCATACGTAAGTGATTTTGTTCTAGAACTGTTCCACTTGTAAATTGCACTTTAAAAAAGCATTGTATTCCAAGATCTCATAGCTGATAGTGTTAATGCAATGACTTCAGAAAGTAAAAGCTGCAACCAATAAAGTTTTAAATAAGTATTACTAGAAATTATGTTAAATATTTATTGCTGCCTTTTATTCTGGTATCCATAATGTATTTCTGAAATACAATAACTGAATTACTAGTTTCTTCTTTACAAATATGTAAAATTTACCAGAAATTAAAGTTTTGTTTATTGTTTATTCTAGCTGAAAATTTAGTGTTTTATACAGCTTTCCAGTGCTGCTATTTCCTAAAATCAAAGTGGTAATAGTGTACGTGTATGTATATGCACATACATACTTGTATTGTGTAAAACTTTCACATTTAGATTATATGTACATTTTTTGCATATAGAATGATTTTAAATAAGATCATTCTGATTACTTTTCTAGAGCTCTTCATGTGACAGAGAGTTTTAAATATATCTAATACACTGTCTGTGGCCTTATGTGCACCATTAAATTAGTTAACACTTGGAAGAAACACTCGTTGTTCTCGTGCAGTATTATCATTTACTCACTGCATGCGCAATAATAATCCATCCTGTTATTTGGATCCCAGTAAGCAATGACTGAGCCCTACTGTCTAGGTATTAACTGAGAACATACAAAATACTCTGTATGCAAATAAAAAGTGCTGTGTCTGTTATTATCTGGAACATCCTTAAATAAACATGAAATGATGATAGTTATGAATCTATTTAGCAGATTCATTACCAAAAATGACCAGCTGTTGATGAAAGCCCCCCTGAAAGAAATTGCTATAGAATTCTCTCTCTAGGTCACATTACACTGATAAATGAAAGGTTAGATGAAACATGGCCCTACCAAGATTTCCTCACCAAGCAAGAGGTACTGTCTCACACTGTCATCCTTGTTGTGGCCAGTGATGTGCCTGCTAGCTCTTGCGAAGCACTGCATTTGTTGTTTCTGTGAGCAAAGCTCTCACTAAGCCTCTTTTACTCCATCTGTGAAGCAGGGGAGCTGCCTGCCACACAGGAGGGCTGTGGCTATTGCAGTGAATACTGCATTCAGAAGCAGTGGCAGGAGAAAACAGCAATGGGTGAAGTTACCAGCACATAAAACACCAGGATGATTACTGTTCTCTCATGTTGATGTTGTATTTGAGCGGGAGTAGGACACTGCCTCCCATTTTGCTATTACAGAGGAGAAATAAAGCTGAGATGCAGAAGGAATTAGTAGCTAAGAACACAAGCAGTCTTGGCTGTTAGCACAAGTTGTAGGAGGGGGGAAAAAAAATAAGAGGAGGGAGGGGAAAAATACATTTAATGCTGCCTAGGGAATACGATGGAATTTAGAACAGATATCGTTGCGGACTGACGGCGTGCCTGATTGCACTTGAGTTGAATCACTGAGAAGCAGCTTCATGTTGTATTGTACCGTTTTTAAGGCTGAAGAAAGAGTGGGAAGATAGGAATGGAGTTGTATACAGTATTTCTGCATAAAAGGAAAATATTATAAAGATGGTGGTATGTAACTTGTATTTTATTTTTTAAGAAGAATTTAATCCAGGTATGTATCCTCTTCTTATTTGTGTATCTAGTCTACATACATTTTCTGTGTTTCCTTTGTTTCCCTTCCTTATTTTCATTCTGAATGTACCTCCCACTGTTCTAGCTAATGTAAGGCATTGAATTGTAACTGATTTGCCTTCAAATGCTACAGTGTTGATGAAACTGTATGGGCTTGTGGACTTAAGAATCAACACTTCATTAAAATGTTGTTGTTTACTTTCATTTTATAATGGTGGTAAGTCCACAATGTAAGTATAGTAAAATAGTATAGTATTTGATTTTACAATGAGTCAGAACATTTAAAATTATATAAAAAGATAAATTAAACAATTCAAAGGTATGAATACGTGATGAAAATGTAGTATGTTTTGGTTACACTGCCCTGTAGGTTTTTTTTCTAGTTCACGATGGGATTAGTAATAAATTGAGCTTTACAGATGCTTATGTATTTGTGAGTATTGATTAATCTTCAAGATGAACACTCTGCAGCTTTGCTTTGAAGAGACAGCTTGTTTAGAATACATGCTTGATTCTGTTCCACAGCTAAACCTATAAGTAACTATAAGAATACTCTCTAATGTATTCCCCTCAAACTGACAGCCTGAGAGAATGCGTAGCCATATACTACTTTTTGTATATCCTTCTACATTCAAGAAAATAATATTAGTATTCAGTCTTCTGCAATTCAGAGACCAAGTAATAGTGCCTGAAACTATTTTCTTACTATGAAATTATAATTCTTCCTCTTAATACAAAATAAATTCTCAGATGTAAAAAAAATCTGATAGTGTTCATTAACCTTCCAACTTTCTTTAAAGCAGCCTGGGTTCTATTGCATTTTTGTTGTGTATTAATTATAATTTTTTTCAATTGACAACTGATTGTGAATAGTAAAAGTGAAATTAAGTATAAGGCTATGTGCCCTTAAACTAAGGACGCTAGTACTCTTTTAGTGGTCTAGCCTGGTACCATGTATTATAAACCTTTAAGGCATTAAAAATAATGCTTATTTGATTGTTTAGTCCTGAAGTCTCTTAAAATACTCTGTTCTGTTTCTAATTGGGCTGCAGGCCAATTTTAAGTAAGATTTCTTTAAAATATGTTGGTGCAAAAAGGGTTAATATCAGTTCCAGCATCTTAATACTGATGTTAACCCTTAGCTGACAAGAGTTCTTGCATCTGGAAAGATTTCACTGGTGTTACACTATTTAATTGCTCTGTGATGTGAAAATAAACCCTCTGTTGATCATAAAGACTTAATCATTTTTCATAGTGGAGGTAGTATAGATGCTTGTATTCTGAATGAAGCTGTCAGTGATTATATAAAGTTGTCATTTTTATCTAGTATAATACACACAACTGTTATTTGGCAATTGATAGGAAACCTAAATAATGAAATGAAAATCAAATGTTACTTGACATATTAGAGTGTTCTAAAATGTCATGCTAATTCTTACCATAAACAATCAATATACTGATAAAAGTGTTGAGAGAATGTTGTCGCATCTAAAAGATGTAAGACTCAAAAGTAGTGTTTAAGGCTAAAATGTCTTTTGTCCATCAAAAGTTACTTTTGTAAAGGATATTGTAATAAAAAGTATGGTTAACTGTCATTTCAAAGATATTTTATACTGAAGCAAGTCTTAATACAAGATAAATGAAATTTTTCTCTGGAATTTGTGCTAAATGAAGAGATGTATAAACGTTTTCTATCGCTGTACCATTTCCTTGATCCTGCAGTGATGTCGGTAGAACATTGTGATAATGTGTGTGTATTGCTGTGGAAATACTTAGAAGTCCTAAATGAATTACTGGGACTTCAGAGTTTTATTAAGGAGTTGAAGACTGACTGCTTGAATTAGCTCTCCCAATTCATAAAAGTAGCAAGAAGGATGGAAAATTCCAAACTTTCTTTAAACTGTAGTGTTGTGAACATCTAGGAAGAGTTCGTTTATATGAAGTAGTATGCTTGATTCTGCCTCGTGAGACCATTACAGTAAAGCAGAAGCTCTGAAGCATAAAAATTCTTTGGCACCTAAGAAGGTTCTTACGCAGGTTTTCTCATCTTATCTGTGTCATTCAATTAGGTTGAAGCTCTAAAGCAGGGATTCTTACTATCAGGTGGAAATCTATGTATCACTCCGTAGTTGTCAATATACTGAAGCAAATAATGCCGTTCTTATCAATGAATGTCAAGTCAGGTGTTTAGCAAGCATGGCTTGTGTGTGTGTGTGTGTGTGTGTGTGCACTCATCCTTGTGTATCGTACTATTGACATGAGTTGTGGTTTGTGCTTGTGGCATTTTTTTTCTAATATAAAAGACACAGATGACTTCTAGCATTTATGTCAAATGAAAGGATATTTTTTCAAAAACTCTCCATTCCGTATTTTTTTGTTCAAAAAGTTTGATAGAAATATTAAACTATATTCTAGAAAATATTTAAAACTTTTTTTGGAGGGATAATGGAAGCCAGAGGGTTTTCAAGTTGTTTTTTTTTAGTTATTTCAAGTTGGTCACTTACTCTGATTGTGGAACATTTAGACTATTTTTGTAAGGAGATTTAAGAGGAAACAATTCCCCCCCAAAAAAAACCCAACCCTCTACCCACTGTCTAAAACAATCCCTGTTGTATAGATTTATGCAGCGCAAACACAATCTCTGTCCAGAAGAGAGAGAATCCAGGGCAGAGCATAGCCCATCCCAGGGTTCAGGCCAGTGTAATTAGAGAATTAAAATTCTATACCTAGGAGAAGAGGGAGGGATGCATGTTTTTAAATTTTCTGAGGTCATGATTACAGAAATTGTTTAAATTTGCATAAGTTTGAAATGTTAGAGTAAATCCTAGAGAAACTGAATAGTGTTCAGAGCAAAATGAGAAGTTAGTATTGTGGGAGGGTTTGAAAGTATACTTACTATAGTGTACTGTAGATATCTTCTCTGCATATGCATTATTTTTAGAGTAAATCATATCACTTGGGCTTTCTGGATATAATGCTTCAAAGAAAACTTGTTGGTAACTTAGTAGACTCATAATTGCAGTAACCTGGCTTTTTCAGTGAGAAATGCAAATATTAATTTGCACATAAAGATGTGAAGAACAGTGTAACTAAACAAGTCAGAAAAATTTTTGCAAAATAAGTTGGTTTTCCTACAGCTAGTGTCTTGCTTCAACAGTAATTGAGCAAAAAACGTCTTTGAAACTGCAGAAAAACTGTCTTTTCCGATGGTGGTTATAGTGGCTGGTGAGCAGGGAGGGAGACTTTTCACTCCAGAATAATTACTCATCCCAGCTGGCTGGGAATTTATACTTTCTTCTAAGATGTCCTGAAGACAATATGCTACTCTATATTATAAAGTAATTTACAAATAACTGTTAAACCACTGAGTAAATTCAGTAATATACAAAATTCTGTATGACTTCTCTTCCAGACACTCTTTTGAATCACAGTGAGCCAAAGAAAGTTTTAAAGATGTGCTGTTTGCGTCTATTTTTACCTGTTCTTTCATCACCCCACTTAATTCAGTTCAAAGTTAAGTCAAATAAAAGCTATAACCAGTGACTTGCAGTACAGGTGTTAAACATTTAGATTAGATTTCACAGTATAATTGGTGAGCATACATGCAAGCTCTTCAGGAAAGTAGAAGGCCTTGTTGGTTAAAAATTAACAGATTGAATCATCTTTGGACATGAGTTTGAAGCAGCACTTTGGTTATATTAGCATCATGCTTCAAAAAGAAATAAGCATTGATAGATTGATAACAAGCTCCATAAAGAAACACCTTTGGATAAATAAGCAGATATATTGAACTTTCTAAATGATTTTCAAGGACAACAGAAATAGCTTCCTACTCAAATGGAGACAGAGTCATCCTTGGCCACTAATGGTATTGGACACTAAAAAGTAGATTTCCTGGATCACAAATAATGTTAATAGAAGGATGTGGTGATGCTTTCCAAGTCAAGGCATCATACAGCATAAGTGATGACTTCTGCAGCTGCTTTCTGTCAGCCAGCTACCCTCTCTCCTATTCCGTTAAGATTGATGCTGCCATTAAAATTGATATTGCCTGTTCGAGCCTCTCTCTTATACCAATACTGAAAAGATAAGTAAATCTGTAGCCAGCTAAGCCATAGAGCTCAGTGTCTTCAGTGTGCTGATAGCTCTCCATGATCTCATGTGTTTTTTGGATTTTTGGCTTTAAACAAAGTGGAAAAAAGTGATAAGATAGGGTAGAACTCTGCTGTTTGACCTGAGGAATTCTTTGGACAAAAGGGAGTAATAACCTGAAGGAGAAAGCAGAGCTACTCTGTTACTGTTGTGCCTACCTTCACAAGGGTTTGCAGGCAGGTCAGCTCTGCGGCGTATGCAGTATTGACATGAATAACATTTTATGTAACAATCTTTAGAGATTCACCAAGCACTTCATAACACAGCTCAAAAGTGTTGATATTTAAGAATATAACACAGCAAATAAGTTGTTTCCAATCAAGTTCTTCTGAATTAAGAGTCATCTGTGGTAGGAGATTTTGTCAGTATGAAGCTACTATTGTAGTAAACTTAAGAAGCAGTCTGGAGTGTATGTATTTATGCTTGTATAAAAATGCTAGTGCAGTCTTCATCCAACAGATATAAATATACTGATGTAAGTACAGTTATGTCAGGATCATCTTATTCCAAGATGACCATAAGGCTAGTAAAAGACTATATTTGAAAAATCTGTAGATCTGGATTCCAGTTACTCTGCTATTGATTCCTAATGTGTTTAACAGCAAGAGAAACTCTACCTGAGTTTCCACAGCTGCAAAGTAGGATTGCTTATATTCCGTTTCTGTCATGTATGTGATTGATTCACTTCTGTGAAGCATTTTGTATATTTCGGATATTGCTGCCTATAGGAAACAGCCCTCCTTTGGGAGTAATGCAGACTGGCATTGCTGCTTGTTTTTTGGCATGTTTCTTTTCCCCCTGCTGTTTTGGTATGGTGAACACAAACTGCCGTATGCCCTCTAAATTGAGAAACTGTTCTTCTGTCTCATCTTTGCCCCCTTCCCCTTTGCACAGCCCCCTCATTGGCTGACTAATAGCATAGAGGGCAAGCAGGACTATGGTTCTGCCTGTTTCTTGCTTTTCTTGGGACAGTCTGCTTCCACAAAGCTACTTCTGAATGGAAGAGGGATGCTGCTTTGCAGCTGTATTTACTGGGGTCCTGGGAGAAGGTCAGCTATGATCTAGCTATTCATTTTAAATACTGAAATAGTCTTGTAAGTTGATTGCATTTTTTTTTTCCTTTGTAACAATAGGAGGTTAGGTTTGACATGCAAAGAGTTTGACTATAAAAATCCTATAGTCCCTCTGACTTAAAACCCCCTCCCCAACCACACTAAAAGGGCGGGGGAGAGGGGGAACAAAATGAAAAGGAATTTTGAGAATCTGTAAGGACCTGGTGCTTAGAGAAGTCATTAAAAACGCTGTTTGCATGCTTTAAAAAGCTGTCAGTCTTAACCTGGCCCTTCTTTTAACTGACACGTTTGTTGTATATTTGGGAATGAGATCCTTTATACCTGATCCTTCTGGCTGAAGAGTTTTATTTTGGCAATGCTTTGTTATTGACAGTATTTTTGGAATTGAGCCAAATTACCTGTTCACCATCAAGTTCAATGACAAAAACCTACCTTTAGACTTGCTATGGGTAAAAGGTTGCAGAAAATGTCCTTTCTTTACAGGAGGAACCCATTCATTAAAGATTTCTTCTACTTCTAACCTCACTCTGTATAGTTTTTCAGTTTCCTGCTCTGTAACCATCTAGCATGATGTCTGTCACTTGGACTGTAGATGTTTGAACTTGAATCCGTATGTTTAGAACAACTTAACCCATCTTTGTTCAACTTCATCATATATATTGGCTAAAGTTAATAAACAGAATAAAAGTAAGAGAGTTGTGATGGTTCATTGGGGGACTTGGATAAAAACAGAAAATTGTTGAATGAGAACTTGCAGCTCATTCAAATAACTGGCTTAGTCCTATATGCTTCACCAAAAAATGTTCCTTATCTCCTAGAGGTTCAACCTGCATTAATACGCTGATTTAAAATAGTAAGAGCAACCCTGATGCAAGTCTGTATGAAAAGAAATGGATGAGACCTATAATGATTCAAACTGTATTCTACATCTATAGATAACAATTTTAGAAAAGCAGTATTTGATAGAGCAATGGTATGATCCAGTTGTCATCTTACAGCCTGTAATTAGTATTACTGAGATGGAATGGAACTCACATGAGAGAACCTAATTCGGCTCCATTTAGCAGATATGTGTGCATCTTTAGCAGTGCAACTTTTGAATTGCTACGGTGTTGTCAACAACTGCTTTTTAAATAAAATTGAGTAATGAGTATGTAGTTATTTATACTATTTTTTAGTATCTTTGATAAAGAACATAAGTTAGACACTGGATAAAATTTAAACATATTACTGGCTACGAAAACAAGATTCTTCTACAAAGGAGTTATTAAACCTTATTTAAAAGGGATGAAGATGTTCCAGATTCCAGTGATAGTTTCATTATCTCTTGATGTTTTGTAGCCCATGCCAGTAAATAAGCTTTCTAGTTTGTTTGTACAGTGTTGGTTTGAAGTCTTGACGTGTGCGAGCAGATCACAATGTTTTATGAAGTGCCATGCTGTTTGCAGATGAATTGGATAATTCGTATCCTTTCCCCCTCTTATGTCACCATGGGGCAAGTTTTAACCCTTTGTATATCCTGTATCTTAATAAGCTTCTTACTCTGCCAAAGAATTTTTAGCTAGTTCATAAACTGAAATGGTCATTTTAAGGACTACTACTTTGTTGGATTCTTCTGAGCTATTTGTCTTGTTATTTATTCTGTAGCTCTGAGACTGAGTTGAATGGTATGCTGTACAAAAGTATAGCTATATGTCTATTTAAAATGTATTGACTGTTTTTCTTATGTTAGGGAATAGACACTTCTAGGTATCTCCTGGAATCTCTTCTTGCTCTTTCCTGTTTTAGATCAAATTACCTTCCTGTTGTAATGCCATCTCTTTTTGTTCTGAAACTTGGGAATCACTTTTTTCCCCCCTGCTTTCCATCTCATCTGTTTTGTGTAGACTTTTTTTTTTTTGGTGACAAAAATGTGAAACTAGTAACTTGAATGAGAATGTTCCATCAGTTCTCACTATGATTATCTGTCACTTTCCAGTCTTTTTCTCATTCTTAATGAAGAGAAACCTAGAAGCTATGCACGCATCAAGTCCTGGCTTACCATACATAACATATATTAAAGACTGCAAGATAGTGTCTGTTTCTCAAACCATAGTCATATGCATAATTCAGTCTCAAAATAGAACAGTACTTCATACATTCAATGCCAGTTTGTTGCACAAAATCCTACCTTGCTCTAAAAAGTGAACCAGGAGAGACCTTTCTGCTTGCTGTCATACTAGCTCAGAAGGACTTATTCAGTTATTGGTTTTTACCATTGCTATATATCATAAAGATATCTAAATTGAAATGTTAATATTACTCTGAAAGAAGGCAGGCAGCATTAATAGCAAATATCTCAAAGTCTGAGAATCAAACTGGGCAAAGAAGTCTGTAAATAAATATAGCTTATTTTATTTTTAAAATACTCACCCAGGACTGCTTGCAGCTTCAGTTGTTCATGAAAAGCTGTATTCAGACAATTATTTAAGGAAAATATAAATAGATAATTAACAACTCTGTGTTTCCTTTGTAACCCAACTAAAATAATAGCAGTATTATTGAACAGTAAGTTTGTTTGGCAGCCATAGTAATATCATTCCCTCCTTTTTAGACACTTCAAGAAACCATGCGCAGCAGTGTGAGATTTTGCAACACATACAAAACACCTTCAAGATTTGGTTTCTAACAAGCAGACGTGTGATTCCCCCCCCCCCCTTTTTTTGCTGTCATGTGATGCCAGAGCATCAGTGGTTTACATGTCTTTACTCTCTATTGATGAAATATTTGCTGATGATCCTGCTGGAGATGCAAATATTTGTCTGGATCAAAAATTGTGTTTTGTGGAAACAGGTTAATATAAGTTACACTTCATGGTTTCTGCGCTTTTAAAGAGCCTGATCTCATCTTACATATATAAGATTTGCAAAGGAATGTTTACAAAGAAACCGGGAAATAGTACCAAAAAAAGAGAGAGTTGTCAGAGCAAAAAGGAACAAGACTTATCCCAGATTGGGCAAACAAAGAATCCAAAATTTTCAAATACTTTGAAAAGCACTGTTAAAAAGATTGCCAAGTGTCCATCTGCTCGCAACTTATCAGCTGAAGAAGAGGAAAGTAATAGAGAATTTTCACTTTCTCCAACATTCAGTTACAGAGTTGCTATTGCCAATGGACTACAAAAGCCTATTTTTGTAACAAACAATAATAATGAAGATATAGTTCCAGATCTGTCTTCAAATGATAGTTCATATTCTGAATCGTTAAGTGAAGTAAAAAGTAACAGCAAGAAAAAGGAATATTTATCACACACAATGCCTGTGAGACGCAACAGAAAGAGTTTAAGCAGCCTTGCACCATCTGATGGAAGCTCTGATGGAGAACGCACTTTACACACACTAAAGCTGGGAGCTTTACGAAAATTAAGGAAATGGAAGAAGAGTCAAGAATGCGTCTCATCAGACTCGGAGCTAAGTACATGGAGAAAAACATGGGGCTTAAGAAGTAAATCTTTAGACAGAACTGGTCGCCACCAGAAATCAAATACTCTTGAACCTGGCTTTAGTTCAACAGGTTGCATTAGTCAAACCCATGATGTTATGGAAATGATCTTTAAAGAGCTTCAGGGAATCAGTCAAATTGAAACAGAACTTTCTGAATTAAGAGGGCATGTAAATGCTCTGAAACAATCAATTGATGAAATTTCTAGTAGTGTAGAAGTTGTACAAAGTGAAATTGAACAATTGCGAACTGGATTTGTACAGTCCAGAAGAGAAACTCGAGACATACATGACTACATTAAGCAAATAGGCCATCCAGCAGACAAAGCAAGTCTTAGGTTTCTAAATGTGCCTGAAGAGAGATTTGAAAAAACTGAGAATATAGTTTACAAAATATTAATAGATAAAATGGGATTCTCAGAAGCACAAAGCACTATTAAGATTGAATTTGCTCAAAGACTGGGGCAACAAAGGGACTGTCCAAATGCGAAGCCAAGACCAATTCTTGTTTACTTTGAGTCATCACAACATAGAGATCTGATATTAAAAAAGTCTTATAAACTTAAGGGAACTGGCATTGGAATTTCTACAGATATTTTTTCCCATGACATGAAAGAGAAAAAAGAAAGAGGACTACCCTCCTCTCAGACATATGAGAGTATGGATATGAAGCTGTTAACTGTGGAGACAAAAACTAAAAAGCGTGATTGGGAGTCACCTGACAGTGATAAAGAGATGGAATCAGATATAAATAAGAACAGTTATGCAAAGATATCTAAATCAGCACTTCAAATAAAAACAAGCACTACCAAGGGGAGTATCCAGTCACCAAATACTAGAGACCTTAATAGAACTGCTGACAGTAGCACTTTTTCAAACAGAAGAAAATATGTTGATCAGTCACCAGAATATGACAATATGGAAAAGCAATCCAAGGCCTACTATTCAGACATGACCCCTGTATGGCATTTGCAGAATGATTTTGCAACACCAAAACTTAGCCGTTCAGAGTCAGATTTCTCAAAATTGTGTCAGTCTTATTCTGACGATTTTTCAGAAAACCAGTATTTTAGCAGAACAAATGGCAGTTCACTATTGTCTTCCTCAGATCGAGAACTTTGGCAAAGAAGGCAAGATGATTCTACCAACTGGTATGGTGGCTCCCAGGAACAGGCTTTTGCCCAAGGTGTGCTACAGTATCCAGCGCAAAATGAAGTAGAGAACACAGAAACAGTTGACAGTGGAGTAAGCAATGGAATAATATGTGTATCTGGAGACAGAAGCCACTATAGTGGTTCTCAGCTTTCTTTACATGATGATCTTTCACCATGGAAAGAATGGAATCAGTTGGAACAAGGGGCAGATTTGTGCTTAGACTCATCTACCCAAGAAGTTTTTGCATACGATATGAGCAGCCCTTCAGATCAACAGATGGATTTCAGAACATGCCAAAGTTCTGATCTCCAGTATGACACTGAGAGTTACGATTTTACCCTCGATGGTACTTCTCCATCATGTCCAGGCCTTGACAGTGAATCACAAAGTCAGTGGACTGGTCAATACGATGATTATCAGGAAACAAATCCTAACTCCCTTTATCAGAATCAAAACAGATTGCCTATGATGTACCGAAGTCAGAGTGAACTACCAAGTGATGACTCAGAAGAAGCACCCTCTAAATCTTGGCACAGCCGATTAAGCATAGATCTTTCTGATAAAACTTTCAGCTTTCCTAAATTTGGATCTACACTTCAACGTGCTAAGTCAGCATTAGAAGTAGTCTGGAATAAAAGCACACAAAGTTTAAGTGGGTATGAAGACAGCGGGTCTTCTTTCATGGGAAGGTTTAGGACCTTATCTCAGTCTACTGCAAATGAATCAAGCACAACACTCGATTCTGATGTTTACACTGAGCCTTATTACTATAAAGCAGAGGATGGGGAAGACTTAATTGAACCAGCTGGTGAGAATGAAACAGATTACGTAGAAGTAATGGAACAAGTCCTTGCTAAACTAGAAAATAGAACTAATACTAGTGAAACAAGTGATCAGATCCAAGAATATGAACTGGAACAGCCTTCATATGAAACTCCTTATGCAACACTACAAGAGGAGGAATATGACAGACAGTTTGACAGTGTGGTCAGTGAAACAATATTAGAAGTCGAAGATGACATGGCTGCTGACATAGAAATAAAGGAAGATGAAAATCAGAATGTCCCAGAGATGCCTACTGAAACTCCAAAGAAAAAAAGAATACGACCATCATTTAAAGAAGCTGCTTTAAAAGCCTACAAAAAGCAAATGAGTGAGTTGGAAGAGAAGATCCTTGCTGGAGGTAATAATGTTTTAATGTTGTCTTTTAAACAAAATATTGTTCTTATTAAAGTTGGTCATCAATTTCTGTATGGTATCCAGTTCTGCTTCCATTGAGCTTGGTGATTTCTGGTTTTACTGTCACGGTGAAATTGTTGTCCTGAGAAGTCAGAAGGCTAAAACTTTATGCCAAGTCTGTTTTGGAAAGATTTTCTTAATATGTCAAACAAATGTTTATAACCAATTGTATTACTTTGAATTGAAGGTACTTCAAGTCTTTTGCAGTTTAATTTTTAAACTCTTGTTAAAATAACTAAACAGTAGACTATTCTTAGAGTTGTCATGTAGCTTTATAAGTGTATTCACAGGAGCAGTCCAGAGGGAACTATAGTGTTTCCTTTAGCAGTTTTATAGGCGTGGCTCTATATTCATCTTGATGAGCAATGGTCTGCAACCTATAATTTGCTGTGTAATTTTGATGAGAGTGCAAGTCTAAACTGATCTGAATTCTGTCTACCTGTACTCATAAGACCTCAGATAAGTAGATGTTTCTCAGAGAAGGAAAAAAAAAGGAAAGAAAAGGAAAGAAGAGGTGTAAATGTTAGCGTCCCTGTATAAGGGGGGAAAAAAAAGTCTTAACTCACAGAAGGTTTTGAGAGAAATTTTTTTTCTCATGATCTTTATATTCTGTGCTAAGAGACCTGAAAGCAGACAATTGTTAAATATATATAATTTTAATACCTCTTGTAATAAAGAAAGATGGTGATTTTCAAGATTAACCTACATTTGAAATGTTGACATTATTGTACTGCAAGTGCATTTAATTGGTAGCTCATTATTAATCCAAATAGCCAGATGGTAATTGTCACCTTGACTGAATCTTTGTCTGTCTTGCAAAAATAATAATCAGAGACATTTATATTAAAGATGAAGAACTGTGCTGTTAGCCAAAGAGTGTGTTTAGTAGTAATTAGTATCTCAGGCTTTGGATGCTGCGTTTCTTTCATATTGGGTAACTACTTTTATAATGAACATTCAGTCAAATTGAAAGTGTTGCATAAACAATTAAATATTGCTGATATGAAAGTCTGTTTTTAGACTGAAATAATGATACTAAGTTATAGATTTGCATTTTGCAGATATGTTTCTACAGTACTGTGTTAGACACAAGATGGTGTATGTACTAAGAATCAGCTAGCAATAGTTAGCATTTTCATTACTTTTTCATTGTTAAACACTTTGAGGTGCATGTTGGGGGGAACCCAGTCGTCGTATCTAGTCATCGTTGCACAATAGGAACGTAAAAGGCATGGAGAGGTAGTTGAAGAAGGCTTATGTTGAAGATGCAAGACTGAAATCATTGCTGCCAGTATATTGTCTGTGCCTTAGTGTGTGTTACTAGATAACATGGGTGGTTGTTAGAAGATGAGAAGTTACTTTTGGTGTTACATCTCATGTGATCAGCCCTATGAATTACAGGAAATATTTTTGTTCTTCCTTTAATCCAGCAGGTGAAAAAATTTATACTTCAGCCTCTTAAAATCTACTGAAGTCTTTCTTTGTGAATTACTGAAGTACTTCTTATAGCGTATTTGCAGAGAAGTCAACTGGCCCAAAAGTCCAATGTTTGAAAAAGTGTAATTGGATGAAGACTATGGATTGTAGTGTGTCTGCACAGTTATAAAATGTCATACTAGGGCCTCCATTTTCCTTTTCACTGAAATAAAGAGAGAAGGGAGTATAGTAAGAGGTTAAAGGGAATTTACAGACCAGCTGCTACAACAGTGGTACTTCTCAGATTACCCTTATCCTGAAAACAGAGTGCATTGACATTTGAGTAGCAGTTCTGTGTTTTCTCCATGCTTTCCATTTTCTGCGCCCACAGGGAGGAGATATCTTCCTGTCAGTGATTCTGCCTCAGCAGTTAGTAATTGATGTGTTAAAAATGTATTTTCGGGTCCTATAGAACACCTGGCAATATTCATTGACAGGACTGTCTTTCATGCTTTATGTCTAATGGATGAGTGTGATATTTTACTTGACTTCTTGCATTTGCAGAACACCCAAGAATTCATCAGAGTTTAAAACTTTCAAAATATATTTAATAGTTGAAGTGCCGTACCAAAAGAATACGTTACCTGAACAGTTCTGCCTAGTGACATGTTATTCCAGTCAAATCTTTTTTGAATTAACTTTCAGTGAGCAGGATGACTGTGATATTAGAGAGTCTCTTCACTGATAAGGAAATCCATTTTTAGAACACTTTGTGTGCAGCCTTTGAAGAAGGCTATCTTTTTAATGTCACCTTTTCCTCAAAGAGCAAACACATTCAACTTCCATATATCATTTGAATTGCACAGCAATTTTGATTTCATTTACAGTAAGTATAAGAAACAACATATTGCAAATTAATCCTTAAGTTCTACAAAATGTACAAACTGTACAGTTTGTAGCCTGTTAGTTCTCAAACCCTCCCTCCCCCCTCCCCATTCTTTTCACATGAGGCCTCATGCTTGTCCAGAGAATACTTACTTAAATGAATCATTTAAGCAAATAATAGTTTGGGGTATTACACTTTGCTTTTAATGTTTGCAGGAGCAGTAATACCTTTAAAGAAAAGTGACTAATTGCTAATTTAGCATTTACATTACTTTTATGAATGGTTTTCTGACTCTTACCTCTATAAATGATTCATATGATTCATATAAATGATTCAACTTCTGTTTTTTTTATTTGTGGATGGAAAAGTGCTGGTTGCAGATCAAGTTCCCGGAATTAATCTTCATTATATAACCAAAGCATAACTCACTGTTTAGTGAATTGTTTAATCTGTCCGTTTAGGCAGGGATTGGTAACCAACAATCTGGCCAACAAGAGATGTAGCTAAATAGTACAATAGTAGTATTTCTCCAACCTAGGACAAAAAAAAGGCTTAGATGAATGTTCTTATTTTCATTCTAGTAACACATGAGGTAACGTCATTGAAACTTTGGTGCATAAATAGTTTATCAGTGCACAACAGTCCAATTGGATAGTCCTATTCTCTCTCTAGTTGGAGAGAGAAAAATATACTATGGGCTGATTGCTTATGTATTATTTATTACAACATGTTTCTGGAGACATACTGGAGTGAAAGTAATAGGATATGTGGATGAGAGGAGATGAAAGTAGTACATAAGTTATCCTCGGACTTAAAGTTCTGTAAGGACATAGAGGCATTGTGATGATGCCATAAAACTCCTAGGCATGTATATTAATGGAAGGATTGATGACTTTTTAGAAAAATACCAGAGAACTGCTACCTAGTGTTTTGTTTCTTTGTACGCTATAATCAAGAATTTCTTTTCCCTTTTTTTTTTTTCCAGGCCTCACTTGTTACTTTCTCTCTTTCTAGCTTTTTTTCTCCCTAGTGGCTTCTTTTATTCCCTCCCCATCCTGCTCTCCTTATCTTTTACAGCTGCCTTAGAATAAACATCATTCTCTCTCCTAATAAAGCCATCACTCTAGATAAGCTGCTAGAGTTGCATGAGCTCTTGAGTCACCTTTAATGATAACATAGACTTCCCTGTGTGAATGGTAGTTTACAAGCAATATCTTCTTAATCTAGCTGATGAAGATCTTGCTGATCATTTGATGACCAACCAGATTTTAAAAACTCTCAACAACAGCAACAACCAAACAAATGTCTTTGGTCTGGAGTTTTTGGCATGGAGTAAGCTGTACATTGTTTATGGAGTCAAGATAGATGAACTTGTCTTATGCTGTACCTATATACAGTGTATATACACTGTACATATGCACAGTGACAGGAAGGATTGGGGAAGCACAATATTACAATCAAGTGCTAAGCTAAAGAGATTCTGTTTTGCCACCCAAGTGTAATTCTAACTACTTTCATGGGATGGGTGCCAGACTTTCTGTTTATGCACATTTTCCAGGTGATCAACGGAGCATCTATACAATTATGTTTCCCTGGATGCTTAAGTAGAAGAACGTATCTGTGAGGTCTCCAGTTCCTAATGATGCAAAAGTATTGTTGAAATCATGTCAGCCTTGGGGTTTGCCTCCCTCATCTGTAGAGAATATTATGATATCTTGCATGATCAGAAGTTTTGGTAAAGACAAAATTGACTGATACATAAAAAATTTTAGCAATAAACATAGATACATACGTACAGACACTTGCACTTTTATGTTGTCTAATACATAGAATTTTTGTGAGAGGCTTTTTTTTCTGCAGTTGCTCATGTTTAATTTTACTAATTTTCAGATAAAAACCTGTATAAAGAGGTTTTTTCAGGTAGTCCATGTCTTCTAGTTGTGTTGCTGATAGAGCTGTTTACAAATGTCACTGATACTCTAATAAGGTATATGGTGTATAATAAAATACAGGTTAACTAGAAAAAAGATGAAAACACTGTTGAAAACAGAAAAGACTGTAATCTGCTTGCTCTAGCAAGTAGCTGCTGACTGATCTGCTAGTAGTTTCTCTGGAGTTGGCCAATAAAACAGGTTAAATTTCTTTATGTAGCACTGGGACCTCAGAGAGGTGATGGCGGAACTCATTTTGACTCTGACGTTTTTTTTCCCTTTGAGAACTGATCTTTCCTAATCGCAGAGGCCAAGCAGCAGCATGTGATTTTGCCGGTGGTTTCACAGCTCCGCAAGCTGTGTATAGCTCCAGGTACCACTTGTAATTGCTGCTTTGCCAAAGAAAATCTTGTCCATCAGCTGCACATCAACCAAGAATGAAGAAGGAGAGACAGAGAGATGATCATGCTTTTGTGCCCTTGCTGCTCCATCCGCTTTTCCTAGAGAAAACATGATCATAACTTAGTGTTATCAGGTTTCTGCAGACTACAGGTCATAACACTGTTTCCTATTTTACAGTTAGGCATCTCTACCTTTTTCTCAAGATATTTTTCTTTTGTCTTCTGCAGCTTTAGAGTACATAGCATTTTGTTAGAACACAGAGAAAAAGATTTCAGGATGAAAGGGTTATTCGTAAAGTGACCCAGTAATAACAACTTCTCCCACCTCATCAAACCTATCCTGTAATCAGTGGAAAAAATCCTTCTTTTACATCTTGAACTTACTAGTAAAAGTAAAATAAAGCAGGAGAGAAGAACATACAGAAAATAGATGGGTAAAAGCTAAAGCAGTCTTTATCCTTAACCTTAACCCACTGGTCTCCATGTCCCATTTAGCACAAATAGGATAGAACTGATGGTTCTCCACAACCATAAGGCTGGGAAGATACTGTAAAAATAATGGAGTGTGGTTTGGGAGCTTTTGGAGCTGGAGGAGGGGAAAGGTGGTTGTCTTTTTAGTTCATTTGTTTGTTTTCCTTTCCTCTGTCAAGAAAATACGTTCTTTAGTAACCAGTCTTCTTTGAAGTCCTTTGCTGGGTGAAAATCCGCCTGTATATAATTGATTCTAAAAAAATGAAGAGTGTTTTTAATATAGTGATTATGGAAATCAGAGGGATTAGTGTATGTCCTGTTGGGTAGAAAAAGCCCAGTGGGAACCACAAGTCATGCCTGCATTCTGCTGTACCAGTCTGTGGCTTTTAATATCAGTCTATATCTTCAGTGATTATGCTTAATTATTCCAACTTATTATTACTTTCAAGCAGAGCTCAAACAAACAGCATGTAATTTGATTTGGTTTGTGTCTGTGGTACAAAAGCTAACAGGGAGGGGGGAGATTTTTTTGTTTTGTTAAGAAAGCCTCTTTAGCAGAATCATCTTGCTGAGGCTTTTTTTAGCTGCTTTAGTTAAAAAAAAAAAAAGACAAAATATGCAGAGCTTTATAATGCTTTTTACATTAGTGGTACTTACATATTTTGTATTTGTGAGTATATGTTCTTACATTTTGTAATATCTAATATGTATGAAAGAAATGGTGGCTATGTTATTAAAAAATTGGTATCGTTTTCTTACTAAAAACTGAAGGATTGAACAGTCTTTGGTTTTACATTGACGGAAAGATTCTCAGAAGCACAGTGCAGGTAAAAACATATATATTGAAAATAATATGAAAACCCTAGCTTTTTTAATGGGTTTAGTATAGTAATAAGTTTTATGTGCCAGACAAATGCCACGTAATGCTTGAGACAGGAACTTTTATAGCTGCCTGTCTCGCTCTTTATAAATGGTTGGAGAAGTGGTTCTTAAATAGTCAAGGCCACTGTCTGTAGTTCTCTTTGCTTCGTATGGGTACCTTCCTCTTTCAGTTCTCATCAGCGGTTTCCTACTATTTTATTTGAAGTGGTGGCTGTATTCAGTTGAAGTCTTTCACTGTACCTGATCCTGTTAGCTAAATCAAATGCTTATCCCTTATTGTGGGACCCTTTTTTTTTTTTTTTTGGCCTGGCTATAACTGTATAGATAAATAGATATATTTGTCTTGCAGTTTTCTAAGATCTATCAAAAAAACAACTCCTAATGATAAATATAGTATTTGCAATCATTAGTTAAATTGTTAGCATTGATTGTATAGTATCATTTGCATTTGTTTTCAGTTGTCTCAAATTTTTCTGGAATATATTTTATCTGTGAGTTATTTTTCTTTTATTTTATGAAGCTTTCCGAGTCAGCTTAAATCCTGTAATGCTGTAGGAAAAGGACTACTGACTGACTTTTCAGACTTGTATATTTTGGCTTTAATTTGCCTGTATGATGTTTCTTCTAAGTGTCAGTGCCTGTCTATTTTTGGAGGTGGGATACTGGGCTAGTCAAACTTTTAGCTTGACCATTTTTCTGTGATATAATTCATCTTCAGAGCCTGATAGAGGTCAGAGGCAAAAACTGAATTATATGAGACTTTCAGAGAAAAAAATATAGTTGATACTCTGTGATCTACTTTGCTTTTGCATCATTTCCTTGAGCTAATTTGTTTTAGCTCATGTTTTCAAAACAACTTTCATTTTGTGGTACCATGACCTGATTTTCTACAGTGTTCTATACTTTGTCTTTTAGTAGCTTGGAAATGGATTCTGTGTCTTCAGCACCCATAATGAACTGATTTGTCTCCTTTTCTCATCACCCCAAATTTCTGTAGTTGTTTTCATTACATTTCTTCTGTTGTATTTAGTGAAAATCACATTTATAATGAATTGTAGCATGCTGTTTGTTCACTTCCAATGTGACTGTTTCTTTCCCCCTTCTTGTTCCTTAGTCAGGCTGTTTTATTATAATGTTTTATTATGACAAATTATTTTTCAGAAAAAATCATTCTAGACAAGATCTTTTCAATAAATACATTTTATTTTGTGTACAAGCTTTTTTCCTGAAACACTCAGGTTTTTATTTTCTTAAATTCCAAATACTGTAGAAAGTTAAACTTCCTACATTTTTTTTGTAATAAAAAAGTCAAGTGAGAAATTTTCATAACAGAATAAATTCCCTACTTAACAGATTTCATGTTTCAAACAATTCTAAAAACAACTCTAATAGTGTAGCTAATTTCTGTTTTATCCTGTGACCATTTTCCTGTTTATTATGTATTTAATTCTGCTTGCTCTCATGATAGACAGGTCTTCAACTGTTTTTCAAGTGGTTTTTTTTGCTTGTTTTAACTTTTTTGCTGTTCAGTGACTCGAACAACTTTTTAAGCTTTCATTTGTAGCATTAAATTGTCGATGACATGATGATAACAGCAAAGATATAAACAAATCAACGTTCTTTCTTTAGCTCTGAACAGAAATTGTTTTTAAAAACTGCTGTAAATGCTTTCAGTTTTTTATTGAATGTGCATGCTCATTAGCACAGTCTCCCGCATCAGTGACAGAATTGTTGTTAATAGAACTTCTGACCTCATTTATCAACCAGTAACTTCCATGTAGGACAGCAGAACTGCAAGGCTATACTAGGAGCCAGTGTTTTCCTTTAGAATCTGTTATCTTAATGAGCACAGTTTGTTTTCGTGTTCTAAGCAGAAAGAAATACAAATATACTTTTTGCCTCTAAACTGAATGAACGGAAGATAGAATTCTTGAGAGAACAAATAAGCCACTTCTGTCAAATCTTTGTAGTACAAAATCTCAAGTCAAATTGTAACAGTTTAGAAACGTATACAATTCCACTTTCTACTAACTAATCCTAACAGCTTCTGCTTTTTCACTATCTGATGTTTAATATCTGTTATATTAAGCATTTTCACTGAGTGCTGCTAGACACTTGAAAAGGTTTCAAAGATTAATGTAGAAACATTCATTGAAAGAATCCTGCTGTTCTATTACAACTGGTGTTAAACTGTTACCATCTTGAGGAAAAATAAAAAATGTTGTATGTCACAAAGAGAAGGATATTACATTTTTATAAGGATCTCACTAATGCTTGGTAAAAAGGGAAATTTAATGGCAACCACTTTAATGGAGTAAAATACTTAAGGGTCAGAAAAATAAACTGTTTAACTTCTGCGTCTTCTAAGCATGTGCTGCTGATGCCCTAGGTTGAATTCAATTTAACGTGTATGGCATATAAAAAGTATGGATTTTATAGTACTTGGCTTTCGTTAATCATCTGAATATACAGAAATAATACTCGCATTTCATTTTGGCAGTCAACTCATAGTGATGTACAAGTGTTTCAGATGTACAGGCACACCTTGGAGATATTGCAGGTTCAGTTCCAGACCACTGCAATAAAGCGGATATCGCAATAAAGCAAGTCACATGAATTTTTTGGTTTCCCAGTGCATATAAAAGTTATGTTTACGCTATACTGTCATCTATTAAGTGTGCAATAGCATTATGTCTAAAAAAACAATGTGCATACCTTAATTAGAAAATACTTTATTGCTAAAAAGTGCTAACCATCACCCAAGCCTTCAGCGAGTCGTAATCTTTTTGCTGATGGAGGGGCTTGCCTCGATGTTGATGGCTGCTGACTGATCGGGGTGGTGGCTGCTGAAGGCTGGGGTGGCTGTGGCAATTTCTTCAAATAAGACAGCGATGCAATTTACTGCATCGATTGACTCTTCCTTTCATGAAGGATTTCTCTGTAGCGTGCGATGCTGTTTGATAGCATTTTACCCACAACAGAACTTCTTTCAAAACTGGAGTCAGTCCTCTCAAACCCTGCCGCTGCTTTGCCAACTAAGTTTCTGTACTATTCTCAATCCTTGGTTGTCATTTCAACAATGTTCACGGCCTCTTCACCAGGAGAAGATTCCATCTCAAGCAACCACTTTCTTTGCTCATCCAGAAGAAGCAACTCCTCATCCACTAAAGTTTTATCATGAGATTGCAGCAATTCAGTCACATCTTCAGGCTCCACTTCTAAGTCTAGTTCTCTTGCTGTCAGTTCTAGTTCTCTTGCTGTCAGCCTGTCCTTTGAAGCTTTGAAGCCAGGCATGGACTTCTCCTCTCTAGCTGTGAAAATCCTAGCTGGCATCTTCTTCCAATAGAAGGCTGTTCTGTCTATGTTGAAAATCTGTTGTTTAGTGTAGCCACCTTCCTCAATTCTCTTCGCTAGATCTTCTGGATAACTTGCTGCAGCTTCTACATCAGCACTTGCTGCTTCACTTTGCACTTCTATGTTATGGAGATGGCGTCTTTCCTTAAACCTCATGAACCAACCTCTGCTAGCTTCAACCTCTTCTTCTGTGGCTTCCTCACCTCTCTCAGCCTTCACAGAATTGAAGAGAGTTAGGGCCTCGCTCAGGATGAGGCTTTGGCTTACGGGACTGTTGTGGCTGGTTTGATCGTCCATCCAGACCACTCAAACTTTCTCCATATCAGCTGCAATAAGGCTGTTTTGCTTTCTTATCGTTCGTGTGTTCGCTGGAGTAGCACTTTGAATTTCCTTCACGAGCTTTTCCTTTGCATTCACAGCTTGGCTACCTGCTTGGCGCAAGAGGCCTCGCTTTCGGCCTGCCTCGGCTTTCGCTGTGCCTTCCTCGCTACGCTTCCTCATTTCTAGCTTTTGATTTAAAGTGAGAGACGTGCAACTCTTCCTTTCCCTTGAACACTTAGAGGCCACTGTAGGGTTGTTAATTGGCCTAATTTCAATATTGTTGTGTCTCAGGGAACAGGGAGGCCCGAGGAGAGGGCGAGAGACGGGGGAACGGCTGCTTGGTGGAGCAGTCAGAACACCCACGACATTTATTGATTAAGTTTGCCGTCTTATACGGGTGCAGGTCGTGGCATCCCAAAACAATTACAAGAGTAACGTCAAAGATCACTGATCACAGATGACCATAACAGATATAATAATAATGAAAAAGTTTGAAATATTGCGAGAATTACCAAAATGTGACACAGAGACACAAAGTGAGCACGTGCTGTTGGAAAAATGGCGCCGATAGACTTGCTCGATGCAGGGTTGCAAAAAACCTTCAATTTGTAAAAAATGCAGTATCTGCGAAGCGCAGTAAAGTGAAGCACAATAAAACAAGGAAACAAGGTATGCCTGTAGTTAAATTTTAATAATATTTGAATATCTTGCTGATCACAGTGAGAGCCAGACATGACCTGCAATTCACTAGACATTTTAGGTATCAGCATACTATCTTTCAGTGGTAAATTCATAGCAAATAAATTGATACCAAATAGTTCAATATTATAATAACACTTCATTCTTTTAGAGAGATATATTGGCTGCTAGATACTGCTTTCAGGTGAAGTGCTCTAAAACTGAAGTTAGCTCTACCTATATCAGAAGAGATACTCAGGATTTATGGAAAGTAGGGCTTGTAGAAGTTGAGCAATTTGCTTAAAAGTACGAACAAAGGCAGTAGCAAAGCTAAATGTTGAAGTTAGGCATGAGAAGCTTCCATACCTGTGTGCACAAAATCACATTATTAAAAGGAAAAAGAAGGGTGACAAAGTGCCAGAAGTTTTTATTATTCATTCTGTTGAAGACATCTGAATAAAAGGACATGTTACAACACTGGTTAGGATTAAAGATGATTTTTAGTACCAGGCTAAATATGATATACTGCTACTTTGAGATTCGTCTTGTTTCCATATGATTACATATTCAAAAAAAAAAGGTCACAAGGTACCATGAGAAGTATGCCCAACTTGCATGTGCTGTTCTGATGTACAGTGCGATAAAAGTCAAGTGTCGGTATTTGGGGAGCACACTTAGAAGTGTCTAAGTCTAATTTTTCAGTATCCTTAGTACCATGTTACACTTCATACATTTGTTATACAGCTCTCACCGACTTTGTTCAGGAGATGCAAGTCTTCAGCTTTCTTTCTGCCAGACTTATTGAAAGGTCTCAAGTCAGTCGTCAAAAAGACTCCTAAAGATCCGCTGACTCAAACTTCACATTCTGTTTTCCACACTGAATGTGACTGAGTGGTCTGACCAAGGTTAAACTGGGCAATCACTCTTGAATTACAAAGAAGACGCGCTGCTGCAGCTTCTTCTAGTTGTTTCACTGTGAGATACCTAGATTACTGACTTGAGCCCAGACTTTTGTAGAGGCACAGGCCTACTAAAATAATTTCTCCATACCCTTAAGAGGGCTACCTGGTTACATTAAAGTTTGCATGGAATGATTTGCTTAATGTCACTTAAGAATTGCCTGGCAAAGATAGATAAAGTCCATCAACTGCCTCATTTGTAAGGCTGTCCTTTTTTTTCCTGTTATCTTCTGTCTTATTCAGCTCAAATAGAAATCTTGCAGACAGGGATTTTAACAGCTTGCAGGGTTTTTTCACCTGCTGGGAGAATCCTTCTAGTGCCATCATGTAAAGCAGCAATGGGAAGAATTAGCATGTGGTTTAAGACAGGGAAGGCCAAATTAAGGTTGCACAGACAACCTTAACACCAGGCATTTTTTATTATTATTATTATTATTTTTAATCATTGCACAGATTGAGGGTTATTTTGGTTTTTAACGTGGTAAATTTTTTAAGAATGATCCTAGTGACATTGAAGTAATTAGCAGTAGATTGGAATCTTTGTCACAAATCACCTGCCACTCATGCTCACAGAGTAGCTCATTTTATTTGACACTAGTGCTAAAAACATTTAAGACACTGGCAGTAGATTTCGTAGACACTTACTGATAGCAGACTCAAAGTGAAACTTAGTGAGTCTCTAGTATATTGAGGTCTGTGACAGGTTCAGGAAGGAGGTGTTCTCTAGTGAACACCTATTCTGCTTCTTCAGTCTCACCACCTTCTGGTCTGCTTCATCCAGTCTGGTTTCTAAAATACCGTAGGCCTATGGACACACAAGTCCAGCCTAACTCCTGCCACTCTCCTGTTCCTTGTCACCCTGCATCATTTCTGTTCTACTCCTGTTCTCAGTCTCCTTTCCCAACCAATCCCTGTTTGCTCTCCGGTCTCTGTCCAATTCCTAAATTAAAAAAGGTGCTGAATCTGATGGATTAGACCATAATGAGTATCTAGTACTTTAATCACAAAGGTACACACTTTTTTTTTTTCCCTTTTGATTGTGGTTTAGTTGTGAGAAAAAAAATGCCAGGATGCCCAGAGTACTTGAAGTCTTAAATGCAGGCGAACAGTTAAAGCTGCACTTTGAATGATTAGTATATCTTGGTATGAGCACAACACACAAAAAAATGATAAAAAATCAACAACCTTCAGACTGGTCTGAACACAGCGAGGTCTGATTATGTGTGCTTTCTACCCATCTGTTCATCTGTTGTTTCATGACAAAATTCATGCTGTGAAATGTCACCTATATTGCAATTTGACACAGAAATCACAAGTTAACATTTTTAACAACAGAAAACATTTCTTTTTCTATTGCACTAAACCATGAAGCACTAAAGCAAAATCCAGTGTCTGAAATGTACTGTTTTTGTTGTTTTGTGACTGATATAGTGACAATACCCATAAAAATATATATACAATGAGTTACAGCAGCTGGGTTTATCTCAAACAAGCAAAATAGATGAACAGGAGTAAAGCAGAGCAGTAGAAGCTTAGAATTTGTTTATAGCATAGAATGTGAATGTATTCTCACACTCCCCACCCCCCACAAGGAGTCCAAAGCAAAAAGAAGGAAAATTTCTACATTTTACACTTACTACTTACTTGATTACAGTAGTAGTTATAAGACTCAGCCATCAGGCGAGAATTTTCTGTCCTATATTATCTATCAGAGAATAGCATAATTCTATATTTAGATTTAATGTTGGCCCCTCTATTAATTATGAATTGAACTGAGACCAAAGAACCTGACTTCTCTCACCATGAATCTGATTAGATGGCAAATCTAGCCATTTGTATTATGCACTTTTACCCATAAATAAAATGGATATGCAGTGCAGTAGATTTTGATGGACTGAATACTCTCTGATGCAAGCTAAAATAGGAAAATTAAAGTTAAAAAAAGATTCTTCGGATAGTCATTCTTCCTTTCTCTGCCTGCAGCTAGACTCCAGTAACAAAAAAGAAGTTATTTGGGAGTAGGACTCTGTTAGCTGAGGGTCTTCAAGTTTGGAGCTCTTTCCCAGAAGATTCTTCTAGAGCTCCTAATTGGTGGGTTTAGGGCACTGTGGAAGCTTCTTTCAGCTTGCTTGACCTGATTTTTATTTGTTTCTGTATTTTCTATACCCTTTGTGTTAACTCTGGCCTAAATTCTTCCATCCTTTTTTAGACTGAGTTGTCATTCATTGCATCAGCAACTGCATTATTTCAGTGGAGTTACTTGAAGAATAGGTAAGATTAACAGAATTCGGCCCAGTGATAGTTTCTTTTTTCAAGCATACGATGACTGCAGGGAAGGGAGGGAGATAATAGACCTGTCCTTATGCCTATTTCCTTCTTCCAGTAGCCATATTTTAGGATGGGTTTTTTATTTTAATTTAAATGCTTTGTGTTGATTCATTGCACAATGCCTAATTGCTTACCATAGTTGTCTTGTGAATAGATTAAACAGATAAATGCATGTAAAAATGACTAGAAAAGCTAAATATGCATCTCTTGACTCAATGTATTTACAATATATTCAAAACAAAGCCAACTTCAGCATTACATACACCCCCTTCCCCAGTTCCACATACAGCCCAATGAATACTGCTTTAAAGCAAAGTTTGCAACAGCAGTTAAACACACGCGAAAGGGAGGAGATCATGCATTGTCATAGATTTGTGGCTTCAGAATAATTTCCTCTGGCACTGAGAAAAACAACAGGAAGAAGCTGTGCTATTAGTAATTAATCTAACTCTGTTCCTCAGACAAACGTCCTGGCAGGTTGAAGTGACCCTGGACAGTGTCCTGAGACACATTAGGCTCCTTTGAGTATCTCTGATAAAAATAGAGAATAGAAAAGAAGGAGACTCTTAAGAGAGTTGAAAATCTCTATCCAGGCAAAAAGTACACCTTCAGCATCTCATGCTGCGGTATTACAGGACTAGCTTCTGCTAGAATGTACAACTCTCAGAATTCTACTGTGGTTAATTCCCAGGTATGATCCTTTTAAGGAGCTTTCTTTTGCCTCTAATCACTGCAAACCACTGCCACCCTCAACAATCACTGCTTCTACAACTTAGAGCAGCAGGAAGCCAGTTGGCACTCATCTGAGAAGCAGTAATAAGCAACAGAGAGGGCAGTAAGAATCTAACATATAGTACATTAGTTCACRATGGTGTCACTTGAATGTTGCATATTCAGGACAGGCATGAATACTGCATGACTTGTTATTTATACGTGTATTACTTGTTATTATACATGTAATCTTAATGTGGGACTGAGTTCTGTCATAAAAGTTAATTTTGATCACTGTATTCAGACCACCTTTTCTGATTAGTTGATGAACAGATTTGCAGTAGTCCTTGAGGTCCCTGTGTTTACCTGTAACACTTGCTTATCTTCCATTAATCTGCTATTTAAATTAATCTGAGAATTGCATTTCAGTCATAAAATAACCTTTTTGTGATTAGCTTGTGGGTTTGGGGGGGAGTTTGGGAAGGGGGTTGTTTGTTTGTTTTAATCTAATGCAGGCTCCGTACTCTTGTGATCTGCATATAGACAGGCTTTTCAATATAGGTTTTACTTCCACTGTGCATAAAGAAGGAAGGAAAACCAGCCACAGTTCAAGCCACATTTCATTTCCCTTTGTTGCGCACCTTCTGGTTGCTCCTTAGAGGCTTGAAGAAAGAATTGAAGAGTAAATGGAATGGAAGACAGTGAGAGTGATTCCAACGCCGTTTGTGGTGTTCCTGGATGTATATTGATAATCAATACAGCAACCAACAGAAAACTTTTAAAGACTGTAGGGTATATTAGCTTGCTTTCTTTAAGAAAAAGCTGTTTATCTGAGAAAGTGTAACAGCTCAACTTGGAACTGGAAAATTGAGAGATTGGTGGAACGTTTGCAGATGATCCTGTACTTCCACTGAACCAAAATCCTGCTTATCTAAGCTTTAGAAACAAGTATGGACAGATCTCTGCCAGAAGAACCTTATGGATGTTTTGTCTTACAGGAGAGGAAATTCAAGACCATCTGTTTAAAAAGAGTCAAATTACTGCTGGCTAAGGAAATTTTTGTGGTAATATAATCTTAGGGTAACGTCCGTGAAGATGGTGAGGCTTCAAGGAATGTCAGTGCCTTCATTAAACAGACTTTTTTCTTCTCTAAAGGTGCTGGACATTGCCTTCCTGTATTGAATTCTACAGTACTGATAAGTAAGAGCAATGCCACCTTTAAAAGACATTTTGCAGTCATTAACCTCACAGTTCTTCATATGATCAATCTCCCTGATAGACCACATTTCAAAGTTTAGTGTATCTTCTCCCACTTTACTGCAAAGCACTTGACTTCTAGGCAATCTTACATGAACCAACTGACCAAGGTTGTGGGGGGAATCTTGTAATAGTCATCTTTATTAGCAATTTAGCCTTTCAGTGAACAGTATTACCATTCAGTTCTTAATATACTTAGTTCTATTATACTTAGGAACTTGCAAAATGTTATTTATGTATATAGAGAGATGCATACAAATAAAAATTGTTTAAGAGGTAGGTAAGTTTTACATTGAAAAGCTTGGTATTTAGGATGGTAAGTAAATTTAAAAGGCGATTAAACCTTTTAAGTGCCAAGGGGGATGAGAGAGTCAGTTATATCTAGCCAGTTATTAGTACAGCCTACAGGTTCCCCACATCATCATTTTGAGTTCAAATAAATAGTGACACACAGGATCAGCTGGGTAATGCGTGTTAGGTAATGCCAGGCTGTCTACATTTCTCCTCAGGCATCCTGTAGTCATGCAAATGACTTACAGAGATGACTTGCATTCAGTTTGTGGCTGCAGTTTTATCAATCTGCTCTTTTTCCTGCCCTTCACTATTTCCTGTCCACTGCTGCTGCTGAACTGGTGAATATCATGCATTTCAGGGACAATACCGCTTCATCAGTTTTTGACTGTATCTGAGATGTGCCTGACAAAGGGAGTGCTGGTGAAGGTAGACCCCTGCATTGCTATTATACAGCTGGACCATTATCTGGCCCTGGGAATTTGTTGGTGTTTCAGAACAATAGTTTCTGAATGTTTGGTCTAATTTACTGTTTTTAATAATGAAACCTGATTTAATTTTTTTAACAAATAACAGTGGTAATTTGGGGTTATTTTTCTTGTGTATTAAGAGAAATATATGTTGCCCTGTTGGTCTTTGCACTAATATAAAATACTAAACTATTTCAAGTATTTTCTGACTTGCACAAAACATGATAAATTCAAACAGATTAAGTTTACAGATCATGGGAAAAAAACATAGATTAGAAAAGTCTCTGAACACTTCATTATGTATTTTCTTTGTAAATGTTTGGTACTGATTTATATCTCACACTTTTGCATCGTGCTATTTTGTTGATATCTTTGAACTGTAAACTGTAGGGGTGAAGAGGTCCTTGAGAGGTCATGGAGTTTTGTGCTTTTTCTCTTGGAGGCAGCACCAAATATAGCTAAACTGTCCCTCTCAAATGTTTCCTTGACTTTTTGGAAGTCTTCACAACGTTCCTGGATATTTAATTCTAATTCTTCCTAACCTATACATGCAGTTGACATTTTTCTAATATTTAGCTTAAATCACCATTGTTCCAAATTAGACATGGAGAAGAACTTATTACTCTTATTATACCCTTTAATGCACTTGAAATACCGTCACCACCTCCCTTCTTAGTTTTATTTTTTAAGACTAAACAAACCCAGTCCTTTCAGTCTGTCCTCACAGATTGTTTTATGAATCTCAATTGTTCTGGCTTTTGTCCTGTTTTTTCTTTTCAATTTTGTTTCTTTGTAGTGTGCTGCTAAAAACTGGAAAGACAACTCCGAAGTTAGCAGGTGTCCATAAGGCTGAATTACCTCCTTTGTCTCATGTATGATATGTACTAATACTTGGTCTTTTCTTGCACTAATATCACATCAACAATTCTTTCAGTTGATGTTATGCTGTATTCCCTGTACTGCTATCTAAGCACCTTTTTGCATTTTTCATTTTTTCCTCCTAAATGTAGAAATAGTCTGTACCGAAGTCATTTCACTGCCTTAATACTAGTCCTGCAATATGTGAAGAGCATTCTGAACACTAATTCTATTCACTCAAACATTTGCAACCCATTCCAGTTTGGCGTCTTCTGCAGAGTGTATAAAATTCTGTCATCCACCTTTCTAATGAGAATATTGACTGAAATTGACCCTTATGACATTGCATGACATGATATTTCCTCCCAAGAACTTCCCACAAATATTTGCAATACATCTGTATGCTATTTTCTGCCAATTTCATCTCTACTATTTTTTTTTCTAGTTTTCATGGGGGAATATCATGAAAAACAGTGACAAAAAATAATATTAACATTGAAGTATATCCAGTCTTTCCCTTCCCTCATACATAAGCCAGTTGTCCTATCAACAGAAGAAAATCAGATTTCTTTGTCTTACCTCAATAAGTGATGCTGGCTTCTGTCATCTTTTTATTCTCTAGGAGCTTATACATTGACTCAGCCTTTTCTTCCACGGCTGTAAGTCTTGAAATTAGTCTGACTTACCTAAAGTTTTCAAGTTCACTAAGTCCCTACCATCCACCACCTTTTTAAAGTCAACAGCATATGCTGGATTGAAAGTCAGCCTTCTCAATTTTGTTTTTTTGAAGATAACTTCTAAAAGTTTGAGGCTGTTTTAGCTAGTTCCTTAAACCTTAACTAGCAAGTGCATGCTCCTTTTCTTAGCCTGTGAAATATGTGACTATTTCCCAGATATTATGTTCTGCTCCTTTGCTCTTGGTCTTTGTTTTGAATATTGCTTTTGATCTTGAACAGTAGGATATCCATATGGCTTATGGGTTTGTCACCATTAGTATTTTACTGTAGATCAGGAGTACACTTTCGAAGCAAATCTCCCTGTCTTCCCAATTCACCAGATTTGGTTTGATCACTGAGTGGTCCCAGGATATGTGATCTGGATTTCTTACAGATGAAACTAAACCAAAAGATGCTCTCCAAGGTCACACCTCATGTACTCAGTAGTTAACGGGCTTTCAGTCCACAGGACCAGATTATAACCAGTCTGAAGTAAGTGCCCCTGAAACACCTGTAGTGTGGACACTGGATCTTCAGCACCAACTGTTTTGATCTACCGATCTGCACCTATAGCACTGCACTACTTGTTATTGCAGACTTAGTCTTTGTTGGCTAAGATGATCAACAGCTCATGCCTATGTCCCAAGCAGCCATTTTGTCTTCTTGCCCTATTGTCACCTCTGTCCCTACTGATATCTCAAACCAAGCTGCATATGTCAGTAAAGTCCTTATCTGTCCTGATACTTTTCATACATTGTATGTGATTTATTTTTTATTATTATCATTAGAGTCCTGAGGGACTATTCTCACAGCAGGTGTCAAACCAAGTGGCTGTTTTCTTGGATTTCTTTGGAAGAAATGTAATGGGACTTCAGCTTGCAAGTAAGACCAGTGATACGGTGGTTGAAGTCAAATGGGAATGCTTGCTGTGTGCTGTGGAAAGATGTGGGAGAGGCAATAACCCATTAATCGGTTTGCTTTCCTAGACTGTAATTAGTTACTTGGTTCCATTTAATGTTTGTTGTTATTTGTATTAAAAGAGATAAAATATTTGTCTTTATCCTTGATGATTAATGTATTCTTTACCATTCCATTCCACTATGTTATGGGATCTGAACAGAGTGCTTAAAACGCACTTTGTACTTTACTCTCTACCATCATGCTGACCAGCAGGAGACTGTCAGGAAAACCCAGTCTTCAAGAGTACTGTGGTTTTTGAGACTACCAGAAGTTGAGAAGCACTAAAACCATGTTCAGTGATGAAATAGTTCTCTTGGCAGACAATGGCAGACAATAATTTATTCTTTTAGAAGCAAATTTCAGAATTGGGTAGAAGTATTTAGTAGCTGTTCAAAGACAATAGAGAACGAGACATTAAAATTCAAATGGGACTCAATCTCTAAGCACCAGAGATGGCTTTTTAAGCATGTCCTTTTTTTTTTTTCCTCTTTTCTTCAGATATACAGACCAGTTATTAATAAGACACAAATGCAGTTTTCATCTTCACCAAGCTGAACTCCTAGTTTGGCTCTCAGTGTATCTGCTAGTCATTTTTTCTACATCACTGCTAGTAAAGTGCTAGCAGCAATTCTTCCATTTCTCCTGTCAACCAAGCTTTATTCAAGTTTGACCTTCTCTGTATCAGACAAGCATCACTCATGTCTTCTGATGTGCTAGCTTTAATAATATCTTTCAAGCATTATACAGTGTATCTTCCTAGAGTGTGCTTCAGCAACAGAACACCCTTTAGGCTTAGCTGCCATAATATTCTGTTCTGTAGTGATAATTTTAGCTTCTGTGTAGAGCTCTTATTATTTCAGCATGGCTTAATTTGTGTTATTTTTTGGGGCAGACAATCTACTTTAATTTGCTGCTTTTATTTGGACTCACTTTTCATCTTTTATTTCCTTTCCTTAGCAATTACATACCAATTAGGGAATTGTCCATCTTAGACTACTCACTAATCCTGACTATGGCTACTTTTACACATATTATTCCAAGGGACAGCTGTATTGATACTTAGTTCCAGCAAGTATTGTGTCTAAAGGATTTGCTTCCAGGAATGGTATAATTATCAGTCAGTCGGACATTCTTGCAACTGTCTTGCAGAATTACCACTTAAAATGGTACTTTGAGAGAATAATGAACTTTTAAGCCCTTTTTCTAATTTGATGTTATAATGTTATGCACACTTGCAAGAGGGGGAAATTAAGGTTGTATATATAATACAGTCTTACTCCCAGCCTTTCCCAACACTTCAGTTCTTTGCAAGTGTATTACAGTTCTTATGCTCTGTAATTGGGGGATGGGGGGTAAACTATAATTTTGCAATCATTTAAAAAGAAGTGCATCGGGATGATGTTTTGCTGCTCAGAGAAGTGTAAAAGTAAAACAATACCACATGGGTGATAGTTCATGTTCCACCAGAAAAAAATGTTTTAACAGATAATAAGAAATAGATACTGTGTCTGTGTTTGCTCTGTTTTTATTATTTTTAATCAATCAGAGAAGAATTTACTACTGCTGCTAGTACTAGTAAATATTCTGTAGACTCAAAACTGCAGAATTTATTGTCTCAAAGTAAACTTTACTTCGTTCTTTTGGGCACACCCTTTCTATAGGGGTTGTTCACAATAGGTGTGAAAGAAAAGGTAAAAAGTGTAGTCAAGCCTAAGAAAAGGGCTAATTTTGTGGACTCACAAAGGAAGAGAGACTGCTGCAGAATTGGATTTTCTGTGGATTCAAGTTTGGTCTTAGCACATTGCTAATACCTAGTAGCTCAACCCTGTTTTACTTTCTTGAATAATAGAAAATCACATATAATCAGGCTGGTATAACATGTTTTGAACAACTTACCTCCTCCAGGTTCTGTTGTGGCCATTCTTGTGCCCATGCTCAGTTCTGATCACATAAGTAGCCTCTAAAATTGGTGGCACAACAATAGAGCCTTTGATTTTCCTGGACTGTCACAACTACGGTGTATTCACCGTTACATTTGGCAAGATATTTTTGCTACATGTATTTGTGATATACTAGATAAACTGTTTTAAAATGTCATAAAGCACACTGTATGTCTAAGGTGTAAATGATCATTCTGTGATGTGTATAATGTGGGGTATCTCCAAACATCTGAAAAATACTGAAGCTATTTAAATGGTCTGTGGAAAATGTGTAGTCCATTAGGGGCAGGGAAAAAAGGAGAGATCAGTAAGGTGACAATTAAAACAATGCAGGTTTGTGTGTGCACTGTACAATATGAAGTGTCCAAACCAAACAGAAACATACTGATGAAATAGTATATAAAAATAATTTTTAAATTACTAGTATTTTAAAACTGACAGGGCATTAAAATGGAGGTAGCTTTTCCTGTCACCAAATGTTTTTTGTCTGTTAGTAAATGCAAATGCCTCCTGTATTTGCATTAAGCAATTTGTAATGATATATATCATACTTTAAATTCACAGAACTATAATTTTTATATAGTAGTTATTGACTTGGGGAGGCGGTCATTTCTATCATTATTTGGGTAGCTGTGACTTCATTTTCCTTGGAAATGAGAATTATTTTTGAACACTTGTACCACATTAAATATATGCATTTATATTAAGAAATATCTGAAAACCTAACAATTATAGTGAGATGGGATATCTAAACTGCGTAGTGTCCAACCAGTCCTGCATAAGTGGCAGGGGTTGCTATCTATGGAAAACATCTTTGTTTTTGTCAAAATATAGTGACAATGATCTTGCTGCAATAAAACAACTGACTGTGCTCGGATTCTGCTTCTCCTTTTGTTTCTGCATTAACAAATGAAAATAGTAAGTTTTTCCTAATATAAGAGATTTTCTTAGAAACCATTTTGTCTAACCTATATTCCCCTTCTTCCCAATTCTCTTTCAGATAGCAATTCTGTGGATGAAAAGGTTTAAAATCATGTATTTACTATGGGGACCATGTAATTTGTTGATGTTTTTGACTTATTTGATCTGGTTTCTTCATTTGAGTTGTGAAAATTGCATGTTTTTCCCAGCTTTCCATTCTTTTGTTCTCCTTTGAGTGTATTGCAAATGTGTTGCATTTATAAACGGAATAAACCTCACTGTTGTGCTTATCATAATTTCCAGCACAGGGGTCTGCTACTGTCAAACATGATATCTGAGATTTTAGCCTCTAATTATTATCAACACTGCATAGTCTTTCAGACTTAAAGAGCAACAATATTTGGAAAGCAATGTCTAATACCTTCCCATGGTTTCTACCAGTGTTTTTTTACTAAATGCTGAATGCTACTGTAATGTATTCCAAAGCAGTAGTTGCTGTAGCTTTGGCCTGGAGCTGACCCTGCTTAACATTTTTCATATTAGGTGTTATGTGTTTGATACAGTTGAATTTTGTCCAAAAATTATTAAGAGCAACTGGGTAACTGTGCTTTATTTTTTTTTGTTGTTGTTTTGGGTTTTTTTTGTTCTTCTTAAAGGCTCGAATAGTAAGTGGAAGTTCCTTGGATACTTCCAAGCTTTATGCAATCCAGGCATTTGGTGGGTAAGTACCAATATGACTATGAATTCTTGGTTTGTCTGCAAGTTATACTGTAGTAATTTTTTAAGGTTTGTTCTTGTTTCCAAATCTTCTAAGAAAATTGAACTGTTTTAAAAGGAAGATAATCAATGTCATGGTCTAGGGTCTTTTTTTTTTTTTCTCCCAAAGCAAAATAAATTCAACAATTCAGTTGTGCAGGATGACTGGAGGGCAAAATTTTTTACCTCTGCATAAACAAGAACCAACCATTCAAGCTGTACTTTGGTTTTTATGTCTTCATTTTAGTAAACTAGTAGTAATATAACAATACCATTCTAATATTTGAAATCTAATAGGTCAAGGAAAAAAAGATTTATTTCAGTTGCTAAAAGAGAACGAATGTGGCAGAAGCCTGTAAATCTTATTTGGTTGTCTCTGGATAGCGTTATCCTGAATTTGCCTCTAGGATTTCTTCTTTTGAGGGAAATCTTTCTTTCCCATTTTGAATTCCTTTCTTCCTTCCAAATTGAATAGTAAAAAAGAATAAAAGACATGGGGATAAATTTATCATTTATATTGCTTAAATATTTAAAAGGGGTATTACCTTCTTGGTGGCAGACTACGTAAGCACAGTTTCGTGCGGTGATGCTTTATTTCAAAGATAAGGAGATGAGATCAAATTATCTAATTTATCTTAAATCTTCTCATTTGGATGTCTTTGAGACTAGACAACAGAATCTGGATAGTGCTAAGTTTTTCCTGTGGCCTCTTTTTTTAGCTAAGTGGTACTAATTGTACTAATCTGCTTAATATAATTCCCTGCTGTGGAAGGTATAATTATGGTAACATTTGTACTTATCACTAAACAACTTTAAACAAGTTCAGGACTGCCATCCAGCTTTGCAGTGGCTTAGGTGGTTTCTGTATAGTCTGTTCTACCTCCAACTGTTTCATTTTTCCTTTTCCAGCTGGTAGCTGGTGCAATAAAAAATAGTAGACTACAGGTTACATTGTACAGGATTTGTTGCTGTGAAAGTGTGAAACACTTAAATACTGTAAAAGGTAATTGCTGCATTTTGTTAGTAACTTGCTCTTTAACATTAGACTAAAATGACAGTGTACTTCTCTTTCCTTGCTCCCAAACAACACAGTTGGATTGCTTTCACTTTGCTCAGTTGCAGTTTTTGCATAAAGTCAGAAAAGGGAAGTCTCTCATGACTTAAGTTCTAGAACTTTTGCCTTATATATTGAACAGCACTAATACTTATTATGCCAAAACTACTTCTCTTTCTTTGAGTGGGGCTTTCTAAGTACTGTACTACCCTGTCTCCTCCTATCCTTTAAATTTTAAAAACAGAAGCAATGTAAGTGCTGCAAATTTTCTTTACCGACTCCTAAATGCAAAAAGCTAGTGCTGTTATTTCAAATACATTGTTCATTAGCATGAGACTAGTATCATCTGAAGCAACTTTGTTTCTCTTGATAGATAATTGATTTGAAGACCTATTCAGTAATGTGTTAGCCACAAAAACATTAACTCTAACTCTCTATCATTGTGCCTCTGTTCACATAACTCTTGTGATGGAATTATCCATTGATTTTATCAGAAGGTCACAACTGTGACAGCAAATCATGGCAATAAAGTTCTGATTTGGTGTATGGTAACTTAGATTTGGTGGCTTCTTTGCTGAAAAATTAATTTACATCAGAACCAGAGACATCAGCTTCTGATATTCACTACATCAACTTTTCTTTGGCGTATTCACAAAAGAAGGTATATCCTTCTTTTCTCTTTTGTGCTATGCAATGTCAATTCATTTTTACTTCTAGGCTTTGATGCCCTCAGTTTGGAATAATTTATGACATGGGGTACTACAAATAATAATGTACTTCTCCACTGAGAAGCAGGAATCTGACATCTTGACAACTACACTGTAAGCTGTGATCTACTTAATTTCAAGTATTGTCATTCTCGGAAGCATTAGTGTATAGGACTAGCAAAAAATTGATATTTCTTACCAACTGATGCTGTTTGTTCCTTTCAAGAGTTATTCTTAAGAAACTAAAAACTAAGTTTATACAAGTGAGGAATAGTTAAACTATACAGTAAGTAGATGTTAAGGGATAGCATTCTGTGAGCAGACTGTGTGTGTAAGCACTAACAAGTATCGAGTCCTATGCCTGCAGGAAGATCTGTGACCATATAGTTTTGCAGTACACACTACTTTCCATAGGAAGTTACTTAATTACAGTTGCCTGAATAGGTGTAGGACTTAGAAACATAGTGTACAAGAGTTTAGAGATTTCATTTGTTTGTTTGTTTGTTGGTTTTTGTGCACCCCACACTAAAAGCAGATTAAAGGCCAAAAACCAGTCTCAGAGTTAAGGAGACCTTTTGCCACTGACAAAGACCTCCTAGGCAGAAGTTACTTCTTTTCGTGCTCTCCCTTCCAGTCACAGGTGAAAGAATTCCAATATTGAATCCTCTGAGGAAAAGGTATGTCAGCCCCTTGTACAGGCATCCTGTAACCGGTGCATAGGACCACTTCAGATCCAGTGGCTGTTGCCTTTATCCTTTTATTCATGCCTGTATCCACATATTGCCAGTCTTCAGCTTAAATAGCAGTAATCAGATTATTTTTTGGACTGAGTCCTTCTTTTGCATATTACCTTGCTTTTGCACTTTTCCTCTGTCTTCCCACCAAACCCAATGTATGGATATACAGGCATTCATACAGAAGTGAAAATGTAAAGCCTTAGTAAAACTGGAGTAAAATTGGAGAGCAGCTGGGGAAAAAGCAAACAGTGTTGCAGTTGTGGAAAGAAATATTCTTTCCAAAAAAAAAAAAAAAGAATTAAAACATGAATTCTATTTTAGTGGTTTGGAGTTTTTTGGTTGCTTGGTTGGTTTTTGAACTGTTTCATCTGCACCTAAGCTTAATCACATCAGGAATACAGTGAGGACAATTCAGGCTCCACTTAAGGTAGTGGTGAAACAGGAAACACTGGCATTTTGACCCACTTACAGGCAACTGAAGACTATCCAGCCACTGTAGCAGAATTAGTATAAACTTCTGATACAATCTGGGTTTAAAATGCATTCTGACAAATAACAGCTTTAAAACAAAACAAAAATCTTTTCTAGGCTGGGAACTGAAACCAGTGCAGGAATAAGAAGGCCTTGGAGTCTCAACTTTTTTCTATGATCTTTACTATGCACTGATCAGAAGTTAGGCAGGGAAGAGGCGGGAACTGTTATTGCCTTATATGAGTACATCTGGTAATTGATTCACTGCACAAAAGAAGGCAGGTGTTTTCTTTTCAAAGTTTTAGTTCTTTCCTAAACTCTGATTAGTTTCTTTATTCTTTTAAAAATATTCAGGTAAATAAGTATTTATGTGCAAGAACTCTTTGACACTCCCATATGTCATGAAAGCATAACAGAAATGTTTTTTAATGCCATAGCATCAAAACATAGTATACAACTATGTGTAGTTACATTGTTTATAAGTCATTGCATGTAACAATAAAATAACCAAGATGGAACCATGTTTCTGAAGTCAATTAGAATTGCTCTCCTCTGGATGCAAAAAAAGTTCACTATGAGAATCAGAGGAGGAGAATGCCTGATTGTTCTTCTCAGGTCAGGAAAGTAAATGTTAACACAGAGAAACTGAATAGGGACCTCTTCCCAGGTTTTATAAAGCATTGTTTTGCACCTGAATTCTTCCTCAGGCAAGGGAGGCTAATTCACTGTCCAGCATGGTAACAGTTTAAATGAGCTCTGCTTCAGGAGTGAGGTGGATGTCTGTGAGGGCAGTATTGTTCCTTACGGAAAATTGCACTGGGAGAGGCACTCCATATCATGCTACAGCTGGCTGAGGAGCTGGTTCTTTGAGAAGAGACAACTTGAGAGAGATGCACTTGAAATAATCACTAGTTTGGAGGAGATGAAAAAAAGAAGAGTGAAATGTAAAGCATGTAGAGATTCTTTTTCAGTTTTGTGTTTTGGTAGATCCATTAGATCTGTTGATTCAAGCAATTCAAAGAGTTGCAAATGCATTTCAGAACCAACAGGTAGAAGATACATGGTACAGTACTGCCCTAGTATTGTTGGAAGAGATAGTGAAGTTCCTCTAAAGCCAGAACATTTCATGCCCTTAATATTATTTTGCAGAGGATTTGTGAGACAATTGAACTGAGTTTTAGTAATATGTTTTCTTAAATAACAAAGTATGTATTCCTTGGTCATTTGTAACTCTCAAGCAAATATGTAAAATAATAGAGAGCTTCTTATGTAGCTAACATTTACATAATACGGTAACACGGTTTAATAGTCATTGTTTTTAAGTGCTATGAGGAAAACTGGCTGCTCATTCACAGCACTTGCTTTTTTGTTGATTCATGTTCAACAGTGTATGTTGAATATGTAATGGTGGAGAGACCATAATGGCTATATAAAGCTCCTTGAATCACTAAGAGGTCTATGTTCACTATCTTTTTTTTTTTCTCGGAAGTGTGTACCATGAAACAAGCTGCTAAAACATGGATGTGTTTTGCATTCCTTTTTCCAAAGTTCTGTCACCAAATTCTCATATTCTTATTTTCTCTAATATTTTTCAGAAAAAGTTCTTTATATTAGACATACAGATGGAAAAGCATTTTAGAGAGTTAATGTTTTAAAAATGAAAATAGTGTGTATAACACTTCAGACATCCAATATTGGGTTTTACTCTTGAATGCCTTTTGGTCACACGTAAAGTTTAGTTGAAAAGGAAGTTTCATTTTACCTCCTTATAAAGTTTCTTCCACATACCCTATACTGACCATGATTTTGAGATAATCAAGCATGCTGAAAGTTTACTGTTCTATAAATATCTGAATGAAGAAAGGAATTAAGGTGGGGATTTTTGTTTTGTTTTCTTTTTAATATTCAGTCTTACCACTCTCATTAGTGTATCACTGATATTTCAGTATTGCTGTTAATCAATTTTATCACTTACTGTTCCAGGATGTTTATATTCTTTTAAGATTAGATGCTGTGATCTTATGATAATGAGAACCACAGAAATGCATATTTTCAAAAATAAGTGTAGCAGGTTATTACCTCATCTGGTTCTAGGGAGGTCTCCATCCTATTTTTGAAAATGAATTTGTCTTGTAGAACTTCCTATCTCCAATTTAGAAATTCTCAGAAGCTTTATGCAAATTGTTTTTTCTTTCTCTTGTTGGTCTCATTTCATTATTGTGTTGCTGGTACTAATGAAACCATTTACAGAGGTTTCAAAGACAGAAGAGGGAATTCAGCACAAATCCTTGGTTTTATGGTATTGCAACAGTCCTGCTAAGGAGACATTAGTTTTTAGAAGGACGTTCAGATTTCCCTCCCCCCTATGAATATTGAGAACAATAGACAAGTTTTGCAGCATTGTAAATTCTCTGCCTTCAGTAGTATTACTACTGATTAGCCCTGTTATAAGGGAGAGGAATATCAAAAACTCTTTCTAGTAGATACATCTGCTGTTTCTGTTGATATGTGGCTTTAAATGACTTTCTTTAATTTGAGTCTTAACATATAACTAGCCCTTTTTGCAAAATCTGAAAAAAAAATGAAAGGAAAAAAGTTTAGGACTTGATACGGTGGTGCGTTGAGGCACCATTGCCCAAAGCTAACATAAAGTCACTTTAGCTGGCCAGTATCAGCTCCCTGTTATGCGACAAGAAGCATGACAGGAAAAAGAAATCAGGTCAAAACTTCTTTGCAGCTTTATTTTTTTCAGAAGCTGAAATGGCCCCAGAGGCCTGTTAACTGATGGCACAATTTAGAATATCTATTGCTCTGCTTTGGCTTACACCTGGGGATGAAACATCCACCAGGTTTGTGATAAAAAGACAGAGGGAGGCTCAAAGTTATAGTCACTAAGTCTCTTCTGTTTCCTTAACCAGAATCTGAGTATCTATCAGTGTATACTAATGTGTCATTAATTCACATCTTTAATATAGAAAAATAATTAACAGCATTTCAAATTGTTCATGAAATTAATATCCTTACTCATTTTACACTACAAACACAGTCTCTCTCAAAATTTGAGTAGATAAACGCCCTTTGCATAGCCTAGTCTAGCCTTAAACTTTCTGGTAACTTCTTCAATTGGCCAGGTTAAAGGGTATTTTTCCCCCCTACAGAGGGATTTGGTTCATTTTTTCATTTCTTAGTATGATATTTTTAGCTCATATTAAGGCTCCTTTAATCCAACTTGCATTTGCAGAGAAAGTGCTGATATTTCTTTGGTGGCATTTTAATATACTGAGGACCAAGAAAAGCTGCAAATCCAGTCCTGTAATCTCTTTTATAATGCTGATATTTTCTCCCAGTATTCATGCACAATTTTACATCTCCAATACCAGCTTTGCACCTACAGCAAAAATTTTTTATCACTACCCAAGTGTGGATTTGTGAGCCTTCAGATATTTTAAGGAATGGCTATATCATAATTAATTTGATTAATTTACATGGTTCCAATTTTATAGGTTTTTATGAAAGTCACTGCCTACATTTTTTGATTATAATATACCAGCGTTGATGCATTTCAACATCTCTTTCCCCTCCCTGCTCCTGGTTCCATCTTCACAAAAATTCTTCAAGTTGGCTGTCAGTCTATAGAGTGTGAAAAAAATCAATGAAATGAAGAGAATAAAGTTCTGTCTAGGTGTTCATACAATTGCTTTTAACTCTAATTCTCTTAAATCTCCTAAACACAAATTCATTTTTGGCACCTGTGTCCATAGGTACAATAGTGTTAAAAATAGCTGTGGTTTTGTGTGTAGCAGGACTGCTGTAATCCTAGATGCTCAGAAAATGAGCTTCATGCATAGTAATAATGAGAAACTTATTTTCATTCATTTAAAATCTTTCCTATTCTACTAAGGAAACTTTCCCAAATCTTTTGATGGGAAAAAGATGTTGAGTTATTCTAAACTTTATATGAAGATGTGTACTTCTTCCTATCAGGTAGTACCTCTGATTAAATAACCAAAGAGAAAGAAAAAGAAAAGATCTCAGTTTTCATGAGACCAAACCAGCTTTACCAGTTACTAAAGCTTCCCAGGACTTTTTATATGTATCACTTTCGGCTTCATAGGTTTAATTACTCTATAAAACAGACTCATCTAATCAGAAATATTGTATAATTCCAAGCACTTCAAGAAAACAAAGTAACCAATAACCTAAAATGTATATTCAATACAGAGTGATTAAAAAAAAAAAAACACTGAGGCCTGACCTTTTCACATTTTCATCATTATATTGATCTGGAAATGAGATAAGCTTCACTCTTACACGGAGTTAAAAGACTGGTTCTCATTCTTTCCAAATCTTTTATGCCTAGAAATGGAAAAAAAGAGGCCTGGGAGGGGGGGAGGAAGGGAATAAAAGCCACTTTATATTGAAGTGTGAGAATTTTTTTTTAATGACGAAAACACCTACATTTTTGTAATGATTTATTCCAATCAAATATGGATTTTGATACATAAGATTGCCCTTTATGAAATTACAATTGTTAATCATGTATAATGTTATTACAACCCTAAATTGTAAATGTCTAAGAAGCACTAGTGAATGTGTACAGTGGCAGAACTCTCAGGTAACCTTACAGTGCTCTAAGAGTAGCCGTGAGTTGTAAGGGAGGAGGGTGGATTTTCAGTTTATGTAACTCCCCAGCTGCCTCTTTTATCCAATCCTAGACTATGACCAAACACCTACAGTTAATGGAGGAAAAAATCTCCATTTGCATAAAAGTGCACTGCTTATGAATTTTCCTGCTAAAACATTAAAAAGCAAACTTTCAATGCAATGACCGCTAAAGTCAGTGGGTCGATTTGGAAAGGACAGAATCGCATTCCAGAATGCTGTCAGAACCAGTTGCAGGAATATGAATGAATCTAAACAGGTAGAAAATTGGAGTGAGAAAGAGGAGAATTGCATATGGTTTTTTACTTTCTTCTATAGTCAGAGCCACTAATAATACTAGGGCTTGGAGCTGCAGAATAACCCTGGAATGTCACATTGCTAAAAGAAATAGGAGCTGTCCAAGGCAGTACAGTATCTTCCTCCATGTATGTTAGTTTAGGCAATACTTAGTTTACTGAAAAGCCTATGAAATAGAATTATGTAAATATATAAAAATAAAGGACAGGCAGGTAGTAGTTTAAGTATTTTATTTAAGAAGGCTGGAAATGTGAGCAGCAGTTTCTGTTTACTATTTCAGTTCCCTTTAGCCATTCATATATATGTACAGAAAAACAGGAATTCTTTTTTGAAGTGGTCTGTACCCTAGTACAAAATCAATAGTTATCTAAACTGTAGGGCTTAATCAGAGTCTATGGACATGTTGTCATTGACTTCCTAAGTCTTTAGTTAAGGCCTGTATGTTTAAGAATCATGGAAAATAATATAAATGAAGTTTAATGATAAAGAGTACTTTCAGTATAAAACCAAAAGTCTTTAAATGAAACAATAAAAAATAATGAAGCAATGGTAAGAGAGACTACTTTTGTTAGCAGAAGTTGCAAAGGAAATGTGTTTTTACACCAAAAGAAAGGAGAACAGGCAAGAACAAAGAGAACATAAGTACAGAAGGCCACCAGAAAATACTGGATGGGGAGGAGGAGGAGTAAGATCTAAGAAATCAGATGGAGCTCTTTGGAGACTATGCCATTTTCTAGGAATAAAAAACAATTGTATTTTGGTTCTGTAATATGCATGGTAGTCATTGCAGATACATAGGTGAGAATGATGCTGTATTTTTGCACTGACTCAACATTGGCTTGATGAGCTGTTTGTGTTTTCTGCTTAGTGACATTCATATTTTCTTACAGATAACTAACATTTTCGGTATCATCTAGACTATTTCTTATATCTACTTTTTAAAGATAGTTGTTCTATTTTGTAGTTTTTTAAATAGGGTGTTACTCATTCTCTGAAACTTTGACCTTGCATTTGCCTTCAGCATAGCATTTACTAAACAGCTAGCATTTACTTAGAGATGGGTGTTCACTTCCCTCAAGGTGCTTCTGCAAAATCGACATCTACACAAATTAGCAGTGCAACTTCTTTAATATGATTTTTTTTCTTATTTATAAGTTGCACAATACACAGAATATAATTTGTGAAATGGAGAAGCCATATGTGTCAATCTTAAAAATTTGAACTAAATGAAAAAGTCTCCTGAGTACCCGTAGGTTTTTATATTTTTATGATGATAGTATAGACAGTACTTATTCTGTCAGTTTTCCATCAGATTTCTGTTCAGTTTTACAGTATAAATTTTATTACAAACTGTAATTCAGATGATAGGAATTCTGATGTTTTTACCCTTAATATGTGCTTTTGTTTAAGAGCAGAGTTAACAACCAAGATTTCATATCCAGTCATTAAAGACTAAAACATTTTTATAAAAATAGACAGAAAGTCATTTTCTTATACTTATGTAAATTTGGTCTGTAACTGTTGTAGCCAACTTGTTTGCATAAACTGCTATTGGTAATTGAACTGTTGAGTAGTGATTTCAGCTTAGTACAGCAGCAGATTTCTTAATCAGACTTGGAAAAAAACATTAAAGATATTAGATATGTAAAGTAACTGTAGGTGTTTATTGGCTGAGCTGACTCTAGCTATTTGCATCTGCAATGCAACGTTGTACACCTTTGCACCACCAGCAGACAGCAGCTTGCATGCTTCTGCATGCTGTAGATGCCATTTTTTATTCACTTCCAGGACCTCAGATGGGAATTAAAATGACAGGTTTCTTTTCTGGAATTTGAGTCTCAGGGATTCTTTTTGTGAGAAGTAATTGGCATCCTACCATAATCTTCCGTGCTCCCAGTAGTTAATTAGAATATGTTTCAAAACATGATTTTGCAGGTTACCAAGGTATAGTCTTCAAAGCAAGTAATTTGTAAATACAAGAAGGGAGCTTATATGTGTGTGTGTGTGTGTGTGTGTGTGTGTGTGTGTGTATTTTTTTTTGGGGTGGGGGGGGGTGAATGAATCTAGAAATTGCTATTTCTTAGCTAAAATGATGAGATTTTCTCCATACCTCTGGTTCTAAAAACACTGGTTTCCAAAAAGCATGAGAAAGATGACAGTGTGCTCCTAAAGTTTTCACTCATTTTCACCAGATCACTATTAGAACTTTACACAAGGTACTGCTGTATCTCAGTGGAATTAAGATATTCAGCTGAATATTGCTTCATATCATTTTCTTTATGGTTTATGGATATTAATGGAAAGAAGTGAGATTTTCTGTTTCTGAAAGCAGATAGATAAATATAAAACCAAGTCAAGATGCCAATCAAAAAGATGTGTGGTATGGTTCTGGTCTTCCAGTGTTCTCATAGCTTCTTTTCGACAGTTAATTATATCATATTAATAACATATAATTATATCAAAACCACTGCAGGGAGAATAGCACTAAAAATCACACTTTCCAAATACAGAGTTTTGAACAGTCTAGTTAAGAAACTGTCTATTTATATGGGCTGAAATGGAAAAGTACTTCAGCAAGTCCTCCTCTCTCTGTATATGAACCACTCCACCTCTCTTTGTAGAGAAGGACTATGTGTATATATATATATATTTTTATTCGTGTGTGTGTGTGTGTATACATAATCTGTCACATTCTCCCCCATATAGGCTGCCCACCAATTATAAAGCAGAAACAATTACGTGTTTTACTGTTGGGTGTTGTGTCTGAATTACTATGCTAAACTGCCAAGCAAGAACAAATTTCAGATTTTTTTGGAAGATATTGTTTTTATCACAGTTCGTTTTAGGTGTTTCGATTATATCTTTCAAGTCCTATGTATATCTGTAATAACGAAGAAAGAATAATTTGACTTGAATGAACAGTGTGAGCCTGATGAACACTGCCAGGATCAGACGAAATAGAGGATTGTTGTTGTTCTTGTGACTAAGTGGAAATGATTTATTGTAGTGTTCTAAAGATATTCATGTGACTTATTTTAATTTCCTTTGGAATCTTATTGACAGCCCAAGTATCTGGGAATCTCTGGGGAGAATTTTTCTTCATAACTATAATAGAAGGAAGGCTGATCTAAATGATCTTAAAATGGTATGTGACACCAAGAGTAAGCATAAGGCAGATACAATTCTTTCTGGAAAATTGCACCAAAATTACATTCTCCTTGCACAGAAAACATATTTATGCTTTCTTCACCTCCTTATCAAGACAACTCTTGGGTGACATCTTGAATTAATGAATTTGCCACCTCCCACCCTAGTTAAAAATAAATTCAAATTTTGTTTCAGTATTCCCTGATGCATGAGTCCTGACTTGGTAAAACTCTAGAATAATGAAAGTTTTCTACTGTCTAGTGGCTGGTGGTGATGAAGTCAAGCCAATTGGTAGCATAGGATGACAAGCTTATCTGATGAAGTATTCCTATGTGAACCTAACACATCAGAATATTGCTGTGTGACTAATAAGCTAAACATATGTCTGTAGCCTAATAGTAGTATCATTGGGGAAAACTTGCTAGGCAGCATGCCAGAATAGCATTAGCTCTTATGAAAAGAGCGGGGGAAGAAGAAAAGAACTGTTATTTCTCCGTGTATTCTACACATGCAACAGTGTCTGCTACTGTAGGGAGATTATTTAACTGGTCCTTAATAGTTAATCCTGTGTTCTGAGCTATATTTAAAGAGTCAGGCAAAATGGGTCAATACGAGCTGTATTCAAGACTGTGAAGCAGAAGTGACTAACTATAGGGAAAAAACTTCCTGCTACTGTCTTACCAGCTTGTTCACATCACAGGGACTTACAGTATTTCAGGCTGAGTGTACCATACATGCACTGAGCTCTCATTTGCAGAAGAATGTCTTAATGGGCTGAAGATGAGAAATGTTACTTGTACCAAAACTGGACAGTGTCAGGAAATATGGGAATTCCTTTAAATTCTTTACAATAATTAGAAATACATAATCTTGTCACATGAGAGTCAACTATATGCCTCTCATTATTTTCTTTGTTAAATAAGTTAGTGGCACTTTTAAGGTGTTTCTGCCAGTTTTGACATTTATTACATACCCAATTTCGCAGTCCTGCTAATGCAGTATTACACAGTGCCTAACCCTTATATAGTGTTCAGGACTGGCAAGAATATTCTCAAGAGCTGAGATCTGGTTCTGGGAGGCTCTGCCCAGGGTGTATATAATGGACAGAGTTAAAACTCTTGCCTCCCACCTCCTGGCGTCCAGAGCTGGTATGCTTGTGCTGCACCTTTTAGCCTTTAAGATTTGGCTCTCCATGTTAAAGATTGATTCTGTATCAATTCTTGTATTGTATAGTAAGCAGTGCTGTGTACTACGAGATTTCTAGCTACAATTTGTCCCCTGATAGCTAGGTGTTTTTCTGTCCTGAAGGATAAAGTATGTGTTGGACTAAATCAAAAAATGGTGAGATACCAGATGTTAGCATGCTATTTGGAGGACTCTTAAAAACTTTCTGAGGTATTTCTTAGATGCCTTGTGAGTTTAGTAGTATTGCTATTTACAAAAGACCCAGGCGAGCTGAAAGTACACCTCTACAATTAGCAGACTCATGCAGTGAGAAAGATTTATTGCCAGAGAGTCTGGAAAATATGAGTAGGGCACAGGCACAATTTAAAACTTCACTTTTGAGATGTCTGTTGCCTTTCTTTCCTAACTTCCAGATATTTTTTCACTGCTGCTGGCTTCACATGTAAAGTTTAATAGAAATAAAACTGGCTTGGGGCTGCTTTGGTTACAGTCTCTGGAACATTGAGAGTAATCCCTTTTTCTATCTGTTGACCATTTCTTCTTCTTCTTTTTTTTTTTTTAAACTGGTTGGGGGTCATTTGGCATTTTTGCAGTTCAATGATATTTATGCAAAACCCATTCTTTGTTATAGTTTTCTGGAATTTCCTGGTTATAGTCCACAGCACCTTTTCCTCTAATTTGCTAGGATTTTGAGACGAGAGAGAGCGTGGTATAACTGAGTAAGTGTAGAAGAGAACTGTGAGATACCTCACAGGCACACCTTGTCCTTATGTCTGCAAACACCCCTTGGACCAACAGGCTTCTGTGCTGTAGAGGCAATCTTAACTGGGTCAGGCACAGCTGTTTAACATGTCCTTTACCCAGTGCAGGGAATGGCTCAGACAGAAGTTGTTAATCCACTGTAAGGCCATTGATATAAAGGCAGCTGGTAGTCCTCAATTTCTTACTGCACTGGTAATGATTACCATGACTTTCTATCACCGAAAGATAGTTAAAATATGTATATATATATATATATATATATAGTTTCAAAGTTATCTCCTTTATTATTCAAATAGCTATATTTTCTATTCATAATGACTACTTTAATGTCAAAACTAAGTTCCTAAGTATAAGCAATAGTGTAATATATAAATGTTGTAGTATATTTATTAGTATTGAGGAATTTATTGTTCTATATTTTTTAGAGACTATGGGTTTAGTTTTAGTTTTAGTTTTTCAAAATCTTGGAAATAATCTCTTTTGGAAATTGATTTTTATTCCAAGCTTAAACAAGGAATGCATTTTTCCCATATACTATTTTGATATCTTTAGTTCAATTTGGTTTGATTAATATACTTCAAAATAAAACTGCAAATTAATTATTATCTGTTATCAGAGTTTTACCCACAATGCAGCACATAGGTGTATTGCCAATTAATGATGTAAACTTAAACTTCCTGCAAGAGCTTGTCCATTGAAAATAAAATGCCTCACAAATTAAAGACATCACAGAAAAAGAAAACCTGAAGGCATTTTCACCTTACTCAACTTCTAAAGATCATGATTCTTTTTTGAGGTAGTCTCCTAAGAAAGCAATATTTTGAACTGAATGATACCTTCATTCTTCATGTTATTCTGAATCTTATCTCTGGTTCAATCCTGCAAGGTGCCAAGAGACTTTATGCAAGATACTGAGTGCCAACTTGCAGAAACAAATTTGAGGAGGTTTGGCATCTTTCAGGATCAGGCAGTTTAATCCAGCACTATATGCTTGTAAATTGTTACCAAAAAAATCTTAAGGATGAGAGCCTCACTTTATTTTCATTTCTGAAACATGTTATGAGTGCAAAACCATATCTCTTATTTTCTTTGCAAGAGAGATGTGAAAATTCATTGTCAAATAGGATTTGCCTAAAGAACTTCAACAACTGAGGAAATCTAAAGTTCTTTTACTAGGAAATACGGTTTACTCCCCTACTATCTTTACAAGCTATGTGAAATACTTAAATCGCTTTTAAATACAGTAATCAGTCATTGCTTTCTGATGTGATAGTTAAATATATTTTTTTAACTAAAGGCAAAGGGATACAGTTTGTGGAAAAGCATTAATAATCAGATTCTGTTAAAAAAATGAGGACATTTTCACCATGTGAATGTTTGGCACCATATAAAACAAGAATACTAAGTTATTAATATTCACAGATAAAAGATCTTTCTTAGAAGCCAAAGTGGTTGATAGTATCGGGAAAGCTGGGTATGGTGCTTTTAGAGTTTAACCTCAGTCCTTTTAAGATTCTTGGGAAAAGATTCTTATCAACTGCATTGACTCCACAGGCTTTGAGTTAAACCCGTAGATATTTGGGATCGAAGCCAGTGCATATCAGTGTGAATATTGGGATATCTTTATCGAGACCCTTGTAGGTATGTTGAACTGCAAGGATTAAATGAATGTTTGATGATCCTACCTTAGATCCAGTCTTTTAAAATCCATATGAGAAGCAATGTTCAGTGTCTTTGTTTATTACAAGATAAGAGAAAAGAGTTTTTTTACCCTCTATGGGGTTTCACCATGTATCAACAACTCCAAATGTATAACATCTGACTTACTTTTGAGCCTTAATATTTGGCAGCTGTGATGAGTGCTTCATCAGAGTAACATGATCTACAGGATTTGAATGTGCATCAGTATTTTCTGATTCTTTACTTTCTGGTATTAGCTTTAATGGTTAACAGTTCCCTTGACAACAATTGGTCTCTCAGATCCAAAGCACAAATTTCAGTGTTATCCCTGCCACAGTACCTACTGGTTTTGCCCCAAATATTCATACTTTGTGGTTTTATAAGTTTATTTTTAATTTCTATTTTGGGATTTGTTCCCTGTTATCTACAACTATTAAATGAAAGTATTCTTTGACCTTAAGGATAGCTTCTCGATTCCTTTTGCAGTTTATTCTACTTGGAAAGCTGTCCACTAGTTTGTTAGACCAGATTTGCTTTCTTTATTTCATCACTCTTTTAAGGTGTAAGGTGTTACATTTGTGTCCAGCAAATCTTAAAGCCAGGACTTTGGGCAAGAAGGCACCCACATTTCGCTACAGATCAGAAGTCGGACCTGTCCACAGTACTTCTGTCTACGTTCTAGTGTTCTCCAAACAGGGAAGGATTAATAACATTGTGACAGCTGCCAAAAATACCAGCAAGTGGACCGGGTGGAGTCATTCTGGGCTCTGTAGTCCCAGTTCCCTGGTACATTAGATTTTAGACGCACTCAACTGTGTCTGCTTTCCCTTTCTCAGTTGTTCTGGTTTAAGACTGTATTGTAAAAATGCCTGAGTGATTGGGATGAGTGGTGCAGAGAAAATCCAGAGTAAACACAAATGCTTGATTAGGTTAGGATGCTTGAGGTGTACAAGTGCAAAGTAGCATACTGTACTGTATTACTGATACTGCCATGCATAAGAAAGTTTGAGACAGACTAGTACTTCAAAATTTTTTAATTATTGAACAGAAGGTGAACAAATACCCCCAACAACACAGATAAAACCATCTCATCTTATTTTCCTTCTCAGTTTCTCTCCCCTGTGCTAAGCTTCATCCAAGCTGAACTTTTCAAAGTCCCCTTGTCAAGCACACTCCAACAAAGCAAAGTTGCTGCTCTGTCTCTGTTGAAAATTAAGCAGAGAAATAAATATTGTCAGTGTATTGCTGTGTCCATTTCTTTCACAAACCTGTGGGAATAGTAAGGATAGAACACCATTTTATTTCAAGTGACAGATAAAAATGATTATTGTATGCTTTGGCTTTTAAAAAAGATAGGACCCAGCAATATAGGGTCTGACCAAAGGTCCATCTAACCCAGTAGCCTGCTCCTGACACTGGCCAAAAGCTGGATGCGGAGGAGATGATAAGAAATGGGTAAGCACAGCATATGCTGACACTTCCTCATGGTACTCTCCTATTCTTCTAACAGTTTGTAATTCAGAGACTACTTAAGCCAGCGGTGGTGTCATTCTTTTAACAGCTGTTAATGTAGTTCTATCCTCTCCTTTTTAAATCTCTTGGAGTTCTGATTTTTTGAGTTCTGTTGGCTGTGTTGGTGCAGCTGGAGACATTAGCAGTGGAGGTGGCTTAGCAAGGAATATGTCTGTCCCTCAACAGCCATTGCTTGCCTTCTGGCATATTAGCTTAGCCCAACACCGATTTCAGTTTATATCAATATGCCAGACTGTAAATTTTGACTGCTGAGGTCTCTGATTCATAATTTCTGATGAATTTAGCTGCAGTTGTGGGACTGTAACATCTATATCCAACAGGAATCATCAACTAGAGTTTTGGCTCAAATAAGAACAGAATTTGTCAACTCCGCTGTGGGGGCTTGTAGTCCTCTGATCAGAGGAATATGGTGGGAAGACTATTTAGGATGAAGTATTAACTTTTCTGAAGCAAGTGAAATTTTTGTCAGTAATTTCAGTGAAATTTCCTTTCACCCAGTAATTTTGATGTATATAAATAAAATGAGAGCTTTCAAATTTCAGATGTGAAACTCTACTATGAATACTGATTTATTTTTTTATGTATATATATATATACACGTACAAAAATATAAGAACAACTGAGAAGGTATTTGAGACAGTGGCAAACAGAAGAAACTTGGAGACAAAGGGAAAATGCTGCATTTTAAAAAAATTCTATCCCAGCTTCCCTGAAAATCTCAAAGTATATCTGAATTAGACCTGATGGGGTATATAGCAATCTTTCAAAATCCACAGTGGAACTATTTGAGGAAGATAATACATGTATGCTAGTTACAATTCTTCTGAAGAGTCAGGGAGAATAAAGCATACCGTTACAGGATCGGTTTGTATTCTTTAAAATCCTATTGTTGCGTCAGCCTTTTATTCTTTGAAGTGCCTCCAAGTTGTTCTTTCCTGTTGTTTCAAAGTTACATGTGAAATCTAATATGGGAATTAAATGTGTGCTTAATGAAAAAACTTAAATTAGGCAAGAGAAAATAATAATGGCCAGCACACCCCAAGTAAAAAGTTCTAGCTGGATTTATTTTACTATGTAATGAATTCTGTTTTCCTCATTCACATGGAATCATATGGTAAGATCTGACTGTGTGTTTAGTTAGAATTTTTACTTTATATGCATCAAATTTACAAGTCCTTTTGATAGAAAACCACTGCTAAGCCTTTTAAGTAGATGGTAAAATGTTTTAGGAAGTATTAAGTGACATTTCAGCTACTCTTCTCTATTTTGGGGGAATGCCAGGAGAAAAGAGTCAGCCATACCAGTAGAACACTCTCTTTATTTTTCATAAGAATGAGAAAAGATCACCTTCTTTAGCTGACAACTGCCAACTTTTATTTTAACTGTACACATAGGTATTATAACTAATCCTTCTCAAGGATACAAACTCCAGATTTTCATTTTCATCTTTGTCTTTTCTGTCTTCAGAGCTGGCCGTGGGCTGTATGGAATTGATAGCATGCCAGACCTGCGCAGAAAGAAATCTTTTCCCATTGTTCGAGATGTGGTAAGTAACCTCTGATGCCATGAAACCATTGATTCATTTGCCAGTTCTCTAGATCTTTATTTTAATTACTATTGTATGTATGAATGATAGTTTGTCTACACTTCTTATAAGGAAAAAAGTAACTTGAGAGAATGGATTGAGGCCAGTAAAAGTAAATGGTACAGCTATTACAATATACTAGATATGACTAAATATCTCATTGAATATTTAGATTTTTTTTGTAGAATCAGCTAATGTGCATGCTGTGTGAAATAATAAACTATTCATTCTAATATTGAATTAGCTTATGAAAACAGCTGTGCTTTAGTGCTGGGATATTGATTTGTTTTATTATGAAATTGAAAGAGGATGAAAGTGAGGTTTTTTGTCGTTGTTTTTTGGGGGGAGGGGTTCAGAGCAATACTGTTTTCGATATGAATGATTATAAGATTTACCCATACTTCCATTACATGATGGGAACTGTTATTTTAACCGTACTTATAGGCAATAATAGTCTAGGCAAATACATTTCAGCAAAGTGAAAAGAATTTAAGTTCCTTTGAGGTTTATTCTGAATTTCAGTTTAGACAAGATTAAGTAGAATCTGTCTGCTCTGGGGAATTTGAAGTGCCATTCACATTTCTCACTTTTCTTTTTCTGAAGTACAGAATTCATAATTCAATGGAATACATATTTAGTCTCTGGTGGTGGTGAGCTCCAAAACCAGTTTCTCATTTTTAAAGAAACGGAGAGGAGTCAGCCAAAGTAAATGGTTATTGCAGTTGTCTTTAAAAGATCAACCTTTGTCAAATTATTGTTCAGTGTTTTCTCAACAGCTCTGCTTTTTTTTCTAAACTGTGATATAGTATATTATCTTAAATGCCACAAAGAGACTGTACTGCAGCAGTTTTAAAGCAGAATTCCTTCCAAAATCAATTAAAAATTCTCTGCAACTTATGATGCAGTAGAACGTGCAGTGGTTGAAAGCTGTCTTTATTATCAGTAGCCACTCCTTTGTAAGTTATAATACAAATGGATATACTTTACAGCCACATTGTATACACATATTAAATAGCACTTTGCTTTATTCTTAATTGTTGGAACTGTTTATGGTCAGATGCTGCTCTGTATGAATTAGGATCTTAGTATTATCTATTTCCCTTCTTTGAAAAACATCATATGTTATTAAAATGAAACAAGAATATTCACAGTTTGCAGTGATAGAATAAAACTTGCATTTTATTATTATAATACATCAAAAGTAATAGTTACCACTTTGCTAATCAGTCATTGAGTCATAACTCCCCTTGAAGGAATTCAACCCTTAAGAATTGGAATTTATAGAGTTTTAAAATTGAAATTTAATCATTATGCATTTATATTCATCCAGAAAAATATATAGTTCTTTAAATCAATAACTGAAATCACATGTCCATTTTGTAGCTGTAAATCTAAAACAATTTTCCCAAATTCAGGGGAACTTATTTCAGACTTGGGGTGTAGGTTGTCTTTGTCTTTGAAAGATTATTTGTTTTTGAAGGTATGGGCATTCTAAACAACTGCCTATGAACTCTGAACTTGTAATAGAGTGATTTTAAAAATTCCATTTAAATGAGTAATTTAATTCTCAAGTCCTTGTAAGGTGTGGTATATTGTAAATTACCCTTTTATGTTTGTTTATATGACTGTTTCAGAAATGTAGACATGTTGTTAGAATGAGTGCTATTCTCTTTTGACACTGAAATAAGTATCATTTAACATCTTTTAATAGTAAATCTACTGGATTATTAATATTCTTTATAATTTCTTTCCTATCTTGGCTGGATTTTTCAGGCTATGGTAAGTGCTTTCATACTGATAAATGTTACAAAACTTCATAATAAATCTTAGGGATTCCACAAATGCCATATTTTATGCTGACCTTTTATTGCAAATTAGAAAAAACTATTTTATGAGAAGGAATTTTACCCCAAGTGAAGTTATGGTTTATGAGAGTGTCTGTCCGCCACACCATATATCTGTAAATTATTATAAATGAAAAAGTTTATGTAAAAAAGTTATTTCTATATTCCAAATATCCTGCTTTCTAATGATACAAGCAGGTTGCTTAGGACCTGATAATGATACTTCCTCTCTGGAACTGAACATCCTTAGCACCTATGTAGATGAAGAGAGGTTGGAAGTGTTCCTAACTTTGAAATGTTCTTATTTCAATCAACTGAATTCTTTGAATTTCCCAAAACAGATAAAGATTCTTATATACCCTGGCATGATTTTTTTCTCATAGCTAAATTAATGCCTCATAGAAATATTTTCTTTCCCTACTGGAGTTTGGTGCACGTAAAGCTCCCTCCTTATTTCTTCCGTCCCTCTACACTTTCAGTTTCTCTATGTTAGTTTTCATGCCTTCAGAATGGTATCTGAATACAATGTTTATCAAAATGAGGTGCATTTTCTTAAGAAGATGTCTTTGACTCCCGTTTGTTTCCATAACCTCACATTCTGAAAAATTCAATATTCATTTAGCCTGAACACCAGCTTAGAAACATTAAGAACTAGCATTTTACCAAAGTATTTCAAATGAGTTATTGTTGACTGGGCAATTAACTTCTGCTTAGTCTTAAGACTGCCCAGCATCCTCCTTTCATTGGCTTATATTTTACCAAGTTGTAACTGTTTATGTAGAATTTTCTATATTCCTTAATTATTAATAAAGTAATTTTGTGTCATTTCCCTAATAGTATCATGGTACATATTCTTGTATGTAGCCATGTATCTTGGAGCGCTGTGAAAGTGTTTAAAAATAGTTATTACTGTAGTAGCCTTACTAGCTCTCTCTCCATGTCCTAAATCTCCAAAATAAATCTGTTCGCTTATGTATTGGGACTCTCTGGCTTCCTTGCTTGTTTTTTGATTGAGTCATTATATACAACGCAAGTTTATGAGAAATTCTGAGAAAGCTAGTCCTTAATCTTGCATTCAGTTCTAACAGTGGTTAATCCTACGGCATCTCATATCTTTTGCAAGAGAGGATAAGGCGGTTGAAATCCAACTACAGGAACAGTTCTCTCTGTTGCAGGTGTGAGTTTCCAATATGGGTCAGCATTATTAGAGTTCTGGTAAGAGGCATCTATTACAGGAGGGAAAGACAATGAAAGGAGAGGTGATTATTGAAGTGGATTTGAACGGCAATAAGGAGACCTTGAGCTGACCTCCGTTTAACGTAGAGCTAGAGCAAAGAGCAGAGTGCACTTGCTGATGTAATCACTACCTTCTGCTTTTAAACAAACATGTTCTCTCTTTAGTAGTTAGAGCTATTTTTGAGGTGGAACTACAAACAGGGAGAGCAGTAGTGATAATTCAGTGGAGGTTATAAGTGCATAACTCACCAAAGCCATGTGGTGTGATCTTCTATGCAGTCGTAGACAAAACTAGATAGTTTTGTTTTTCTGTCCAGCCACACTTTAGTTTTCACTTCTGTTAATGCACATAATCAGTTCAGATGTTTTGAAAACTCTAGAAAATTCTGGGTTACCTTTGATTTAAAGGTGATTTTATACTATGTAATGAGTGTAATCAGGCAAATTTCTTCTTTTGATCATTCAAGAATGAATTTTTCCTTGGCTTTAGCATTGGAACCTAACTTGATAGAAGAAAAAATGGTGAACCTTTGCTGTTGTAAAACCAACCAATTTGTTCATATTGCTCAAATGAAGACGCCAGAGGAAACAATTGCTTGTTTCAGATAAAACAATGATCTACTGATGCTTTCTTTTATGCTGTCTCTGCAACAACAGCATTTATAGAGGCTAGAACGCAATTACAGTATACAGTTAAACTGTTTTAAGATTGAAGACATTCATAAAAACTTCAAGTGCCAAGTTCTCAGTTTTCGTACGTTGCCAGAGTGATCATTACATAAAAGCTAAATATCTAGATTGTTTTCCATTAAATCTGGTATTCGCAGTTCATTTTCTTAATTCTTAGTTATTAATAGACAAATTAAATACTGTATTTTTAATAATCATATATTAAATATATAAACTATAATAACAATAAAACAGTATTTTATATCTGTTTTTTAATTTTTTTAAATTCTACTCAATGGAAAACCTAACAATGTGATTACATTCCTTTCTTTTATACCTGTGTGTTCCAGGAATTAATTAGTTGTGAGGATGTTAGGAAGGTACTCCTGAAGTTCTTTGTCTTTACCATTCCTGACTAACCTTAATATTCAGAATGATCTTAGAGGATGGAGGGGACATGCTCTTGTGTCTGTGCTATGAGAACAAATAAAAAGTAAGACCAGTAATGACTGTGTAGTTAAGCTGAGTTGCCATTTCCTTGCTGAATATATTTTCTGGGCTTAATACTGCAGCCCTGTTGAACGTTTCAAGATCAGACGTCAGCTTTTTTAATAGAAAAATTATGGGAAGGGGGTAAGTAATTTTGGACAACAACTTGTTTTCTTTCAAGTGATTTTTCCCTGAGCAATAGGGTACAAATCTGTCTTTCCAAATAATAAAGTCTAGATCCATAAAGTAAATAAATTACCTATAATTGCTCAAAGAGAAGCAGTTCTGAAGTAACAAAGCTGTTAAATGCTGAAAATGGAAATTTTTGTCAGTTTCTCCTCATGTGTCCAGTGGGAAACTTTTACGTTACATTAAAAATGTAACAGTATTTGTCAGGCAATAACAAACATTTTTCTGGCTTCAACATTTTTTTTTCCCAATAGTAGTAGTCTATAGATTGTTTTCAAGAGAACAGATTTTTCATTGCAAGTAGTATTTGAGGGGATATGTATCAGTTTGTATACAGTTTTGTAAACATGATTTCTGGTCAAAAAGAAGGGAAACCAGAAGTCAAGGTAGGCATCAAGAGGAGAAGGCTTTTCCTCTTGGTCTCTATGGCTAACAACAAAAGTCCTGAAGCATGAGATTAATGCAGGGTGAACAGGATACAGAAAACAGAGCTAGAGTCCATTTTCACTGTGAAGCTATGGGATTGATTGCTGGGGCTTGCTCTGGTATCTCCCTGCCCAACAGTGGAGAGCTGTAGTGTCAAGACACCATCTTTTGCACCACACTTTAAGATGTGGCAAAACACCTGTAGTAACACCTGGCAGCCTGCCCTAAAGTTCCCATCATTGCTACTGTTCATTTCCATTACCAGCATAGCCATTTAAAATTTTTCTGCCCACTGGAGAAAGCTCAGATTCAACCCATAAATATCCCACTATATCCAACTATAATGTCTACTTTTTCTTTCCAATAATACTGCAGAAGTCACCGTTAACAAGAATTACACTAGCCGCTATATGTACAGTACCTCATCTTCCACAAAGCAAAAGAGAATTTTGTTCCTCTTCAACTTCTCCATCTTGGTAACTTATCAGTTTCAACAATATATATTATATATAATCAGAAATTATAAGAGGATGGAACTAAGTCCTGACAAGCAATATAAAGCAAATATTTCTTTTATATCTGGATTGTGAGGGACAGCATATTAAGAAAGGTAATTAGTAAGTAGATGTTAATTTTGACTTTGCAGACTCAAACCACCTTCAACACTTTTCTGTACCAGCCCTGGCACAGGAGAACTCAGTTCCCATCAACTTTCGTCATCATGTGTTATTCCTAGGTTGAATTTCATTGAGCAGAACGGTGAAGCAAACTATCTTTGCATATCTCCAAGCCAGTGGATTTCTTACTAGCAAGGACTCAAGACCATCCATGACAAGACAGGGTAGGGCATCTGGCAAAAGCAGGGAACTGTTTGGCCTGACAGGTGGGAGAAAAGTATGAAGGATATGAGACTCCTTTCACTTGGAGAATTGAAAGAAGATTCTGGACCGCTGAGGGAAGAGCTCTTTTGCTATCCAGTGTGTGTGAACATATATGTCACATGCAGTGTTGCAAATTCTGTGTAGTTGCTTTCTCAATTATGGCAAGCCTTAGCTATTAGCCTTCATTCCTCTGGTAGTTAATCCTATCTGTAGGTGAGCCCTTTGACTCTTTGCCAAGTGCCTTCCTTTTACTCTTGCTATTAATTTCAGATTTCTGCAGTGTGGTTCTTGTGATTCAGAAATGTGACCTAGAGAACCAATGGATGAACAGAAAGAGATGATTTACACAAGCTGATTGATGTTCTACAAATATCATATAAGTTTTAGAGTATTTTTGACATTTTTGGAGCGGAATTTCATTTTAATCTTATTTGCATTTATTTATTTAACTTACTACTTGAAGGGAGGTATGGGAGGGAGACTGAAGACCTATAATAAATATTAAGACTGTAGGAAGTGAAGAGAGAGAAGGAAGGGAGGAATGCAGAGTTCAAGAAGGCAGTGACTGAAAGCAAGAAGCAAAACTGAAATTTTGTCTGTAAAAAACAGAGGAATGAGTATGGTGTGGCACTGCCAGCATTCATGAGCAGTGCAATAAGTTAGCTCGGCTGCTTCTTCCTCCTTGCTACCTTAGCTGCTCAAAACAGAGCTTCCTTTTATTTCATCATAGCAGGCAGCTCTTTTTTCACCCACACAATTTTTAATTTAACATTTAATTGTAGCTTGAGTCCAATGCTCTTGTGCTTATGATTACTACTTTTCAGTGTTTTTGCTAGAATGACTTCTAATTATATTAATTTATTTGTTATTTAAGTTGCTAAGACAAATTTGGAGGTAGTGCATAAGATAGTGTAAGAAACAAGTTATTATAGAGTATAAGAGGCCTTGAGCATGTAGGAGACTAAACTGTTTTAAATCCTCTATCAGTGATTTGGGAGAAGGTTTAAATAGGCAGTGTTCTGCTTTAACATCTCTTTTTTTTTTTTTTTTTTTGGACCTTCTGTCCATATATTCATGATGCAATGATGCATAGAGGTCCTTACACTCAGCAGGTCAAATTCTCATATAGCAATAGACATGAGCTAGCATGTGAAGGTCAGCTTGAGAGTGTAAAAATCTAAGGTAGATAGTAATAATTCTGAAAAAGAAATGTTATAGGAGAGCAGTGAAAGGCTTCAGGCACCCATCATCCTCTGGCTTCCTGTTGCTCACTTGGTTCTTTTGCTGCTCTGACCATTTGAACCTCCTCCCTAGAGGCTCCAGATGGTTAGCTGCAATTACCCTTCCTCTTTGCTACTATTAAAAAGAGACGGGCGGGAGTTTTGTTGTTGCTTTCACAGTCTGTGACCTTGTTTCCCATAAATGAGTCTGGGAGCTACTTTCCCTCCCTGTTTTCAAAGTACATGCTCCTTGACTCCTTCCATCTTTAAGGACAGATACTGCTCTGTGTTTGTTCAGTGCTTCAGGTTATTTAATTGTTACCAGCTACAGTGTTTCAGAACACAAACTTTTTATTTGTGGGCCTTCTCTTGGAGATGCAGCATATTCTTACAGTGACATATAAATGGATAATCCTTATGAGTTTTGTCACTGAACTCCTCCTAAGTTTGATCCATAATTACTGTTAACTTCACTAGTTTCTCACAGATCCTTCTTGTAGAGGATGCTACATCACTTGCTTGTGTTAGTCTTCCAACATGACAAAAAATTTATTGACAACAGCCTAATTATCTGTTTCCTATTTGGCTTTGTTATTTTATGTAGGAAACTGTACTGTGATTTTAGACATATTTCTGATTAAGGAGCCTTCAGTAAGTTACATGATTCCAGAAGTAGACCTTGGGAGACTTGGGCCTCAAGGACACATGAAAGGTTAAAAATTACTTCCCTACTTCCCTTTTTCTCACAGGAAATAGTATCTGTCTATTGACTTACACTAATAGCAAGTAACTGCAGCTCTCCTGCTGGCTCATGGGCATTCATTGAGTGATATGTTGTTGGAGGACAGAACAAGGTATCATCCACTACCTCCATATTCAAGGCTAATGTTCTTATGCCCCTGGTGTTCGTGCCCTGACAAATAGTCCACATTGTACTCTAGCGTGGAATCGCTAGGATTGTATATTGTAAACCTAAAAGCATGAAATCATTTTCTAAGCATAAGGGATGTGAAGATTAAAGGTCAAAGCTATAAAAGTAATATACTGTAGGCAAGTAAATGTGACTGGTGACTTTCCAGGATTTCAAGAAGAAACCTACACTTCAAGACAGATCAGCAAGATAGGTGTCTTTAATATTAATCCTTTTTAACCTAGAACTCCACTGAGTATGACTGATTGTTTCTTTTCCACTTTAGAATTTCCAATGCATTTTGACTGCCATTTGGCACTTTTATTTGTGAGTCCTGTAGCATTTGGTTCTGTCACAAGAAGTTTTAAAAGTAAAACCTGGATTCTGTTTAATTGTTCCTGTCACTTTTTCAATCTCACTGGCACACACTAATGGGATTTGCCATATTTTTAGAATAAAAGCAAGAGATGGCCACAGACAGACAAACAGAAATATTTTGTTATTAATAACAGCCTCAGAAAACTGATAGCAAATTAATATCATAATAGCATGGTAAATTGCTGAGAATTTAAAAGAAAAGGTTTTTGCATCATATATTAACTGTAATAGGACAGTGATGAATCAAATCAAATATTTCTGTGCCAAGGACGACTTCTTACCCTATAATTAGTTTTGCAAGATTAATAATTTTATGTCTGTCTGCAAGATTAATTATTATCAAGGGAAACTTATTGAAAATTGAATGGTTATGCTCTCAGGAGAAAGTAAATATTCAAAAGGAAAATGAACAGTCTTAATATCTCTAAATAGAAAAACCCATTTAAATTATGTCAATGTTTAAAATTACAAAATGGGAAGAAATTAGAATTGTGACTCTATCCAAAGATTAATTGTGCAGCTCCTCTGCTGACGTAAGCCTAAATAGCTTCTGACCCAATATGCGTTTCCTAAAACTGAGAGTGTAATATGGAAAATATCACTGAAATTTTGCTATGATAGCTCTGTAATGTGCAGAGAGCCAGTTCACAATGCATCCTCGCAACAAAGCCAATAGACTTGATGGTTAGAGGGTGGTATAATTGATCATCCTTACGCTGCGAGGCTGCGAGGGCAGCAATGCATGACAAAGCAGATGCTGGATTAGGGAGAAGAGAGAGAAAGCACAAGTGTACAGACACACTTGGAGTGATTTAGAGTGAGTGAGGGGATGATGCATGAGCCCAGTTTTGCAAGTAAGAATGCAGAAATACAGCAGTGTTATTTTTAAGATTTTGTATAGTGGAATAAACCTTGCCTGTTTCTGTTAGGCCAAAAGGCCTACTGATAGCAGAAGCGATGTTCAGTGTTGGAACAGTATTTGGGAAACGCACAGAACTAATTTCCCCAGGGGCTTTTTCCTTCTGATCATTATATCCTCTAATTAATTTTCAAGGATCCATTTAAATTACAGGGAGATTGCAGTAAGGAAGATAAAATTTCCTTGTTTCTTGTATATTAAAAATACTTTGTTTGGATTGCCTTTGTATGTACTACGCTAGAGCAAATGGGATTGACTGCAGAACCAGGGACAGAGTCTTCAGGAGCAGACAGGTGTTCGTATACCCATAGCATGATCATGTGGGCAAAACAGGAGAGATGGAGACATCATTCGACAATTTTTTCTTCCCTTAAGAACCAGAGTATTTCCCCATATAGTGACTGAAGAATGTTGGATGAATACTGAGCGTCTTTGACAAAAAAAATATTCCTTTTTTCTCTAATAAGGTTTCTTAAAGACTTTTTTTTTTTAAGGCAAGTAATATTTTACATACAAGCACACACTTCTGAAAATGCTCAGTGACTTACAAAAAATTATCCAGACTGACAACTTGAACTGTAAGACTGTTGCAAAGTGATCTCCCGTGTTTCTGCAGGCACAGACAGCTTTCAAATTAGGGTAGGTTGCCTATCTGTGTACCACATTAATTTGGTTGGCAATGCAGAAAAACAGTGACAGCCTGTGGTTTAAAAAACTGATTCATAAACCCCTGAATAACAGGTTCTGTATTAGAAATGGCAGCTCAGCTGAGAGAGAGAGTAATGATGATGGAAAGTGTGTTTCCATTATGTACTGAAACCTTAAAAGTTGTGTGCTGTACTAAACTAAACTAAAAGTTTTTCATAACTCCCGCAGCTTTGCTTAAATTCCATTAGGGATCCATTAAATTCAACAACTAGAGTTACTGGTATAATTTTTAATAATATTTCATTTGCTTTAAACAGACACTTGCGGCTCGAAAATCTGGTATTTCCATGACGATGCTAATTCGGACCTCCATAAACAATGAAGAAATGGTAAGTGTTTTCAGTGGCAGATTGAATTCATTTAAACAATTGAGGATTTTTTTGAACAAAGCTCTTCAGAAATAATTTCATCCTTAAACACTCTAAACTGAATAAAACTGAGTTCATAAGCATTTCATTTATGGTGTAGGAACTTCCAGGGATCTTAAGCACAATGTCCTGCCTGATCCACAGGGACAAGACCAGTCTGTCATTACTTTCTATGAATGCACCCTGGTGTGCTGTTTGAATTCCATACTGTTGTTCAGAACCCTTCTTATTAATTATTAGTTATGATCCTTAAAACTCAACCTGACTGCAATGAATTGCAGGGAGATTTCACAGTATTGAATGGCTGGGGTGTAAAATGGCAAATTCAATTTTGCGTCTGTAGATACAAAGTAGTGCACATGGGGAAGAATTGTTGCTACCTATACATCCATGCTGATTGGCTATAATGTCATTAATACCACACCAGAAATATATCATGTACTAATTACAGATACTTCTCTGAAAAGATAGCTCAGTGCTCAGGGCCAGTCAAAATGACAAACAGAATGTTAATAATGTATAGGAATATACAGGAAAAAAACTGTCATTCTTTATACCACTGCATGAGCACATAGTATCCCCACCCTCAGATCAGACTATTAGATTAATTAAGAACATGAAGAATACCAAGCATCACAAAAAAAAAGCTGATCAAAGGCATGAAAGGGCTTCCATTAAAGACGAGCTTAAACAAATAAGCATGTTCAGCATGGAAAAAGATGACTCAGAAAAGGTCTGTAAAAGTCTGAATGGTATGGATAAAATAAATATGGAACAAATGTTCACTGTTTCTCTTAGCACAAGAACTAGCAATAACCCAATGAAATTATCAGGCAGCAGGTTTAAAACAAAGAAAAGGGAAACACTCTTTACGCAACCTGTTGCATTTTCATTGCTACAGGATATTGGGGAGGTTAAAAGCTTAGACAAGCAGAAAAAAAAAAAGACTTGACAAAATTCTGATTAAAAAAGTCCACCCAGGAGTATTAAGCAGGAGGATTCTCTGTAACCTTCAGCTAAGAAGGCTGGGAAAATGATCACTTTCTAGTGTTTCTTAAGTTTCAATTGTTTGCCCTGGACTTGTTTTTGAATGTCATTACAAACCCTACTCTGGGCATTCTACCCCACAGTGGAAACTTAAGGCTGATTTTTCCAAAAGTTTACTTTTGCTGACTTGCATCCTTTCACAGACAGTCAGAAGAGGCTAAGCAAGAAACTTTTATTTCACAAAATAGCTATTTGAGGACACCTTTGATTTTAAAGTGCTCAGCCATACCATGCTGTAGCTGCCGTCTTTCAGCTCCTGTCTCTGTTCATCATACCATGAGTACAGTTGGAATGAGAGGACTTTGTGAAAGGCATCAGTGTGATTTTTCGGTCCTTACAGACAACTGGGACATTCTTTCCTTTTTTAAAAGCAACATCGACTAATAAGATATGCCATTTTACATGAATAAATTATTAATTCCTACAAGAACTGACAGTGATAGTCTTTTGAAAAATCATATTCTCATAGCTAGTGTGGTTTTCCACTGTTGTCTTTACCCATATTTTGCAAAAAAAATTGTTTTAATCCAAAACACAACAGGTGCCATCTGCTCTAGGAGGATTTAAAGTGTGATGCAAACAGATTTACATGGCTGACCTCAGCGTGATTAAACAAAAGTTGTAATTTGAAGGAATAAAAGCTACTTTTGTATCCCTCGATTTGCTACTGCAAACAGTCTTCTAGAGTATATTCTCCTATGAAAAAATGAAGCATTGTATTTTTCTTACATTGGTTAAGCTCCATAGTAAAAGAATGAAAAGGCTGCTGACAGATATCCTGGGTAGTGAAACCCACAGCGCAAATACACACGTATCCATCACTCCTCTCTGATTTGTTGTGAACTTTCTATGCCTATGTAGTAGTCATAAAGGAACAATCTGGTAGTGCTCAAAGATGGATTGATGGGGTAGGAAACAGCTAGTGTTTAAAATGATCTTTTGGTAGAAGCAGTATTTTGTCTGCAATCTCAAAATAGCAACAAAGGTTGATAGAACAAAAGAGAACTAAGGAATCTTAAAAAGTAGTGAAAGGCTCAGGGAAAATTATTCATAGAGAGCAAACATGCAATTGGTAATGCAATTGGTGCAAAATAAAGACATTCTTCTGTGTTCATTATAGCTGCTACAAAAATATCTGGGTTCAGTGAAAGACCTTAAGGTATTCAATATGCTCTACTAAAAGATGTCTACTAAACAAACAGACAAAACCATTTATAAACATTACTGCCTTTAGTGACAATAAGTACCAGTTCAATTAGTCAGCTATATGCTGCCCCTCACACACAAAAAAAATCCAGGTTCATTTCCAGCACTTAGAAGCTGTCCAGAGTCAGGCTCTGACTTTGGAGGACTGAAGATGCAAGTAAGTTACAGAGCTAATATGAAGTGCTAAGAAATGCAAAATAAGAAAGAATAATTTGGACTGCACTCCTAGATTCTGAGTTAAGTTGTACTGTTCAGGAAAAAAAAGACAGCAGATTCCAGTCTGCAGTTTAATGCAGACATCTGTCCAGTGCATTTCATCAACTAGAAAAACTAATGAACTGCTAGGATCCATAAGAAATGGAAAGGGCAAATGCTGAATGTATTTTAATGTCATTATACTCTTCAGTCTCAATAATTCTTTCAGTCTGAGCCCATATGAAAAAAAATACATACTGGAAACATCTCTGTTCAGAAATCTTTAATAAAAACATAAACCCAAAGGCAAACAAGTATAATATAGAAGAGTAAAAGCAGTTCATTTGATGAGAAAATGTAAAAAGCTAATTATCTCAGAAAAGAGGTGAATATGAGAAGTCTGCCTTATGACAGCCCCCACTAAATATACTAAAGGAAAGTGGATACTCTTTCTAGGCTAGAGAGAATGTTACAGCCAATAAAACTGATATCCAAATTATTTAAAACAAGTGAAAGGTTTCTACTTGCTCTGTAAGTAACTAGTAGACTTAATGTCCTAAGGTATCATCAGAACTGAGTATAACAAGATTTAAAAACAAAAAGAACAAGCATTTTCAGGGGTGAAAGAACTCTCCAGATAGTCTTCACAAAACCAGATGAAGAAGTCACTGATGAAAATTAAGGAAGAAAATCCCTTTTGGACAAATTATTCCTCTGATTAAGGTTTTTCTGGGGGTTTTTTGTCCTCATTTTTTTCTGGAGGGAGTATTAATAGCTCTGACAGAAGCAGGTTGTTTGGCTGATCAGATTCAGTGTGAAAATGCCAGTGTTTTTTTAACTGTAACTTTTTATTAAAAAGTAAATGCCTCATACTCCACAAATTAAAACCTGAGGATAAATTCTGTGAGCTTTGCAACCCAATGGAGCCATCCTTCTTGTAAAACATGACACAGTGAATTTGTGCATTCTGAGGCCCTGATCCAAAGATACCTTAAGCAGTGCCTCAGCATTAACTTCACTGAAGCTTAAGCATACGCTTTAAGTTAAGCATTCATTTAATTGCTTTGCTGTAATGGGGCTGCAAGTTTGTGAAAATAATACATCAATAACATTGAAAGAGCATTTGAAGTAATGTGTGACAGAAATTAACTTCACTTGGGAATATAAGCAGATAACTGAAGAATCATCCTATACGTTAACAGAGCTAAGTGTTGCTGTGCCGAGTTCAGTGAATGCATATAATGGATGCATTTAAACAGAGCATAGTATTAGGAATGAAAGCCTCTGGACAGTAAGATAAATAATAAAATAAATAAAGAGTTGATTATTTAATACTTCTGAATGTGCAACTCTCTTATGCAGGCATGCACAGAAAAAATCATGGGACAATTTATTATTATCAGAGTATCTGGCATGTCTGAAATGAGCTACGGTTGCAGCCACATAAACCTCAGAATATTAATCTTTCTAAAAGAATATTGAGATATCTTGCCTCTGACTGTGTGCTTTCCGTAGCTCACAAGTATTAAAATCGTGGTAGTGTTAACAAGTTCTTAGCTGAGTATAATCAACAGAAAACAACTGCAACCCTCATCTTAGAAGAAATACGTGAGACTAATGAAAATGGTCGTAGTTCCTTGGTTCCAACTTAAATTCTTTTCTCTTGCCCCTACCATTAACCTTTTCCTGTTCCTTAGAGAAAATCAAGCCTTTTGGTATGTTCATACTTCAGTCACTTAGCTGGTCTTCTAACTTCTAGCTTCGCCTTGCCTCCTGTACTTATCAGCACTGTAGCTGTTGTGATAGAGTTCATATGGACAAACTGCACAACTTCCAAAATGTTGTTCCCCAGTTTGCTACAGCTACACAGCCAGCTCATAGCTACCTTATGTCTGCACAAGCTGAAATGATGACAGGAAGGACAGATTTTCAGAAAAATCCTGTTTCCCCCATGCTACCTCTTTTCATTTGGTTTCTTCTTCCTGAAAGAATCAGTTTATTCATTTAGAAGTGAACAGGTCCAGAACTTCTAATAAATTCTTGGCAGTCACCTGTGCATTTGATGAGAAAAAGAAACTGAGGTCATATTTGTGTGTGGTGCTGAATGATGCCTACAGGCTGCTGAGCTTTCTTTATTCCCAGTAAAGCAACAGGACGTATTGGGTACCTGAAAAAAAAGCTGAGTAAGCAAACCAGACCATTGTGAGGGATGGATAAACCTGTGTTTTATATTCATAATTCCAGGGACTATTTGTCAGCCTTCACTTCATTAAGCACTAAGGAGCTGAGAAGATTCAGGTTGTTTGCAGTACTAATCAGTGAATAACCAGTAATTTTTCTCCTGCTAGAGTTATTCACGCGTCCCTAAGCTTAACCGGTCCAAACATGGATATTTATTTTTGAGAGTGCAGACCATTCTTGTTTATAAGTAAAAAGACATCTTGGCTCTTAAAAGGGAAGCAGTGAGTGTGCTACTATGGGAATACAGACAAAATGGAAGGATAAAATTCATCCGCTTTTGTTTCTTGAGGAGACTATACAGATACTAGTATTAAAGGAAAGCACTATACATAGGCAGGGTACATTCTGTGCAGTGTGCGTAAGTACCTGTAGGAAGCATTTAAATATTCAGAAGTAAGGTGTTAGGTAATTATTTAAAAGGCATCTGTGAATGTAATGCTAATGAATTTTTGAGATTCGTGCATCAAAATACATACACACACATGACCCTGTGCTGATAATGTAATGAACTGAACTGAATACATCTTAAATCTCCCATTTCTGTAATCAATCAAAACTGTCATCCAACCTTCTTTTCCAAAGTACAGGGCAAAATGAGTAACTTAATTTTGCAGATAAATTCATACTTCAATGTATATTTCAATATTTTGTAAAATTATAAGTGTCATGAAATATGCTTTAACTCCAGTTTACTTGTAGGAAACTATTTCAACCAAAGTCTTGATTTTTTTTTTCTTACTCAACAGAAAATACATGTCTTCAAGAAGACACTGCAGGCTTTGATCTATCCAATGTCATCAACTACACCTCATAACTTTGAAGTCTGGACAGCTACAACTCCTACATACTGTTATGAATGTGAAGGTCTACTTTGGGGCATAGCCAGGCAAGGCATGAGATGCACTGAATGTGGTGTCAAATGTCATGAAAAGTGCCAAGACCTCCTAAATGCTGACTGTTTGCAGAGTGAGTATTTCCTGACAGCTAACACTTTGCAGTACTTCACACCTTTTAAAATTGTGTGTATGCTCTGAAGTTCCCTGAAGTGAAGGGCCAAATCATTAGAAAACAGTGAAATCATGTTGCTGTTCAATGGGCTGAAAATTTAGCCAGAAATGTTGTGAAAGATCTACTGTTAATTTTGCTTTTGTCCTTGGAATTTTCTGAGTGTCGCTGGTCAGTTACAAAATAAGGTTTCGTAGCATCAGCATATTATCTGCTTTCCCTTGCATATGACAGCGTCCAGACCAATTTATGTTATGTGAAGTAAACACTCTTTGTTTTGTTTGACTTAGAACAGAGCAAAGATAAAAAACTGCTGATAGGCATTGTAGTTTTAGTAATATGAGCAATTCATCAGCAATCATTTAGCGGTCATAACACCTCATTAAAATTCTCCCTGGAAAGCCACATGGTTCATATGCTAACGGTAATAAAATAAATGCACTAGCAATAAAAATTATGAAATTTTCCAATTGAGAAATCTGCTATTTGAAGTGATTGTAACAAAGGAATCTTAGTGAATTTAAGTGGCCAGATAAAATAAATACTACACACCAGTTAGATGGATTTTCTTTCAAATTTACCTTAAAGATTTTAGAGTGCAGTTAAAAATCTAATCCTCTTTTCAGAAGTGGTTAAATCACTGGAGCAGTATCCAGAGGAAAAAAGGAATAGGCAAAAATATAAAGCAGTAAACAGGATCTTATCTCTTCAAAATACCAAACCATGCATGCGTGAGGGAAGAAATATCAGTCAGAAAGATAATACATAACAGATAAAAATGAAATTAGAAAGTAAATTGCTTATGTGACTTTTTATTCTATTTGTCTCTTATGTGGCATCAATACTTCTATTCTTTTAACACCTTCCTTCTAAAATACTTCTCCAAAATACTTTGGTTTTCTGTTTTTTATACAAATGTATTTCTAATGGTTCATTTTAAAAATAACCACTTCCGATCCCTCTAATTTGATTCTTTGCTCCCATTATAATTTGTTAGAAAATAAGGCTCAAATAAGAAAATGGCTGGGAGAATTTGATATGATGAAGGTGACATACAACAAGAAATATTTTTTCCACATCAAATCACTCAATCTCCAAGTAATTTATCTTTTCCTTTTGCAAAAACGAAACCTATTAATAACACAAAGTGATATTTCATTATCTATCTAAACAGTAAATATAGAAACATTCACAATGGAGCTGGTTAGGCCTCAATTGGTAAGTGCACTATTATGAGCTCAGTAACTGAAAGCATTTAACTGCTAATGTCTCTAATACTTTTGTTCTCATGCTTCATGCAGTGGTTATCGACTTAGGATCAAGATCTGTTGTCAGTGGAAGTGCTGCCACTGAGACAGTTCTTCCCAAGAGCATCATCTAAATATGTCCCCTTGTGAGATTTCTTTTCATCTAATCTTCAAGAAGAGAATTAGAGCACTACTGAGTTCTTCAGTTCCTTAGGACCTTTCTTTTGGTTCTTGCAGATTCTAGGCTTGCTCACTTCTGGTTGCATATTTGGGATAGAGATTAAGATGAACCAGCTTTTTTCTTCAGCTTCTTTTTTGACCAAGTTGATTCCAGCCACTATATGTTCTCCTTCAAAAATGTCTGAGATGCATTTAAACCATACTTAAATTACAATACAATTTTTAAACAAGGTGATAAATAGTAGAAGATCAAGACCTGCAAACTTTCTGATGCTCTTAATTTTGAAATGGAAGGGGCTTTAACAACTCTGGCATTGTTCTATGTTGTTCACTGTTCATATGTTTCTGAGGGTTTACCTAGCTTCTATGTATCTCAGAAGTATATAAATGTTGCAGTCAGATCTTCTTTCTTCCTACCATGTTCTCTATGTGAGGAGTTGTCATGAGGGATGGATTCTCAGGACTCATATTGTGCAAGAAGCAGTCACGATTGCTCATAGCCACAGACCCCAATGGAGCGTATATTGTGACAAATTTCTAAATCAAACTGTTCTTGATTGTGATTCCACCTGATGTCTTAGCGTGCTGTGTTTGACACCTAAGCTTTTGACTTAGTTTCCCAAGTGAAGAAAGAACATTTGTTTTGAAAATCAAATATTATAAAACTGTATTGTGCAGCATTAACAAGATTGTTTGTGAGGTTTCAACAGTGTATAAAAAGATAGTCAGGAAGAGTGTTTCCAATAATTGTGCATACTGTTACCTGGATAGTAACAAAGAAAGATATACTTCTGTAATGTCAGTTCCTGTTGACTCTTATCAACCAATTGTCACATTTAATTCCAGCTACATTTTAAGACTCTAGCTAAAAGTAATTAATTGTACATCAGTCCACTGGTCTCTTTCAGTTTTGTTTAGTCATTTGACGCCCTAGTTCTACTGGGAATCACTTCACTTGCACTACCTGCACTTAGAGGCATGAAAATGAGAAAAAAGAATGGTGAAATTGCAATTCTGCTGGCAACAGGATATGTGCAAGTCAACAACTGCTCATCAATTTAACATGAAAAGAAATAGAAATAGCTTTCCTAAACTACAGCCCTCCCCTTTTTCACGTCTTGTTTAGAACTGTTTACATATCAGAGGAAGAAAATTATGGAAGAGTGGCACTGAATTATTCACAAACTGGAATTTGGAGTTCATCTCCTCACAGGAGGGCTTTAGACTGAAGCTTTAGATGCCCAAAAATCTGTGTAGATCTCAGTGGGATCTGCTGGGAGCCGGCCGTCTGTACATTCCTTGAGGAATTGGGCTATTGCTTGATTTGGAGCTACTTCGCTAGCGCTTCTCTCATCTGCTACTTTGTGAAAATGCTGATTATATTATGCAGCACAGAGATAACTATAAAGTGTACTGCATAGTGCTGTGGGGACTCCCCTCCCATAACTGCTTATCAGGAGGTTCAGGAGTAGAGCATAGATGAAGCTTTCTCCATCAGAAGGGGACATTTTCTTTCTGAAGATTTAATAGAATAGCATATCATGTTCTAGGACATTGTTTCAGAAGTACTTTTAATATAAGTAAGAAGATAAGTCTCAGAATTAAAAGGTTAATTCAGTCTGTGAGTGAGAGAGATGCAAGACATTTTAGCAGTAGCATAATGAAGTATTGCAGAGATCAAGTGGCTGTGCACATCATACCCTTGACTTTTGGACTGGAAAAACCTTTCTGTGGTTGTTCGTTGGGTTCTCCTTGCTTCACCAAACATCTGTGTAAACCCTCATCTTGTCTGCCAAGCTTCACATCCTAGTTCTTGCAAGCCATTCAATCCCTGTTTGAATTACGTTGGAGGGACTTGGGGGGATGAGAGGGGGAGGGTAGGGGCAGTTGTATTGAAAGTTTGACATGGCAAAGGCATTAATTTTTCTGTCATGGATTACCTGTCCTGTAGTGCACTGCACTGCATACAGCACACAGATTAAGGGTACATTCTACAGAGATAGTTCACACCCAGTCACCCCTGATCTTGAGGGATCACACGAAGGGATTCTGATCCTGGTCTTTTCATTGGTATACAAATGCATTTGAGCATTTGGTTTCCTGTTGCTACTTAATGTTTTCTCTAGGAATGTCTGATTTTATTAGTGTGGAAAATCCTGAATTGCCAGAACTTCAGTCTTCCTCATTCAAAAAAAATTGTTACTCAGCCCAGGAGATTGCCAGGGTTTCCTGAGATCTAGCAGCCATGGAAGATGCCTTGTGAAACCCATGTAGTTTCACCTTCTCCCAGGTTTTTCCAACCTTACAGAGTTATGCCTTCCTATTTCACCATATGCATATACTTGTCTTTTCTGTCCTCTGATATGCTAAGAACCCTTCAGACACAATGAAAACTAAAAGCAGAAAATCTTAATGCTGAAAGACTACCCTTTCCAGCTCCATGGATGTCAATAGTCTCTTCTTTAGTCATGACCAGCTGAGAGAGCATTACCAAAAAATGCCGTAAAAGAAAATAATAGTTTTTGATGGTATTGCGGATAAGGACCAGAGTTCCTCTAGAGTCAACATAGTGCTGTGGAATACTTGTATTCTAGTTGCAGAGCAATTTTAAGATCATTTTGTCTTAATTTTGCTATCCATTCAAAGGGATATCTCGTACATCACAGCAGTTGTGAGAAGAAGATTAATTAGGTAATGTTTTCACAACCTTTTGGAAAATAAAGTACTTACTACTGCCAGTAATAGTGATGACTATGCCTGCTGCCATGAACCCTGGAGAAGCTCATCATGGCAGAATACTGGTTTAAAAGACTAGAATACTTGATCATAAATGATCACCTGCAAAGCATTGTCTTCCTTGTTCTGCTGTACGAAGCTGATTTATCAGCTTGGTCTTACTATTCTGTGGAATGGTATTCTCATAGAGCGCTATTTCTACAGACTCTTGGCTGAGGAAGCAAAACAGTTACCATGAGTAATTGTATATAGATTCCTTACAGTAGAATGCATGATGCATTACTCTGTTGTGGTTTTGGTGAAATATTTTGGACTCAATCCTTCTGTGGTACAGAGTAGGAAATGAACATATCTCCTCACCTAGATAGAACCAATACTGCTCAGCTCTTAAACTACTCTCTTGGCTTTGGCCTAAATAAGTAGTGAGAACTGAAAAGAAGACATGGTTCTTAATGCTGTTCAGTGTCCTGTGCCATTACCAGCCATGTTAGAGAAGCATGCAGTCTGTTCTGAAGAAAATGTTAAGCTGAGTTACACCTCCAAAGAGATGCATATTGTCTGGGCTCAGAAGCAGCTGCAGACTGAGGCATATATATTTTAGAAAAGGTTGCCATGCTAGAGGTAAAATACTTATGCAGGATTGATTGGCAGGTAGATTTGCTACATTTTGCAAGTATTTGTGTGTTGGTGATAACTTGAGCTTCTTCTATTTATTAGGCTTTCCTTTTGTCAAAGTAGACTGCAACTTCTCCCAACCAGTCTATTTAAATTCAGAATGTGTAGAGCCAGCTCTGACCATGGTGGAAGAATTTGTGGTCTTTGGCTGCAAAAAGATATTTGCTTCATTAATTAGACATCCCTTTAAAAAAAAAAAAAAGTTATCTCTTGTTTTAACCAGTCTTATTGGTAAAAACCTCAAGTGATTATAGCTCAGTGTTGCCAACAGTCTCCAACTCATTGTTCTACATTATTCTGTACTAATTTATGTGCTATACTGGATTCTGTTGTTTTAAGATCAATTATGCGCCTTTAGGAACAGCATGAAATAAATCCCATATAACACCTCAGTATTTCAGAGAGCAGCCTTTTAAACAAATGTACAATGGGATTGATGTCAACAGAAAAATATAGGATTTGATTGTGGGTACACAGTCCTAATTCATGCAGACATTTAATTTTTGTGCAAATAAAGGAGTAACCACGGAATTTCATGCATTACCTATGACGAGTGGCGAATGGTCAGTTTAGTACTGCAGGAATCTCTATTTTTTGGTTTCTAACACTTGTAATACCATTTTAACCACACGTTTTTAATGCTTCTTTCCCCAGACCCATCTGCAAGATGAAGAGTAAGAACATTTATTTTTGTCAAGAGTACACTTAAGATATTCCAATGCAATATCTATTGCAGAGACATTGATCAGAAACACTTCAGTCTGACAGAGTACACTTTATGAGGGGATCTTTGCATTGGCTTTAAAGTGCACGTTGAGATCAGTGTATGATTTTTAGAGAAATCTCTTCAGAGCTCCCCTGGGAAGACCTGTAAATGAAACGTGAAACAACATGGTCTCCTTACATTCTTTTCCTTACAGTAAAAACTGTAGTGGTTTTGATGTCCTAGACAAATCAGCATATGTCCTTGAGTACCAGTGAAATCACTTGAGTATTTTTTTTCTTCACCAGACTTACTTTATGATTCATAGGACAGACTGAACATACCACCTCGGGGTAATAGCATCTAAAAGTTATTCCCATGTAGATATCCTTTGATCTCTTCTACCATCCTCATATACTTACTGAAATTATCAATAATTACACTTTTATTGGAGAGAGGAACCTGTTTGTTCAATACCTGTATACTTGCTTGAGTGGTCTTGCAAGAATAGTTTTCCAAGAGGCCTTGCAATTTAATACCACGCAGGCACAGGTATGCTGTGTGGTGATTGAGGTTTAATGTCACAATTTAGCGCCAACTGATCAGCTTTCTTCCTAACTTTTTTTAACACTGACATTTACTAGCAGCTGTGAAAACAGTGTGCTGTCATCTTCCATTCCTGGGCAAGTTATGGATCATTGGAAAGAAAGCAGCAAAAGAGAGCAAGTGTTGGTCTGTCACAGATCAGGCCCTGTGGTGTTTGTTCTATCGTTAGGTTTCCATCTGCATGACACAGGCCCTTGCAGCAAAGCGATACATTTCTTTCTTGCAGTCGCATTGATTTCAGTTAGGAGTCTCTCTGGTTTCTACTGCCCTGATGTTTGCATTTATTGATGCATCTGTATCTTTCTATTTCATAAGAGAAAGGAGACTACAAATCTCTTCCTTGAAACCTCCATGAAACCTATCCCTGGCTTGCAGCTGTTAAGAGCAGAGTAATGCAGATACATATTATTCTGAGTATGATGAATTTGCAAAATTAGATTTCATAAGATTCCTCATCTCACTCTCTCCAGCACCCTATTTGTGTCTATTAGACACAGCATTCCTTGCAGAAATTCCCTGGATGTTTTCACTGCTAGAACTCCTGGAAAAACATTCACATTAATCTTTTCAGCTGCAACCTGAATATAATGTCGTGGCTGCTCTTTGGGACACAGGACATGGAATAGTGGCTAAAATAGCCAGCAGAAGATTCCACTGTCAGCGTAGAGCTTTGCAAAGCACTCCTTCATATGCTCATGATACTTAAAGAAGAAGGGGCATATGGCTGGAGTGCACTATGCTCTGATCTAGACTGGGGATGTCAGTGTTGGATGTTGGTGTTATATACACATATATATATATATATATATATATAACTGTTTGTCTGACAGTTTGGACAGCCCCAAGGTTCCAAACTAATGCAAATGTTTAAATCCAGTGACTGCTTAAGTTTATTTATGGATTTATGCAATCATTAAGATTTCTTAATGAACACTGTTCCAGGAAGGAATGAAAAACTTTCCATGAGTGCAGGCAGCATCATCAAATGTTGAGATAAATCTGGAGGTTGTCAAAACAGCATCCAAAACCACTATGCCTATTTCTTTCCACCATTCACTAGATTCCCATTGTGGGAGAACATAGCAGGAGTTTGGATTAGTCTCCTAACTGTCAAACTAAATATTCTCTGAAAAATGAGGTGGAAACATTACCTGGTTTAAATACTGTTTCTACTAATAATGTTTTTGTCCTAATGAACATATGTCCAGAAATTTCTTGGTTTTCCATTAAATGGCTGGTTTTGCTTTCTTGTATTGTCCTGCAAGGAAGGGAGAAAGGAATGAAAATATTATTATATCCTGCTAACTTAGAAAAAAAAAGAATTATTTACATATGTATTATTAACTAACTAGAAGTAAAGACAAAGGACAGAGCAGACAGAGCCAGATACTGAACACTTTTACATACAAACAACTTTCCTGAAGAATCAGCGTTCCTAATCATGTAAGAAAAGTTGCTCATGCATTCTGATATTTTAATAGTAGTGATGTTTTACTCTTTAATAAATATTTAAAAGTATAACATGAAACTGTTTGAGGTTGATTGTTAACCTGTCATATTAAGCTAAATCAATGGGTAATTTCAGATGTCATCAAGAATAAACATAAGAGGCTTTGCATGATCCAGATGAAACACACATCTCCTTTGAGTAGTGCAGTACCAAGGGTTGGCTGGAAGCTCTAGGGGAGAAAGACAACTAAAACACCAATGTTTTAGTAAATGTATTGACCTTTTCTCCCATTTCAGGAGCTGCTGAGAAAAGCTCCAAACATGGTGCAGAAGATAAAACACAGAATATTATTAGTGCTATGAAGGAAAGAATGAAGATTAGAGAGAAAAATAGACCAGAGGTATTTGAAGTGATCCAGGAAATGTTTAATATTTCCAAAGAAGATTTTGTACTATACACAAAAGCAGCAAAACAAAGTGTTTTAGATGGGACATCCAAGTGGTCAGCAAAAATAACCATCACAGGTAAATTTTATACTGAACTGTTTTCTGTAAGAGCTCTTTCCTTCCCAGTCTGGTGGTTCTGAGCTAAAATTTATTACAATTTGAGCTGGAATTTTGTGTTAAATTGTAACTTGGTGCATCTATAAATGATTGATCTTGTAACATACTAACTGGAAGTGTGGTATGTTACAACTGTTGGAAAAACTACTTTGTATTACACTGCTCCAGGGAGGAAGATAAGTAAATGGTCTTGTTGTGTCTGGTCTATCTTCTACCAATACCTGCTTGAGATTAATTTTTTTGTCACTGTTAATCAATTGCAACAGTTACAGTTGATGATCTTCTTTATGAGATTTTAATGACTGAAATGCTGAGACCACTGCAGCACACAACTCCAAACCCCATTGGTTTGAAAGTCCTCATCTACTCTTTTTGCTTGACTAAGGGTGTGTTCTAGTTTAGTGATGCCAAGTCACAGGAACGTGTGCACCCACCACATATGCTCAGGATTGCTGCTGACTATCTTCAGCTTTCACATTAGGCTGACTGCTTTTAAAGATTCCCAACTGTAGTTAAAAAAATCGAGGATCTCCATCTTCAACATTTAAATATTTGAATTCAAAACTCAGTGCAGAAAACTAAATAAAATTAAAAACCCTGCTGGCTACACAGGCCAACCCACCTGTATATGATATTAGATTAGAAACAAATAGAGATTAAACTGTAAAACTAAAGAGTTGAAAGACAGCAATGTGAAACATTAAAGGACTCTGAGTTTGATTAGATTTCACATCTAAATTAGCCTCAACTTAGTTTTAGTGTCATTAAAAATAATAAACCCTGCTCTATATTAAAAGTAAATTAAGTATTTCCTCTTTCTCTAGGATTTGTACTATTCTTCTTACGGGGGATAAGGAGATAAGCTTTAGGAACCCTTTCCAGTTTTTACTAGTAAGTTTTGATTAAAATGAGTGAAATAAGAGCTTTATTACTTAGTAAACAATAGTGTATACTTAAGTAATGTACTTATATTTTTCTCACGGCTTAATAGCAACTTGCTAAAAGGTATGTTTTATTTAATTCTCCACACCTGATGTTTCTCACCTGTACCTAGGGAAGTTTTTCTAACTGACAAATGGAGAAAGAAGTTGAACTATAGTCCTTTTAGATTCTGTGTCAATTTTTGGTATAACTGCAGGAAGGGTCCTTGAGAGCTGTACTTCTTATTTCCGTTGCTGAAAAGCAGAGCTGCGTTTCAGGAGGGGAAGGAGAAAAACGCTGTGCAGGTGGACCATGATTGAATTAGTAGGTATGTAGTTAGCTGTGCAAGGCTCTTAGTCCTCACTGAAGCCCCCTCAGCTATGGGGCAGGCTCTACATGGGGCTGAGGGGTAGTAGGTATATGCCAGGAGAAACCCAGCAGAAATCTGAGGTTGCAGGTCTGATGGATTAGGAAAAGGGGAGGCCTCTCTGAAGTCTGTGGGACTTTGTGAAGCTCAAAGACGTAGTTGTCAGGCTGTGGGACAAGCTTTGGGGAGATGAGGATATGTCAGATATGGGGGTGTGTTAGGGGAGATGTTTAAGTGGTATTCCTATTTTTATTTCTACTTCTAAAGGGTATTCAGGGCTGCCTTGTATTCAGACCTGTATAATAATAGTTAACCATTCTGGAAGAGATTTTCTAAGCTGGCACCTAATTCTTCTGCATAAATAAGAAAGGGGTATTCCCTTGTCTTCTAAAAATTTCCCTTTGGGTTAGAGTGAAGAGGAGGACAAAAGACTTTCTAGTTAATTCCTAAGAGTTACAGAATTTTATCAGGAATGAGATGTGCAAAAATATAACAGAAACTTACTTGTATCATTAAAGTCAGCTGATGTGACTGAATTCACACAGGAAGCAGATCAGCTGATTAAGATGCCATTTTTTATGAAGTTATTTTTCTGAGCACACTGTGAGTGAGCTTCGGTATCCAAAATGATTGACAGTAGTAAATTTTAACTAAATGCTACCACTGAGATGTTTTTAATGATATGTACAAAATAATAAATCTCTGCTGATGCTAGCAGTTATGACAAGCGTTTTAGTTGCAACTTGTTTTGGATTTGGGAGGCCTGAATCTGACAGTCTTGCATTCTCCTGAGATCTCCAGTGTTCTGAATTCTGATGGAAAATCAAATTACGTGTATTTATATTTGCCACAAAATGCATATACATTAACTGTAAACGTACCATTAACTGTCATAAATGTTAAGAAATATATATACAGTTAATGACAATTGATTTGAACTGTCGCCCTGTCTATGGTAGAATAGAAAGTGTTCTGAAAATGCCCATAGAAACAACAGAGTCTATTACCTGCTCTGGATATTCATGGTTATTTTTATAATCCACAGTGCAGATTTTGGAACTTTTACCTGCTTTTCAGGGGGATTATAAGACTCAAGCTGAATTCTACTGCACCATTGCATTGCTTGCCAAGCTGATTAAACCAAAGTTTGAGGATCTGAATTACACACGGCAAGGAAAATACTTGTTTTGTGCTTTGTAGTGTATCTTTAAATTATTACTCTATTAAACCATATATGTAGACTTTATACAGTCCAGAGAGGCAGTTGGAAAAGCCTTGTCTATCTCTAAAATAACAGAGTCTGGGAAAATTGACCCAGAAAACCTTTTTTCAGGAGTCCTCAGTTTGAGGGCTTCATTTCCTGTTGCTTTTTTCACCGTCTCATTTATTTCTTGGCAATGAGAGCTACAAGGGCTGAAACGCATTTCTCTGCTTTTGTTGCAGTGCTTTGTGCTCAGGGCTTACAAGCTAAAGACAAAACTGGCTCAAGTGACCCATATGTTACTGTGCAAGTTGGCAAAACGAAGCGGAGAACAAAGACTATTTTTGGAAACTTGAATCCAGTCTGGGATGAAAAATTTTATTTGTGAGTATAGAAGATGCCATTGTTTTTTGCTTTTTTAATTTATTTTTAGGTAACATAATGCTACTGAGTGAAATAATTACTTCCTTGAAAATATGTATTGTCTATACTATGCACATTCATAGCATGTTAATTAGCAAGCTTTGATTGGAGAGAATATGGAAGTTTTGTTATGACTGTGTCACATAGCAGTCGTGTAGCTCATAGTTCTATCTATTGGGGAATCTATTGGTTGAGTCTTTTTATTCTTATTTTATATGGAACTTCAGTAGCAAGGTGTTCGTACTTTGATCTTAGATGCCAGAAGTAGACAATGTGAATGGCTTCCTGTGGCTCAGAAATCAACCATGCAAATTAAACGTGGTTTTATTCAACATTGTGATACTCCTAGGTGAAACTGGGGAATTTGATAGTACCTGGTACGCAGGCTCTTGGCTGGCCTGTTTGTACTGACTACTCAGCAGGCCTTTCCAGGACTGAGTGTTGACTGGAGATAAGAATAGATTCTTCCTATCTCCTTTCCTTCATCACAACCCCTGAACTGAAAATAGTATGGTTTGTTGTCAGCACGTTACCGAAGTTCAGCCCTGACTGCAAAGTAGGTGTTCCAATCTGTAATATGTTGTCTCAAGTTTTGAATATGATTTCATGCCAGTTCTAGTTTGGGAAGTACAGATAAGGGGCATTTTGCAAACAGATGAATGACTATTCTCAAGAATAGTTGAAGCTTACCTGCTTAATAAGGTCCATATCTTGATTCTGGCAGTGTTCCCAGAACTTCTTTCAGAAAGTGATATTACAGAACAGGAAATCCAAATTCACATATACTATACTGTTCCTCCTGGAAATAGTGCTTTAGGATACAACACATTCCTGACTGTGAATGGCACCAGTTTGATGATAGTACCAATTAGTACCGTGTGTTATTCCTCTACATGTAGTAAAAGTATTTCAGCATTTATCCTTTTTCTCAGCTTGGTTATTATGTGCCACTGTATATGATGCTCGTAACTACTATTGTCAAAGTCAATTAAGGATTCTAAAAAGCAAATACAAGCTCTAGATTTTGTTTAGAAAATTTTAAGAGAAAGATAAATGTTTATTTTTTTTAACTGTTTAGAAAGTTCTAGTCTACTCTGATAGCACCTAGAATGGCACTATTATGTGAAGTCAGAAGACTTCACAGCAGAAGTCTGTCAGTAGATTTTATGGAAGGTGTGTGAAAACGCTAATATAGTGAATTATGAAAAGAAGAAATCAATGAAAAGCATATAAAATTTCAATGTTTGTCAAATACAACAACACATGGTCTTATTTGCATTTTTACTGAGAATATATGCAAATTGTCAAACATGTTAATAGTCTTAACCTTTCAGTGTTACAGAAGTCCATTACATTTATGCCTAATAGTGCTATTCAAAATTGGATGTTAATTGGTGTACCTTTACCTAATGAAACCCTGTATTAGTGATGATGCACTTTACAGCATTACCGTGAGCATTGCTGAGTTTATGAAGCAGCGGCAGAACAGCTCAGGATCCTGCCGACTGCCCAGTCAGGATTCAGACTCTCTAGTTAATCACCATGTGCAACAGACAATTTCAAAATAACCACTCGGCACAGTGTACAATAATTGTATTCAAACTGTAGCAGTGTTTAATTTCCCCTTCTCTTCCTTTTTCCTATGAGGAAGATACCAGTTCCGGTCATTCCCCATCAACATAAAACATGGAAACAATTTCTTTTAGAGTTTTGATAAATATTGTTCAGGCATTTGAAATAGAGCTCTGTCTAGAGCTCTGTGTAGAGCACTGAGCAGATCTGTTATGAGTTTTGGGATGTATTTTCTCAGGCATGTGAGCAGGGCTACCATAAAATCACTGAAAATTGAAAATTATTATGTATTTTTTCAGTCAATTCTAAGTATTACTATCATGGCCCTAGTAATATCATTAGTAAAAAAAAATAATAATAATATATAATAATAATATTATTATTAATAATAATATTAATATTATTATTATAGCATAAATCTCCTGAATAAATGCTTTGAACTGAATGCATTTTCAGTCATTTTCATAACACTCGCACTTTCTAAAATAAAATTCTCTCTCTGACTTATGTGGTGCACTGAATTTTGATAGAAAGTTTATGAGAATAAAGCCCCGATAGTGACGTTTGATAGCCCTATTTAAAATCAAATGCTAATCATCATTATAACTCCTAAATGCTAAACCATAGAAAAATAAGATCTCACAAAATCTTGCAATCATATATTTAATCAGAATACCAAAACATTAATTTAAATCTTCCAATCTGTTCCAATCAGTGTCTTGGACCAAAATTGGATCTTCACAATGCATTTGCTCTGTCACAGGAGTTAAATTAAGGGCAGCATTCTAGTTTGCGGGGCTATTTTTTCTTTTTCACATTTTCACACATAATCCTAATTTTCATGCATAATTTCACACATTATCCTAGTATGACTCTATGATAAGTAGAGAGTGCATGTTTTTAACAGGGCTTCCTATAAGGCTTGTGCAAGTCTGTTAAATGACCACACCCCAGAAATTTGGGAGACTGGCATAGATTTCAATATCATAAACCATAACTAAGGAGAGTTTATGTACAGCTTTATGCTTCTCAGTAAATAACCAACTGAAGATCATCAAAGGAAGAATATATCTTTTCTTTAAATGTATATTCTTTTTTGTATACAAGACAGCAGTAAATAGGCAAGTGGATGCTCTTGTAATGGATGTAATATAGGTGGCAAGGGCTTTGATCTTTTTTTTTGGTGTTATCACAAAGGAGATATCAGAGCAGTTTTTATTGTTTTAATGAGTGACAAGGCATCAGTGATAGTTTTTTCAACAAAAGAAAAAAGGAACAATCTTACAGCTGTCTCCTTCCTTCTGGTGGAATTGAGCATGGCGTCTAATATGAACAAATGGACTGTGTTCTTGCTTTTAGTTATGGGAGAGAAAAGTATTTTGGCTATATAGTTTTCAGCTTTGTACAAACTTTTAGATCTATTGTTATTTTGTTCAGGTTCATCCATCACTATAATAAAACTCTTCTCTACTCTCATTCTCTTCTTGACTATTTTCGATAGTTGATTCAGATTGCTGAAATATGGAAATCTGTTTTTTACTGGCAGTGTTGTGTAGCAGGCACACTTCTACAAATTGCCTTGCAGACTTTCTAGGAGTCATGTTTGCTAGGATCACCAATATTATGCTAGTACCTCAGATGCAGTTTTATAATCCAGAAGTCTCTCATATAACTGGATAATTATTTTATATTATTCATTATATCTATTTTGACTCTCACTAGGCCACCATATAGCTCTGATAAATACATTTTTTGGGCATCTGTTATTCCTTTCAGTGCATGGAAACCTATGCTAATTGACTCAAGTTAGACCAATGAGAAGGGTTTTTGAAGATTATGATTGCCACCTGGCTAAGATAAGGATCCTTGCTAAACTGTTAGAACTTGCCTGATCTCTGACATTCTTGAAGGTTAACTGGTGATATGCTGAAAATAATTATACCATTGCAGATCAGGAAGTGTAATCTATCAGTTGAGTGTGCCTGAGAACATTTACAATTGCTAAGGGAAATAAAAATTTCTGTTTGCACAAACAAACTAGGGTATCCCTGATTATTCTTACTGCTGTGTATTTTAACAGATAATACTGAGAAAAAGTATCCTCTAGACCCATACACAAAGAGTTAAAGTCTCCATGTTGGTCAGAGAAGCTCTTCAACTGCTTCATGTCTCCAATATTTCAATCCAGTGTCTTCTGAAGTCAGAATTTCTGGCAGCTACTTCAGACATCCAGCTGGATGTTCTTTCCTTAACATAGCCGTTAGACAGCAGCAGTCACACAGTTTGATTTACACTGCAATAAGGTGACTTGTGGGTTCATTTAAACCATTATTTACTAGAGACAGCCACGTTTAGGAAATAAATACAACAGGAGGGCCTTACCATAGCCTTTTACTATGGTCATTTTATACATTCTTGACCAACTGAACTGAGTTATAAACAGTGTAAGCTTCAGTGTAGCTGAAGATAACAGGATTGGTAATTGTTTAAATAGTATTCTAGTTTTCAGTGATATCTAAACACAGTCCTGTGAGAATTGTTGAAACAGCTTACAGATTGTTTTGTAAGCAGGAGTATCTAACAGAGAATTAAATTACACAAAACCTCGTGGATAATAGAAACGTGCAAATTATTTTACTGGATTTATCCAGGCTAAAAATTCTTCAGTAAGCAGCCAAGCAGATAAGTCCCTGAGAGACATCTTGCTAATGAAAATAACTATCCCATGGCTCCAGCCCAAAACACATAGCAGAACACCTCTAGCAACCAATTAAAATGATAAATTGCTTGCTCAACAATAATAATTTTCATTTCACAGTACAGCATGTTTGGTCTGAGTCTTCTTTCAAACTGGTATGAGTCCAGGTTAATTTTACGCAACTCCTTCTCTGTTATGACAGACTGAATTAATGCAAGTAAGATCAGAATTAATCTCATTCTAATTTGTTCTAAGGAAAATAATTACAATAAATAGGTTAAAAAAAAAATTGTTTGTTTCAATTGACTCAGTTTTCAATCAAGGATTCTTTGTATTCCTTTTATTACAGCCCTCAATGATAAAATCTGAAGTAATGCATTTGAAAACGCATATACAATCATTCTTTCTAATTCTTGATTACTGTTGCTAAACTATTTCAGTCTTGCTGTTATGTAAATTCCCATACACAACAGTCCAAAAAGCTAAAATTGGTTTTTCACTTTCATATCTTGCCTCATTAAATCATTCTTCCTCTACACTACCCAGTCATTTCAAGTCAATATCATATCCACCAATATTGTTTTTTACCCCAGTTGTCAAATTTTACTCTTGTCAACATGACCCGTTTGCCTGAGTGCATCTTCCATAACATTATAACATTATGATACCCAGAGCTCATACCATATCACTTGCACCAATGAAATTCCAGAGATTTAATGACCCCCAAAAGCTGACCTTCAAACATTGTTTTGAATCACAATCCAACAAGATGACAAACCAATTCAATTAATTTAAATGTAAAAAAGCCCTCTGTAAATTCACCTGGTGAATAGAATGCTAATGCTGATTTCAGTGTTTATAGAGAGCATATCCCAGCAGAACAGGCAAGTATGGACATTCAACAGGTGACAGTAAAAATCATGAGACTGATATGCTGAATTGCTGTTTGTCTTTAAATCTTTGTTGCAGAATTGTTTTTAACCTGTCAAGGGTACAAATATATAGAATATTTGATAGTCTGTGGTAAAGGGTTTCTTTAAAAATTGGACTGTATTCTTATAGCTAGCAGAGTGCGTTAAGATTGCAGAAGCAAGTTCAGTTTCATAATGTTCGACTGTTTGACTGTTTAATTTTTCAGTTTCCACATTCATTTAGGGTTTTGGAATGGGAAGTTCTTGGATATATTTATGTGCTTTTCATACTCAAGAAAGAAAACTTTTTCTATAATCTTCCTGCAAGCAGATGTTAGAAATGCTAGAAAACATCCCTCTTCACTTGTTGATAACTTGTGGAGCTGTGATGAAACATAGTATAGGAAAAAAAGGGAGTGGAAAAAAAAGCTGCCTTTGCAAATAATTATAGTCATGCCTGATGGTGATTTTGAATAACAAAAGCACATGCAAAATACAGCCATCATATGAAATGTCTTCTACATTTTGCTCTACATGCAACCATTTCATAATGAAGATCTTAATGAGAGGAAAAAAGAAAGCAAAGAGAATTTTTTACTTTTGTAACTGTTACAGTACGCAGTAGCTCAACTTGTCCGCTTGCTGTATTGATAGAAATAGTGTTCACTATACATATATTGGATATAAAAATGTAGAAAGAGGAGGCAAGTAAATTAAAATGGGATTTAGAATGTATTAATTCATCATTACAGATAACATTCATTTCTTCTAGAGACTTCTAATGCCCTAGAAACCTTCATTTTCCTAATTGCTGAAGTTATATCTAATAAAATCACCTTGTATAACATATTCTTTTGATGAGAAATACAGAGTATTTACCTAACTATTAACAATGTGGCGATACTTCATAGTCTTTTTAGGAAGAACATTGTCCTGTAGAGGAAATCCTATACAGCACATGATGGAAAGCATCATTTAATAAATACATAGAGTAGTAAGAGAGAATTCAAGGATATATTTGGGCCACAATTACTGTAAAAAGAATATTAGTAATAAGCATTGCTGAGAATCCTAATTATACAATGCATTTTCAGTATCAGCCTCTAGAAAATTTCAGTCAGACACCTACCACAGGTAACATCAGTAGTCAAGACCTAGGAGTTGTGTAGAAGAAGAAAAGGATAAGTTAGTAGGAGTTGGAGAAGATAATTTTTCAATTGGTTGGAGTACTGAAATTCATCTTGGAATGTACCTAGTTTGAATGCCAAGCTCCAGAAAGGATGTGGACAAATTGTCCAAGAATATGAACAGGAATGACCAGAGCACCAGAGAGCATGGCCTGCGAGCAAACAGTTAAAGAATTGGGACTGTCCAGACTAGAGAAGAGACAAATAGTGGAGGCAAGGATACGTCTTCAAATACATCTTTTCTCCTGCAAGGAGGAAAGGAATAATCTGTTTTCCATGCTTAGTATTAGTAGGGCAAGAAGTAACGGACACGAATTCCAGTTGGATTTAAATCAGACTTCAGAATTTTGCTACCAGTGAGGCTAGTGAAGCGCTGGAATAGATTCCCTGGGAGATTATAGAATCTCTGAACTCTTAAGAACAGGGTGAACAGACTTCTCACAGAAATGCCATAGGTATATCTGGTTCTGCTTGGTAGCAAGGGCAATAATAATAAGCATGAGGGTATTAATAGAAATAAATGGCCCCTTGAGCTTCATTCTGCTACTGTTTTCTAGGATTCTGTGGTTTCTTTAGGCTTTTAGGACCAAAACTCTGTTAACACCTTTCTTTACCCATCTAGACCATATGGTGTCCAAGATATTTTAGCATAAAGGAATAAAACTGAGCAAGGATTTAGAAAGGTTAACTCTTGGATTATAAATATGCATTATGTGTTATACAAAGTTTACTTCTAATGCGTTGTTTGTAAGACTGCTTACAAAAAACAGTGGTCTGACCTTTGCTGGGAATTTTTCATTTTAATCAGTGCTACATTTGGAAATACTTTTTCACATACATAGTGCACACAGCCAAGTGGCACCTTGATTATTATCTGCTTTCCAGTTACGTCAGTGTTGACTCACTGAAGGAGTATAGCATTTACAAGCACAAAATGTTTTCTCGTAAATGGAGCAAGCATCCCTTTAGTAAGTGGAACACATCTTGGGTATACTTGTGGTGGAAGTAAAGGTCTGCAGCTAAGGTACTTCATGCTGTGCAATATCCATCTAAAATAACAGTATGAATAATAAGAAAGTGTCCCTGTTTTTAGTGTCTTAAAGTGGTATGTTTCTAATACTATGTTTTCTTGACATGTCTTATTGAGCATATGCAAAAAAAAATCAGGTGCTTTTGTAACAGACTAAGGAGAAAAATAAACTAGCAGACAAAGAAATGGAAGACATAGCAAAGAACAAACATTGTGTACTTCAATTACAGAAGACCACAGTGATCCTTCAGCAAGTGGGGGGCAGGCTGGCAGTCTTCAGCCAAAGTAGTCTATTAGAAAGAAATGAAAAGTGTGTGTCAGATCTTCAGGTTTATCCATCAACAACTGGAGTGACTTCTCTGGAACTCTGGCAAGTTGTGTTTGATAGCCAACCCAAGTCTGGGTTTGATATTTCAAGTGACATCTAGCAAGTTATGTAGATGAATATTATTTGGTCTTGGAAAGCCTGACTGAAGAAGAGGGAGAATATTTATGGAAGAAATTCTTCTCACAATTCTTTGCTATTTTTTGATAGACAATGTTGGGAATAAAAGTCCATGTTGGTGCTTCAGAAGAATAAAAATAGCTAAATATGTTTGAAAAGGAGGAATGGGCCCTATGAGAAAGAAATAAGGAAGGTACCTGAAGAGTAACTTAATCTGTCTGTGATTTGTTATCTCATCTGTAAAATGGGAGGAAGAATAGAATAATGCTTCCTTTTTTTTTAGTTTTTTGGTCTATTCTGTCACTTTTGAGCATTGCTTTTTAAAAGAACCTGGGAGTTACCTGTGGCGCTGAAAAGTTTCCCATGAGAGTACAAGCTCTTCAAGGCAACAGTTTTTCTACCACTAGCTGCCTACTGCTAAGAAGTTCTAGCATTCATTTTATAAAAACTTATTAGTAATAACTATTTCCTTTGAGACATGTGTATTAAAAATAAGGAATGTGTGTATTTAAAATAAGGAACCAGTATGATTCTGTTTGTGTGTTTTCACAAGAGGGAAAAAAAGGAGTGAACTTGATTTCAGCTCTTAATTATCTTAGAAAATCTATCTGAGTACTCTCATCTACCACTGGACACTAGCAAGTTTACCACCAGTGGTTTGGTTTGTCAGCATTAAAAGGATATATAATCAACACTGATTTCCATGTATGAAAACTCACCCTGAATTCTGCTATTGAATTTTTCAGTGCCTTTTGAAAATGGTAGAGGATAGAGGGAAGTGATTATTGATAGAATGTTTAAGTACTTGTCTCTCTTTTGAATCTCTCTTAAAAACCTGAGTGTCATCACAGCTAAAATTTGCACTTTGTCTTAGGACATGGGCAAATTTGCAATTTAGCAGACTGTCACCCATCAACTGGGAGATGGTATCTAGTTGTAATCATGTTCTTATCATGCTCCACGTTCAGCTAAACATGTATTAGCTAATTGTCTTGTTGGTGAGGTAAAAGATCACAGATTTGATTAATTCCTTTCAAGCCATATGCACAGATCATCATCATAAAAATCCATTCTTCCTTCCTCAGCACCCTGACCATATTCATTCACTTCCCATTCTATTAAAAAATCTGTATTAAAACCCTAAAGCAGCCTGTGAAAGAGCATAAAATAAAATTATACTAGATATTTGAGAAAAAAAATTAAAGAAAAGGATGACAGTTCCTTAGCTATCAGACACTGGTATTTCTATTCTCTTTCTCGTCCTTTGGATTAATCATCATTACACAGTTAGATTTTAACTATAATTCGGGTTTATCCTTATTTTGTTTTTGCCTGCAAATATTTTTCATACCAAATTTTAAAATGAACCAAGACTCAGAATCTTACTTGTTTTAAATAATAAGAGATTATAGAAGCAAATTATAAGGTCTGAGTTCTGCTACAGAAACTGCAGTGGCAGTGGACTTAGATGTGAACTTTTGTCTGACTATCAGAAGGCAGAGGGGAAAACTACTCCACATTGATTTGCAGATGAGCTATTTAAATAAATAAATACATTGAAGCAAGACTGAGACAAGACTAGGACTGCTGGAGACAAGGACAATTAAGCCATTTGGAACTCTGGAGTAGTTTCTAATGTAACAGTGCTCATATTGGTAAGAAATTAAAATAATTATATTAAGCAGTTTATATTTTATCTGTTTTTCTTGAGTATGTGTGCATATAAGTGACTCTCAGATAAATGACGTACTAATCTGTTGCCAATATAATAATAATATTGTACCCTCAGGCTTTTTACATTAACAGCTTTCAAGTAAGTGACTTGATGCAGTGTTTAGAAGCAATTGGTACCAGTTAGAAGAATGAATTGTGAAAGAGCAGTCTAATAAGTGAAACCTTCTTCAGACTAGTCTCCACTGATTTTTTTAAAGACTTGCAAATAAGCTCATTTCTACTACATGATATATATATTTTTAATAATCGATAATAAAAATGATAAAGCATACTACCTGAGGATATTCACTTGAATAAGTTGCTGAGTGCTCAAGGAATGCAATACTAGCTGTAAACAAGCTTGCCTCTATCTTTTATGATGGGAGAGATTTTGTTCCACTTCTTTGGAGCTTTGGTTAAAAGCAATGTATGTTTGATTTTTACTCATTTGTGGAGTGACTGGCTAAATGTCAATTTAGGAAGCAAAAACAAATTGATAAGCTACAAAAAGTGCAAAACTGGAGGTGAGCCGGCAGAGGTATAGTAAAGGTTTAACTGTTAGACTTATTTTCTGTATGTCTCAGCCACAGTCTAAATTTGTCTGCTGACTCCAGAATTTTGCCAAGAGATAGTACATTTGATTGCCTTGTACAGTAACAAGAATATGTAGGTGTTGCACAGCAAAATGAATTTTCTTTCAGTTGCATAAACATCACTGCTTAGCACAGAGGAAAAAAAAAACTCAGTCTAGCCTGGCTCTTTAGAGTATACAAATTTGTTGGAGGATATGAAAGGTTTTACTAAAGACTACAAGATAAGCATGCTGTTATGAGCAATGTACGGATTTTTCAACAGAATGAAAGTTTAGTGTTTGTACATTGTCTACCAGCTTCTTCATTCTTTAGCAATTATTTCTTTACCGAAGATAGAATAATATCAGTTACTTGTTATTTTAAGACTGAGTGCAAATCTCTTAGATAAGGAGTACAGTCAGGTTGAGGCAATGCAGCTAATATGAAGTTTGCATGCGGGTATTATAATAAAGATAATTTATTATTGCTTTTTTTTATTGTTCTAGCCATTAGAATAAAAGCAGCAATACTGTGAGGATTCATTCATGTCTGTGCAGCATTCTGTAAATGCAGAAGTGCTGTAGCATCATCAAATAGTTGATAAATTATTGAAATGATCTGTACTATTTAGCCTGTCTGAATATACTGCCGCTTTTTTAGCTTTCAGAAGCTTGAACCTCTGTTTACTAAAGAACAATTCACTTCTCACCTTCCGGTATTATGCATTAGTCCACATTTCTGTCTTCTTACCGAGCATATAAAGGGGAATGGCTAGAAGAGGAACACTTTGAAAGCGGCATATGTTATCTTTGCCTTGATTTCCCTGGACAATATAAGTAGAACTGGGAATCCCACCCCATGATCTTTGTAAAGCTGCAAAGCTTTTGCACAGATGTTAACCACAGTGACTAAAGCAAGTGTGCAGCTCATTATGTAGTGCTCTTTATGAGAGGCTGGGCAGCTAAGTAGAATCGTGTAGAGACAGCTCTGTAACCTTAATTGTGAATCTCCCTGCAGTCTCCCTGCCTCTAAACAGCCCTGTAGAAATCAATATTCGTCCACCTTGTCCTTTCTTGCATAAGTCTATACCAGTTTGAGGGGTTTGCGTGGAAGCATTACAAATGTGTAGAAGCAGAGCTGACTCAACCCTAAAGGTTTAGACATGATGAACATGTTAGTAAACCCATGGATAGCGATGGGTATCACCATGTCTCACTGACTTGAGATTAAAGGAGAAAAAGATGTGGGAGGAACAAAGGAGGATATTAAGGAAAAGAGCAGTGGTTCTGACCATCTGAACAAATATTCCTTAATCAGCTAAGTGTATGTCAGAGGGAAGTTCATGTTGTCTCAAGAGAATAAGATACATTATTTGTACTGCATTACCATTTAACAAGTTCTGTGCAGCATCTCCCCAAGAAGCAAAGCAGGAACAAGATTTGTACTAATAGCACAGGTATGGTGATGAGGGTCACGTAAATGCCTCACCAGTGATGGATCTCCTTATACCACTGTAGAAATTCTCTGTTTAATATTTCTATTGGCTGCATAGCTAAATGCAATTCAGGACTCTGGCGATGTTAAGCAGTAATTCAGGGCTGCACATTAGGAAAATAAATTTTCTGGGTTTAGCCTAGCTTCTTAAGGTGAAGATGTTTATTTGATCCATCTGTCTCTGTGTGCCTGTCTTTTATATGTCCTTGCCAATAGCTTTTGAATTTTGTGGTCTGCCAGAGCAATTTCACAGAGTGCTTAGTACTGTGTCCGCCATGTTCTGTGAAAATTGGTGGTCAGAAAGAGATGAGATCCTAGTAGTGCCCTCACTATGAGCTCACCCTTATAATAGACACCAGGGAGTCTGTATGAAGGGCTAATTTATGAAAATCCCAGTTGTGAGAGAAGATTCATTCTGTGATTACTGTTTGTTAGATATCAGGGAAACCAGCCATAAGACAAAAGGAAATCAGATTTCACTAGTTTTGCTAATAACAGAACAGTGTGTATTTTAATTAGATATCTGCAATGTTAAAAATTTGGAATATGGACAGGCACGAGCATTTCTGTGATACTGAGTGATGTAGCAGTGAGGCAGAGTAAAAGATGTGCATGCCATTTTTAGTGGCTGATTGGCCCTGTCAGCAACAGTAACATTTAAAGTGCTTTATACTTTCAAAGCCCATTACCACTGCTAATTAATTCTTAGAACCCCTGAGGGGTGCCAGTTGGGAGATAAGTAATAGTATTACCATTTTAACTCTGGAAATACCGAGACAGATCACTAAGCAGTGATAGTGCTTAGAATAGAATTCAGGTCCAAACTCCTAATCTAGTCTAGGACTATGCTGAAGATGAAACACTGCTGCTACACTAAGGAGCCATATTTAACTAGATAACTAGAATCAATAACTAGAAATTGGTAACATATAAAATATTTTTGTAGTGTTACTGAATGGAAATAAAAAGTATCAGTACAGATGTAATAGCATTAGTGCATCAATGCTTGTAACTGATGCCAGGTCTGTACCACCCATTAAATGTTATCAGAAAATTTTTTGCTACTAAAGATTTCTGTAGTTAGTTTTCAGATGCGCCAATGATGTCATCAAAAGTCAACACCAAGCAACAGTAGACTTTCCTTATAGTGCCTGTAGGAATAAAAAATAGCAATGAGTTTCATTGCCATTTCTGTGAAAATATATAAAGCAAGGAAATTGGGGCAGAAACTTTTCTCCACTGGGAACTCAGGAGACTGAAGCCATCTCCCTCTCTCATAAGTCCAATACTTCCTCAAATCCACTCAACTCATAATTTAAGGAGCCACTTAAATTTGCAAGGAATTTTTTAATACTCGGCAGTCTGTTATTGTTCCTTCTCCTCACCAGAGAAAGGGAGGACTTGGAGAAAAGTGACATATCTTTTAAAGAGAGAAGCTACTTATTTCCCTAGGTTTCTTTGCCTGCCTTGCCTTACTGTGAGCTTCATGCATACTTGTTGGGTTCTGTCATTGCCCATTTAAAAACTTCCTGCCACATAGTGGAAATATTCTTTAAAATTTTTTCAGATCTTGTGTTTTAACAGTTTTTATGGGCTACTACTTTTATGTGGTCTACTCTATGTACTATATAACATTCCTAAATAAATAAACCTGATCTGATTATATATTTTCTAAGATACTTGTTAATAGCATAGGGAAGTGCATGTTATAAATTAACTTATGCTTTCAATGAGAAGTTCGTGATACTCCTAAATACAATCCATATGTATATATAATTCAATCATGTTAATTTCTGTACTTTCTCTTATGTATAGTAATTCTAGTCTTATTCCTGTTGACACGGTATTGCCTTCTATTCCACTGAGTGTTGCAAGTGTTGGTATTCTGACACTTGAAGCAGTTAAGCAAGGGTACTGAAATCAAGGAGCATGAATTAAACAGCAGTACAGTTGTACATAGCTTATGCATGACTCATAGTTTGTATTTTATTATTATTTTTACAGTGAATGCCATAACTCTACAGATAGAATAAAAGTGAGAGTCTGGGATGAAGATGATGATATCAAATCCAGAGTAAAACAACACTTCAAAAAGGAATCAGATGACTTCCTCGGGCAAACAATCATTGAAGTAAGAACACTGAGTGGAGAAATGGACGTATGGTATAATTTAGGTATGATTCATGTTGATTTTTTTTTAAAACAAATTTAGGTAGAACCTCAACATCTGTGGAGTTGGGATTTCAAAATAGGTAGCTCTTATACCAATATAATAAACTGTCAAAGTAAACCTGTTCAGTTTTTTAAATTTTAAATGTTACAAGTTGATTAGCAAATGAAAGATATTTACTTACTTTTCATCCAGTTTTATTACAATTACAGACTAGACTAGTCACAACAATATCAAAGACAAATATTTAGTTTTAACTCAAAAATTATGTAAGAAAACCCAACACTTCAGACTAGTTGATTCACACTAGCATTCTATGGGAAATAGACCTTCAAGGATACCTGGAAAGATCTAGCAAATACTTTGCTTTATTGTGTGCGTTCATATATCACCCATTTTTTAATTATTTATACATCATTCTGGGCCTCATCATCTGTTTTGCACTGCTTTTACATTTGTAGATCTTCATGAAATTTGTTAGACTGAGTTTTCTGTTCTATACAGGTGAAATGTGTTTAGATGTACAGTCATAAATTGAAGGCAGTCTGCTGAAGCTCAAAGTGCTCTCGTCCATAATGACTGGACTTTCCTGTCTGGTCAAGTCTTAAGAAGCATTGCTCTTTGAACCAAAATTAACTCAATAAAAATATGTCGCAGAATACTTTTCTTTAAATCTAAATCTAAGCCTACAACTTTTCTTTCATTCTGAAAATCTGTTTGTGTGCACTAAATGTTCTGGAGTAGCCCTTTGAAAGTTAATCTCCTGTATTTAGTAATAAAAATTCAATAGTAACATTTTTATCTAGGTTGCATGCTCTATAAAACATTTCAGGTGAATTATGTAATATAATTTTCTGAAATTGTAAAGCATTTGTTTCCTGGGCAACAAGTCTTTGTTTCCCTGTCTAGTGTTTCATTGGCTATTGTACTATATGTGTTAGGGAAGTATTGATTTCTTATTAAAAAAGGAAAGAAAACCATGTTCTGTTTCCTAGTTATAATGAGGATTTTTAGAAATGAAACTCAGAATGATAATGACCAAGTTATCTTATTCCTTAAAATATTTCAGTGGGTTAAAGTGATATAAATACTGACATAAATCATTATGAAATGAATTTTTTTTTTAATGTCGGTGAGCTGATTTGGTTGGAAGCAGTTTAATGATAATTTAATACTGAAAATTCATATGCTCTGCAAATGAAAAAAAATCTAGAATGAAAACCTTTGAACCAGAATCTAAAAAATAAATATTGGTAAATAGCTCATGATAATTTTATGTTTTAAAAAGAATGGTGTGTTTTATTATGATACATACACATATTGACCCAAATACAATATGTCACGTCACATGGAGGAAAGAGGAGTGAAATACTCAGAAAGAAATAAATCAGATCTGTAAAATGATAATTCTGATTAATTATACTGTTCATTCACAATTCACATCACAGCACTTTGCAAAGGAATTACAAAAATTATAATACCTGTTGACTCAGATTATCCTGCTTGAATGTAAAGGAAAAATAAAAGTTGGAATCAAAGAACATCAGTAACCTTCACAAGGAATGACAGCAACTAACAGGCTAATACAGAAACCTTAGAACAGAGTTCTCCAGTTCTTCTGTAAGATTCAGCTCAGCTCTAGAATCAAGTTTTGCTAAAAACATTCTGAGTTTCTGTCAGACATAGGGATTCAGGCTGTTGCTAATGTCATCATAACTAAAGGAAAATGTCGGTAATGAAAATAATAATGATTAGTATAGATACCAAATAGAAAATTGAAGTAATTTTTATTATAAAGGGAAAAGTGTTGCATAAAGTTGTGTGCAACCTGTTTTGAATTTGGGATATACAGTGAGAAAGATTCTTTACTTCATAACTAAATATTCTGCTTCATGGCCATGTGAGGTATTAAAAAAATTTCTCTTGTACTCAGCAGCTGGACTTTCTGGCTTTAAAAACCATTCTTACTGATCTAGAATGATTATGGAAGCTTTTCACATGACATAAATGTATTCTTGGTAGTTACTAATATGTTATTTTTCTGCTCTTCAGAAAAGCGGACAGATAAATCAGCTGTCTCTGGTGCCATTAGATTGAAAATCAATGTTGAAATAAAAGGAGAGGAGAAAGTTGCTCCCTACCATGTGCAGTACACCTGTTTACACGAGGTATGTTGGAGAAGTTAAGACATGCTATAAACAAATTACTATTCAGTTGTTATATAGATAAGAACAAAAGCCTGGAAAAAATTAGAACAGTAATAAAAATAGTTTTGCTGTGGCATATTTTTTCAGGCCAAATTTATTTTAGATTTCCCACTTTGCATCTCTGATAGCATACCAATGTTCAGAGTCAAAGAAAGAGGGAATGGTGTAATACCAATAGATTGTTCCTGTCAAAAGGAGTTAGAAGAAAAGAGAAGACGGAGTGAGCTTTTTAAGTCCTGTGCCTGTAGTTTTTCTTTCAGCATTTCGATGCTCCGTACATGCTTGCTAATATTAAGAAGATATTGCCATTTCTGTATATTTCAGAAGTATAGCTATTAACTGAAGATGAGCTCTTTCCTCATACAGTAATCCATATAGTGAAGAGAGAGAGAAAAATGAGGAGAAGCACAGACATATAAAAATTAGATCTCCTATCATCTGGTTTGCTTTTGTCAGCAATTAAAAAAATCATGAGTAATAAACCTGAGTGTGTCTTTCAAAAGATTTTCTTGGTATTTAATTCCTCTTCCCTCAAACAGTGATACACATTGAAGTTTTATTCCAAATATACAAGTACTTTTGGAAAACTGGTAGATAATAATTACGTTGCTGAAAGTTCAGTACTAGCATGTATCCGCAAAATTATGCTCAGTGGTCAAATTTTGTAAACTTGAATGTTGAGGCCATTTGTGCTCAAATATGCTATTTGACCTGATATTGTAAAGGTTGTGATCAGGACGCTTACAATAAATAGTAAAATCCTATGGCTTTAGGATCATCCAATCAATATTTACAGGACTAATTAGCCAATTGAAATTATTTGCCAGTTTCCTTTTGTCACTGAAAACAGGTAGAAATAAAGTTCATTGCCCAGTTTGTAAATATGTATGGAGCTAGTTAATCCGAGAAGCATTCTATGCCATTACTTTCAAATTAAACACTAGGTTTGGTTTGAAGGCTGCTAAACCTAAACTTTGTAATACGACTTTCATTATTTGAGAGCCTACTGCAATATTTCTAGTAGTTTTCCTGTAACTTACAGTTTTTAAATCATGAATTTGAAATTTATTGGTCACAGATCCAATTCAAGTTGAAGGACTATTCAGTGAGCATTTATAACATCATGATTTCATTCATTAGCAAGGGCATATAAGACAGAAGAGAAAGTTTCTGCGCTGTTTTATGTTGCAGTCTCTCTGTGCTGGTTAGCTGAAGTACCCTTATGTCAAGGAGATAGATAAAGTGCTGAATCACAAAACTGCACTGGCAGAGCTCTATTTAAAAAAAAAAAAGTGTTTAAAGCCTTGGGTTTTTCATCTGTCAAATGATGAGTGGTTGGTTCTAGTCTTCAGAAAAATAAACAAAATTTGAAATTAATGAACGTATTGAGGGCTACTATATAGAATATACTTTCAGAATGCCACTTAAAAGTTGAAAATTCCTGTTTGAAAAATTTCTTACATCTAGAATCTGTTCCATTACTTGACGGAAGTTAAATCTAATGGTGTTGTAAAAATCCCTGAAGTGAGAGGTGATGAAGCCTGGAAGGTATACTTTGATGATGCTGCACAAGAAATTGTAGATGAATTTGCAATGCGTTATGGAATTGAATATATTTATCAAGCTATGACGTAAGTATTATCATGTCTGTTTTTTTACTGTCAAGAATATGGTTGAGAGAAGTGACGAGTTCCAAGTTTTCATGCTTTTATTTTCTGTTTCACTCCCATTCCTGATTTAAAATTCTTGTTTGCTTTTGTGTCCCTCTGATATTCTCAGCCGCAATGGCATTCAGCATCTTATAAGCGTTTTGTTAGCTGTTATTGGTATTACCGCTAATGCATTTCTTAATCCTTATGATAGTGATATGTGGCAAGGATTGGAAAGACTTCCACTGTTCTAGCTGAGGTTGAGATCATACACTAGACCACAGTTTCACAAACGGAAATATTTATAGGACACTAGCAAAGGCTCTAGTAACCTTCCATAGTACATGTAAATAAACCATTTTTAATGGTATTGGAACCTGTTACTACATCGTTGATATTGAAGTATCTGTCTGATCACTTTAGAAGATACTACCACAGGGTTTAGGGGCCTGGGGATACAAGAGCCAGTCATGTACTCTTAGTTTGACCAGTGAAAAGTTTGCCCATGAGGAGGACTATATTCTGCTCCTGTTGCACCCTTAGGAAAGCAAAGGAATCCAGCTGAGTTCACTGTCACTATAGAAAGCTGATGTTATGGAATTTTTAATCAGAACATGTATCTTGTTTCCTCTGTTTTTTTACAACACATCCTAAAAACAAATTATCTTCTCATATAGCATGAAGGCACATAAACACCAAAGGTTTTTTTATTGCAGGATATAATGACACCATCTGTTATTGCAATGAGCATGTCTTTCACTTTATGCAGCTCATTGTGAATTATTGTGTTGTATATCTTCTAGAAAGGTAGAAGGGTATATTTGTTAAATATACTTGTTCAGTGCTCTTCCTAAAGGACCTAAAGTAACATTGCACAGAAGAATTAATTAAGTTTGATAGTTCCCTTGTGTTATTGTATATCCATACTACATATGGAGAAACTTATGCATTGAGTTTCATGAATAGAACTTGGAATTTCTAATTTCCTATCCTTTAACTGCTAGTGTTTGTTTTTTCTTGTTTAGCTTCCAATTCACTGTGTATATCTCTACGTCTTGATTAAAATATATTACCTATTAACTAGCATAGTATTCTAATCCTGTAACTTAATAAAAATAATAAACTCAAAATAGTTTAAAGTGGTATGCCAGTTTTACCAAGATGTTAATCTCTAAAGCAATAGAGTAGTTCCTGCTGTCTATTCTCAAATTAATTCAGGGTCTTAAGTGAGGTGAATTCTTAAGAGCTATTAATGTCAAAGGAGGGTTGTTCTTACTCTTTTGCTTAAGAAATAAAGCAGGACTGATTTAGTATCAGTTTTCCTCTTAACTGTGCCCTGAGTGGTATGTTATTTCAATATAGTGTGGCTGTACTTCTCATGGAGAATCTCAGCTGGAAAATGTCTTTGAATTTTCTTCAGTTTCATCTCTTGGTGATTGTGTGAAAAATTATTGGAAAATTTCAGAGTACTGGATTTTTTCTAGAGAATGTTTAAAACTGATTTTTTAAATTTGAGTGTAGCAAAAGTCCACATTGTGAAAATAGCAATATAATTGAGATCTGAGTTTTTTCATTCAATGGAGTTAGAAATGGACAAGTTACATTTTCGTATAAAGATGACGCTTTAATTTTATATTGATAAATAACAGCATATGTATATTCATGAAAAGAAAGTAAATATTGTCTGAACATCTAACATGCAGCTGGGCAAATACTGTAATGCATTTTTCAGGAATCTATACTCAAAAATTCTAATTAATTCATTTTAAACTAAATGAGATATGTTGGCTTGCCTTCTTTTTGTTCTTGCTTTCTTCTGTACCTTTTACATCAAATTCCCTTACTGTTGATGACTACAAATTGAAAGCAAGTGCAGTAGGAAAGTGAATTCGATATTGGTAGTCACAAGTAATTTACACAGGAAACCAAGGCTAAGGTTTCATTGCCCCCATACTCATGTCTGTTTGCATTTTAAAATGTTGCATGTTGATAATGAGCAATCCGTATTTCAGGGGTAAGCCACATATTTCTTGCTCAAGTTAGCTGGGAATAAAAATCACTAGCAAACATGATCTTAATTAATGTATAAAATATTTGAATAAGAAAGGAGCTGTTTGATATATATTGTTTTGCTTATTCATCTGCAGACACGTCTCTCAGTAAGTGCATTCAGACTGTAGGGAGAAGAGTAGTGAAGACATTGTAGATCTGTCCTGGGGAGTTTTCTTTTGGACTGTTATCAGTTGGCTTTAATTGTGTTTATGAAATCATGTCTTCCTCCTGGAACACCTTTAAGAATTAGGAGAAAATTTACAGCTTTTTGATTTGGAAGATTGAATGATCAGATCCCATGTGGTAATGATGTCTTCCTATGAAAAGAAAAGCAATTTTCTAATACAGAACAGAGAGAGAATTTGAATGTAATCAATTGGCCCAAAGGAACACTGTGTGAGTGTTTTTTGCTCAGATATCTAGTTGCAGAACATTTCTATTCCATGTCTCATGGTAACACTGTAAATTAAAATGTTTGTAGCTATTAACGCACAAGTAACTGTGCTTTCATAGGCAATTGCCCAGGTCCCGGAGAGCATCCACATGCTTCTTGTACACTCTCTTAAATTTGTGTGAGTTTTAGGGTTTTGCTAATGAGCTGCTCTTTTTGTCTGATTGCAATTTTTAAAATTCACATCTATCTGCAGTTTAAAAACATCTATTGTATAATATTTCAGCACCACTTAATGTTAGAAGGGCTTGACCCTTCTCGGTATGGGTAGGCAGCATATGCTGGAGTAGGGGCATATGCCACTCTGCATTTCTGAATACAACATAAAGTTAAACAAGCCTTCCTAAAATAATACTACCTAGAACAACTTGGCATTCTGTTCTGCTGTGATAATGAATAATCTTATTCATCTATCATTTCAAGTTCGTCCTGGTGGCTGTCTCATCTATGATCCTTCCAGTAGACCCTGACGATTTGTTGATGTCTCTCAAATTAGTATTTATTTATTTATATCCATTCCTTCAGAGCACAGAAATTATATTTTCAAAAGGATAATCCTGTTTTTCCCAAGGCACTAAGTATATGCATCGATTGCAATCATGGCAGCTTGGCAAAGATAAACAAGAATTTAGATCAGTTTATTATTTCAGTGCCAGACCACTTTAAGGCAAATCAGTCCAATGGGTGACCAACTGAAAATCCTGGAAACATAAAGCTCTTTTTCTCTCTTAACCAGCCTCAACAAAGAAAGTCTGCATTTTCTGTGGTTCAAATCATGTGATGATTTGATCAGTGTTTAATTCTAGATAAGCAGGTGATTACCTGTGCACAACTGAAGAGTGGCTGGAATATACATATCTACCCAAAAGACCTCACATGGGTGATCGCTAATCCACATTGATCATTGTTCTACAGTAAGATTTTTTTCATTAAACTTGTAAAGAGAACAAAATCAGGTGTGACTGTACACTCAGTCTACCAAGACTTTAGAGACAGAAACATCCACATTTTTATGAGACTGAAACATAGACAGTTCTTCCCTAAATGATGCCCACTTAGTAGGGCTGTTTACACTCATTTCAAGATACAGATTCCAGCTGCCCAGCTTCAAGTAAGCAAGGAAATCTGCTTGCAAGTAACCAGCTTGTGAGTAAGTAACCACGGAATTCACATGAACAGAAACTCAGCCTTTGACCCTCCCACCAAAACCTAACAACAAAATAAAACAAAAAGGCTGCTTATCCTGGAGTAACTGTGGCTGTTTGAAAAGACTTGACCACAGAGATTCCATAATCCACTCTTCTTTTTTACAGCTATTGTATTCCTCCACTCCTCATGGTGTCTATATTGGAAAAAGAGATAAAAGACAATTATAGCCATTCTTATGTGAGCTGACTAGAGAATTTTTTGTGATGGATAGCAGTCAACTAGACAGTGTTAGTTACATGAATGATTCGCATATATGCCCAGAAGTGAATGCACATATGTGTGGTAGAAAGGGGAGGGGGGGGAAGGTTTGACCAAAAACAGATTAAAGAAAGTGGCAGAACAGCTCAGTGATTCAAATGTCCTTTATTTTGAGGACTGCAGTGGTGAATGGTGATTTATGCTGTAAATTCAATGGCTTACAGGAGTCACAGCAGAAGGAAGGCTTATTACATACTTGTATTAAGCCATCTGTCCACCAGCAATACAAAATAATTTTGTTTCTCTTGTTCCTCTTTCAACCTAATTCATTTCCCTTAAGAAGACAAAAAGCAGGGCATGTATTGAAACAGCATATTGAAACAGACTAGGCACTGAAATTATATGTAACATCGGCATCCTGGACTTACTCTGTAGTGGAGTCAAGTGAAATAAAAGCTCTGTTATGATCTTCTCATCTTGCTCATCTTGCCGGCAAGAGTCAGCACAGGTAGAACCTAATGCTTCTAACTCAAAAACATAGTTCTCATTCCAGCAGGTTAACTGTCATTGGATATGCCATCTTGTTCTCCTGCTCTTCTTCAATTAATGTGGCTGCATTGCAAAAAGCACACAAATCACCCATTAAGGTAATTTTCATTGATAGCTTTGGCTTACTTAATAGTGCACATTAATTAACCTTGTTTTCTATGCTATAGTCTCTGTGCTGATTCATGCTAGCAGGAAGATTAGAAGAATTACAGGCACTACATGTTGGTTGTGAACTTGCATTGTAAGAAAGTGGCAAAATAAAGCCAGCAACCCTGGGTTTAGATGTGCTGAGTGACTGTAGTTTGAACCATGAAATATTACTCTTAAAAAATGTGAGACTCTTGGCAATAGTTGCTGTGACATCATGTGCCCATTAGAAAGTGTTAGTTATTACTCATGGTATTGATTGCTGGTTTTGGAGATCTACAAAGGCAAAGAAGGAAGTTTTCTTGTTTTTATTTTGACTTCTTAATTAGCAAGCAGAAGCAATGCAAGTGGTTGCAGATTTGAGTCATGACCCGTATTGCAACTGATAAACTTAATCAGTTCTGTGAACTGTATAGATTTTTTAGATGAGGCAGAGAAGCAAAAATTCACATAACTTGACACAGTTAATTTATCATCAGTTTCACTAACCAATTAGAGCTGAAACAGTGTAGTAATCTAAATAAGCACATAACTAAATTACATCAATCAGCTTAAATTATCCTAACGTAAAATTAATACAGTGAGGGGTCACACCAAATTATGTCATTGACACTATAAAGTCATATATTAACAATATAAAAGACTATAACTTGGTGTTGATCTTGTCAGAGGAGAATTTGTAGAGGTTCCCATTTCTTGTCAGTGTAAGATTCCAAGTCAGTTTATTGACTGAGCTTGTAATGGGTGTAGTGATGGATAGCACATATGTTTCCATAGGAATTAAGTATCCATTCCAGTCTTAGATCTGTTGGGCTGCCTTTCTAGGGATAGAAGACGCCTACCATTTGGATAGTGATCTCAACTCAAGAATAAAACAACCAGTTTCAGTCCACATATCTTACCTTTTAAATTAATACTTTCTTAATCACTCTAAGGATCCGCCTTCATGCTTTTGGAGGCATTATGTGGATTCAAATGTTCAGGGAAATGAGAATGGCCCAAACTTTTGTCCAGCCTTTTACTTAGACCATTACCAGATGATCTGGTAGGCAGGGAGTTCCCAAGTAGGCTTTTGAAACAGAGATCAAAATAGGGAAGAGGCATGGCCACACATTCTTAAACTTTAAATATTCTTCTGCTACCTAGCTTAGCAGAGTAGTAGACTGACCAATTTACTGCAGGGTGAACCAAGCTAAGTTGGTCCCTGACAATCTCAGAACCACAAAAACAGGAAGTGTTTTTATGCGGTCTTTGGCCTGATGTAGAATATGAAGAAAAGAAAGTAGATTGTGACCTGTAATTCTCCACCTGTTGGGGATGCTTTAACTCTACTTCTGTTGCTATTGTTTGCCTCTCATTTGTCTTGAGATTTTTAATCAGAAAATATCTGTAAATAATGAGAACTGGAAAATTTATATTTTTAAATTATTTTTATCCTATTCTAAAATGTACTCTACCACTGGAGTTTGCTACTGCTCCTGAAAATATGTCATTAAGCTCCCCCAATAACAGCAATTTAAATATTGCACACTTCAGATTTCAGTTATGTTGATACAGGAAGGGAAGCACATTTAGATTGTTTTAATTGTTTGGTCACTAAGATAATCTTATTGCAAACTGAATTCAGAGTACTTGATTTTAGTGATCTAATGTCTTTAACCAAAATATGAGAAAAAATAAGCTTTTTCTAAAAATTGTTGCTTATTTTTCTTTAAATGAGTAATCTCTTTGCTTTTCTTTTACAACTTTATACAGTCTCTTGTCATATGCCAGCTTTTGTAAAATGTTTTCCAAAGTATCCTTTCTGTCTATAGCAGAAGTTCCTAGCTGTGCTGCTATGCTGCTGGTAGTAGGCCAACTGCTTTTGAAGTGACATGGGTATGTGTGTGCTGGGTGGTGACAGCCACAGCTCCCCACTCTGCTCCAGTGTAATCTTTGTTATAAAATACAGAGTAAGTGCATCCCAGCACCAGTAATAGATTGCACACAAGAAGGACTGGGATGCTTCACTCATCATCATCCAGCACAGCTACACTACTGTATACCCACTTATAGTTCAGGATGCCAGGGGGAGCCAGTAGTGTGGGGTAGGGTGTGACTTCCAACTGTAAGGTTGGACTTGGAGCCCCAGTTTACCTCATTTGTAGAGATGGGGTGTTAGAAAGGTAGCTTGGAGGATAAAATTTTGGTTGAATCAAATAAGAACAGGTATATGGTATACCACAAGTCTATGGTACGAAATTCCAGATGGAAGGGCCTGTAAATTTGAGGGAGAGGGATAGTAAGAGGGTGAAAAAGTGAGGGACCATTTGGAATCATGTATTTGCGAAGTTAAAGAATATGTGCAGTAACACCTAGAATCCATGGACTGTTCCTTGGTCTATATAAAGGTTTCCATTTGAAAAGGGAACCCTTTAAATTTGTTAGTGTGATGAACTGTAGATATTGTCTGAAAATCTGTATAGCTACATAAATATATGAATAATCTGTAAACTCAGTCTTAAAACATAGTTTATTTAGTGAGACACCTCAGATAAATCAGGCTTTGCAGGATAGGTGCACTGGTGTTATTTGCGTTTTGATCAGAACCAGGTGAACCAGAACCAAGTGAAAAAACTGAGACATAGTTTCAATGTCTATGTCCTGTCCCAAATGGAAAGCTCCAGCCCTTTACAGGGCTCTGATTAACATTAGCATGCACTTAGCAAAATGTGCTTTTATAATTTTAAACTTCCTAATGCTTCGGAATGACAGAAAACAAAAGGAAAAAGGAAATTCTGTCATTCTCATTGCACTTGATTAGCAGTCACTATCACAAGTATAGGTCATAATAGTTTTTTGTTGTTGTTTTTGGTTGGTTGGGTTTTTTTTTACAGATGCTGAGTCTTAATTTTAATATCTATGGATATCCATTTACTCTGAACTCTCAGGAAGCTCAACTGTCATGAGCAATGACAGAACAGAGATAATATTCTAAAAACAACTCAGTAGGATAAACTGTAGCTTCTGGCTTTGAAAGCAAATCTTCTGAAAATTTGCTCAGCAGCTGTAGAATTGCTTTAAAATAATCTTACCACTTTTGGGGAGCCTGCACAAAATAAATAAAGAAATAGAGATGAGTACTGGAAAGAATGCAGGCATTCTTGTCACTTTTGATCTCATCAAACGCCACGCCATGATTGATCACACCGCATGTAAAGGGCAGGATTTCTGGCAGGGTTAGCCAAGCCAGGATAGTTCCTTCTCCTTTTTCCAAATACCTTTCTCCAAGTTGGGTTTGTGTTCAAGATAGAAGCCCAGTCCAGCCCTTGGGTAGCTCCATGTGAATAAGAACCATCAGAAGACATCCTACTGAACTTAAAATGTAGACCCAAACTATTTTTTCCAGAGTCTGTCATTTCTCTTGTGGGCAGCTAGTACAATCTCAGTGGCTCCTCTCTGCTGCTGACTGCCCCTTTTGTCTGCCTCTTCTCCCCTCAGCAGAGCGTATGTTGAAAATACGACTCTAAGAGTCAGTGGAGTTATTGGTTCCTTCTTGTCTAGAGTTCGGCATTCCTTATACAATAAGGATCCTTAGACCCACTTGAAGATTTTGGGGAGTAATTCTAGGTCAACAGTACAATTATATGTTAATTATTTTGGGTATCAAATTTTTTAAGAATGGTTCTGTCATCTCTACATACATTTCTCAAAATGCATGTGAAGAATAGATCAGCTGAGATTTCTATTAACTTTAAAGATTAACTGAAACTGGTGAAAATCACCTGACATCACAGTTGTATTTTATACAAAGGAACTGTATGGTTTTACAGGTTATAGGAAACATAGGTGACATGCTGAAGCATTTTCCTAGCCAGTAGGTAGCTGCCTGATGTTTTTGTCAAATTCGTGTTGTCGTATTTAAAAGCACCCCTGAAAAATACTAGCATTGAATAAAGGTTCTGTAGTATTATCCCTATAAGCCACGTAGCTTGGAACGCTGAGTTCTAGTCCTGCCTGAGGTGATTGATTTGGTGTGTAGACTTGAGCAACTTTCCTCAATTTTGTAAAATGGAGATAATAGCACTTAATTATCTACCTTCCAGGAATGCTGAGAAATGTTTGCAAAGCACTTTGAACACAAGTGGCATGATACAAGCTTTAAGCATCGATATATATTACCACATCAGAACAAGACTATGTGGTGTGTAAGTCCAGCATGAAAATACTTGAAAGAGAATATAATGTTAGAGAAAGCCTAGGAACTGGGAGTATGAGGCTCACCCAATCTTTTATCCTTCTTTTCTTATTGCTACTGCCAGCCTCAGCCTTCAGTAGCTGTTCCAGTAGTCTACCTCACTGCATAAATATGTTCATGCCCCTATTTCTATGCTGTGTATATGCAGCACACAGATAAACTGTGGCTTTAACCACCCTTTTAGTTCAATCCCATGCCACACGAATGTCAGTGCTGTAGCTTCTCTCCAGGATCCAAATGTTCCAGATCTAGGGAGCTGGAGAGAAGCTATAGGCTTATGGGGGAACATAAATCTGTTCCTACTCAACAGGAGATGGGAGCTTAAAACCTTTCCCCTCTTGAAGCCCCAAACCTGCTCAATGACAGATTTTCCCTTTCTTTGAAAGTAACATTTTCCAACATGGAGCTGGTTCAGTGTTTAACAGACTTGTTAAGTAACCTTTACTTAACCTGAACCACAGTGGAACAATTTCAGCCATGGCCAAAGTCAAACCAAGGTAAAACCAAAGGTGACTTGATGTCTCACTTTTCAGTAATAAAGTAACCTAAAATACAAGCTACAGCCAATTGTTGATTTGAGCCTTTTTGTCAGTATAGATAAATGCTTCTCTACTGGAGTACAGATCTCTTGTGGCCTATTATGGTGACAACCTCATGTTTGAATTTAAGTTTGTGTTTAATAATTAATGTATTGTTTAATAACAAGATATTCAAATCATATTTTTATATTCAGAATTAGCTGAGTAAGAAGGAAATGTGAATTTGGTGTGTTCAGTTTAAAAATACCTCTGGCAATTATGTCAAATATGTCTGGATTCTTGTCATGTACGTCTGTACAATTGTCCATGAGAGTGCTTGACATTTACACCACTGGAGCTGAAAAGAAACTGTGGTGAGAGAATGTGCAGAATCCTTCCCACCTTTAATAACTGTTAATTTGTTTGAATTGTAGGCACTTTTCCTGTCTATCTTCTAAATATATGTGCCCTGGTGTGCCAGCAGTTATGAGTACGTTGTTGGCCAACATAAATGCTTTCTATGCTCATACTACAGCCACAACTAACGTATCTGCCTCAGATCGGTTTGCTGCTACTAATTTTGGGGTAAGTAGACTTGCTTTTTAATAGAATACTAATCTTACTCTTTATTTTCTAATATATGATACAATATTAAATTCAAAATTCAAATTTCAAAAGAAGTCATTTTAAAGAATGAGAGCTGTTGTTAGCTTTTTGAAATTTTTCCCTGAATCTTTTCAATCAATCAGTGTAAAGGCTAAAGAAGATATTATTATCCTTTTAAACTCCTTATTTAGTGGTATGTAGGGTATATGGGGTGGTAGACATGCATAATAATAAAGTCTTGAATGGCAGTTTTTGTTTTTATTGTAATGGGGCATGCAAACTACTAACTGCACTGTACTAGCTATAGATTGCATTTGCTTTCTTGGGTTGTATAGACTTATAAAAGTGTCGTCAGTAAACTCATATAAACCTAATGGATATAGCTGTAAATATTTGTAGGTAATAACTTGTATATAATGATGGACTTTTTTTGTTGAAATAACGGATGCTTTGTCCAAGTCCTGGATTTATGTCTCAGAAATGTTGAGCAGAAGGCCAGCATGTTGTAGTCCTTATTTCTTCTCTACTTTCTGTCTGTGGACACATACCTTTCACTGTTCAGTGACAAGCCTATTGTGAGCTTGCCTCAGAAAGGATAACTGGTCTTTCCTTAAGTACTCCAACTGCATTTGACTGATAAAGGCTTATAGAAAACCTACAAATAAATGGAGGTGATGCTTATGTGACAACCCTCTGAACTACCCACTTGACCTGCAGTTACTCTACCTGTAGGGCTTTCCATTATCCTTGCACAGATTATGAACTGTGAGGTCTCCCTTTCATCTCGCAGACTGGCCGTGAGCTCACCCTCTGGTTGACCCAGTGAACATGGAACTAATCATACTATTGGGAGAATTGCAAAGATGGCCTCTATCCACCTGACATGATCTCTGTGTAGCAAAGAATAGCACAACTGGTGACGTAGCTTGCACCAGTGAAGGAAAGAGAGTTCCTGATATAACTGACTGTCTCTCATTGTCATCTGCACCTCTCTGCTTTATTAGCTTTCTCCATCCTTATCACCTGATGATCACCTGTTGGTGCAACAGGAACAGTGTCCACAGGAACTAACTATTAGTTTGCATTTCATCCACAGCCATCTTTGAGATAAAACTGTTTTCTATAAAACTCACCTTGTGTAGTAATAATACCATAATACCAAAGATTGATTTTTTTTTATTATTGCCGAATCCTGAGTGTTGTTAGGGTCTGATGCAACTGCTTACCACTATAAAGAATTCTAAATACTCCTAAAGTAGTACTAACATGAATATATTTTCAGATTTAAGGGATGTCATAACTTTGCAAAATGTTTTCCATTAAATAAGTCATGAATTTTAGGTCCATTCAGTAATTTTTTAGAAAAATATTTATTTTAAATATCTATGTATTTTTCTTTTAAGTATTAATTCTGGTTGAAGCACTTGCATGTAAATGTGGCCAGGACTAGGTCTTTAGTTTGGAGACAGCATGTTCTTGAACTGGAACTTTATCTCTTGCTGCTAGTGTTTTGCTTTGAAAGAAGAATAGTAATGCTGCCCCACTGCTATAAAGTAAAAAAGTTTTATAGATGAAAAACACTATCAGACTATTTATGATTTAATTACAGTATTACCATGATAGTGGAATATTGCTCTGAACTTACTGAGGTTCTATTGTACAAGCTAATTGATGGTTTATTATGAAATGGTTCTAAATCTTTGGAGAAATGAGACTACTCTTTCAACATTCAGGTCCTATTAGACTTTTGGGTTTCATCCAGCTTTTGAAGTTTAGAATGTTTTTACTGGATTTTCTATTCTTTGTTTCCATTTTGCTAATGATCAGAATTACTTTCCTTTATCCTCAGATTGGAGGGAGATTAAGTCCTCTCTCTGATGTTAATGCCAGTTTTCTTTTGATGCAAATTCCAATCCAATTCATAGTTCAACAGATGGATAAAAAAACAGTAGTAAGCATCACTAATAGAGATTTGGGGCTCTTTTTTCAAACAATTGATTTACAGGAAAAAGATTATTTTTCTCTCTTGGGTCAAAAGACATTTGTTAGTGTATAGCTGCACACCATTCATCAAAAAGAACATCTGAATTTCAAGTCCTCAGGCAGCAGCTGGGACAGATTTGGCTTACTGAGTATTTCAGTACAGATTTATAATGTGACAAAAAATTCCCTTTTTATTCATCCCTTAAGGGAACTGTGCCAAACTAGTGGCTTAGGGTGTAGGTTAGTGTTCCACGATGGATAACAGCCGGCGCAGAAAGTACTCGTTTCATTTTGCTGCACATCTTATTTCAGGAATGGTGTGGATAAAATCACACACTCTGAGAGCTCGGACCTTGCTACTTCCAACAGTCTGCTCCTTTCACGTAGGCTGGCAAGGATTTCTGCACGTTTTTGTGCGGTGGACTATAGAGTATGTTTTAACATGAAGATTGGTATTTAGAATCTCTAATCAGTATTGGAAATGGCACAGCTCACCTCGGTATCTCACAGCAAAATGTTTTCATTGCACCTTCATCTATCAAGATAACAAGTTCATCTCCACATTTAAAAGGGAAAACTGTAACTACATAGTATTATTTGGCTTATTGTCACAAAGCCACTTTTTCTGGTTTTATTTTCAGTCACATACTTTTATATCAAATTGTGCTCCAAATGAACAGTGTTTCTTACATCTTAAAGGCAGGAGAAAGTGGGGGTTTTTTTTCCAAGAGTGTAAGCAATTACAAGTCAAATATAAAAATTTAATAAGCTGGTCTTTTTTAATAAGCCATGGTAACATAACTTAACACTTTGGGCTTTAAACTGAATTGATGCCATTGTTGCATTTTTGGTCAGAGACTTCAGGCAGTGTTTTATAGTTTCTAGATATTTTGAGTTATTTGTTTAAAAATGCATCAGCTATTAAGAAAGGAAAATACTGTATAGGAGAGTCTACTTCACCTCACTAATGTGTTACACAGCCACGCAGTGTTGAATGCATACCAGGTAAATCACAGTATAGAATAGAAAGCAAAAGCAAAGTGCTAAAAAAAATACATTTCCCAGCTTTGAAACACAGCTATTTCATACCAGTACTTTTATATGGAGCGTTGCAAAACAATCTATCTTTCAAACTGATTAAGAATGGAAAGCAGGAGATTATATGCTTTCTGGAAAAAAAAAAAAAAGTGAGCTATGGTCATACCATCAGTTACAGAAACTTGGCAATTCTTATGCAACATTCTTGTTTTCTTTTTACAGAGAGAAAAGTTTATAAAACTGCTGGATCAATTGCACAATTCTCTGAGGATTGACTTATCTAAATACAGGGTATGTCCAAAATATCCTACCTAGAGGACAAATCAAATGTTTTGGGTTTTTTTATAAATATCTATGTGTGCTTTATCTGCTTAAAGGAGTTTGAGAGATTAATCCCTCTTGTGGTGTAGAAGCTGAAAATATTGGGTGCTGACAGGAGAGCCCAAATCCTTGGGAACAAAAACTTCAGGATTTAAGCATTTTAACAACAATAATTTTCCAGTTTGAACAAATCATTCTTTTCTTTCCAAAATCTAATAGCCAAGAATGGGCAAAAGGATGGCCAGACATTCAAGAAAAAGAACAGAATTGAAGGACTTTGATTTAATTAATCCACAACTTAATTAACTTAATTCATCTGGGAATTACCTTCACTGACTTATATAGTGCAAATCACAGTTCCTGCTGCATTTATTTTGAGAGGGTGACATCTTTGCTAAGGCCTCCATGCTATGATCCTAGGAATTTTGAAAGAGAGTTGTCTCAAAGTTAGGAATTCTAGTTTCATTTCTGTCTTACAGAGGTTCTTTCTGCTGAGGTAAGCTCCAAAACCAACTTTTCTGGGAAGAAGCATGCACTGAATACCTGCCAATTGCCATATCATTCTCAGCTCCCTCTCTCTCATGAAACTTTTGGATGGTCTGCAAATGAATAGGGCCCCATTAGTTAGGGCTCTCTTTCAGTTTCTAGGCTGGGCAGCCTCCAGCTCAGGGATTTCTCTGTTCATCTGGCCTGCTTTCTAAAACTGAAAGAGGGAAGGAATGTTTAAAAGAACCCCAAGGTCTCTAAGGTAGTAGAAAGTGCACAGTTTTTAAGACCAAAATCTTCATGCAGCAGATATGTTCGTTCTAGGTTCTTTGAATTTTAAGGGATGTTATCCAGCTTTTTTTGGAACATGTATTTGGCTGCTGTTTTGTTAGTACAAAGCCATTTAAATAACACCGCTTCCCCTCAGTCTTCCTGCTAACCTAGAGAAAATAGCAAAAATTTCATGTATAATTCCTTCATTAAGCTTACGATTGAATTTATGCCTGCAAGTGATGTATGTGCCATAGAAAATCCACAGATGATTTACATTAGCATCATTTCCAAAGCATTTCTGTAGTATTTTTTACTCCATTAATGGTTTAAAAAAATCACAGTATTTTAAATCATTCATATTACAATCAAAGACAGTAGGGTTATCAGAAGTGCTCCCATTCAGGTCAAAGGCACACTTATTACTGACTTCCTCATAGGCAGAACTGAGGCAACAGTTGAACATTTTAATGCTTCCAAGCAGCATCTTTGTTTTCCTGGAGGGTTTTTTTCTTAGCTGTTCAGGGATCTTGCCTTTAACTCCCCTTTCACGTGATTCCTCTCTTCCTGATTCACCAGGATAATTTTCCTGCCAGCAATTCTGAAAGACTTCAAGATCTGAAATCAACTGTGGACCTGCTAACCAGCATCACTTTTTTTCGAATGAAGGTATTGTACTTTATCTGCACAAAGACTTTAAAAAAAATGCAGTTGCCATTTGTTTTCCAGGAAGTTCATACCCAATTTTCTACTCTTAATTATTGCTATCAAAACCTAGAGATTAAGGAATGCTTTTGCTATTCTAGTTTCTCAATGCAGTTCATCTACTTCAGTTTTAAATTAAATCTCTCAGTTTACTGAAGTGAAGTTGTCTTATTCAGACTTTGTATTATCGTTGTGGTAAAATAAAGCTGTTCTTGAGAAATGAGCAACTGTCTTTTCATTTTTTTAATAATTAGTTTTACCATGTCTGAATGCAACAAGAAATTTGCCTATTTAATTAATTTAATGTCAAGACACATAAAGCAAAATCAGTTGGACTACTTAGGAACATGTATCATATAGAATAATGTTTTCATAGTAGTATCATGATATTATGTGTCAAACAGCAAAATACAACATTAGATCATACTATGCTTGCTTTAGTTATTCCAAATATTGATATCTAGGTGGTCAAGATCTGAACTATTTTTAGAATGAGAATAGTACAAATTGGTATTACTGGATGAGAATACAGAAACGCAAATGAGATTTATCACAATCATTTGTGATTTCAGTGTGTTAGGCACTGTATAATGAAAATAAAAATGATTCATTAAGATGAAGTTCAAAATAATGTATCATATAGTGGAGTAAAAAGCTGAACTTCTTGCTTTAAAAAATGAGGGGCTATTTGGGCAGATATTCTGATTCAGAGGAAAGCACGTAATTATATGGTTTAATGATTTCCTAAAGAGGAAAGCCTAAAGACTCATGTGTGCCTCTTTCATTATATGAACAATTTCATTCTGGTAAAATTCAGTGATACAGTTCATTTGCTTAACTTCAGCATGTGTTTTGATGCACCTTTAAACTAAGGCAGCCTTAAGTCAACATAATGTAAATGTTATTTTTATCATTATTATATTTCATCACTTTTTATCCTGTATTAGAGAACTATATTCATTACAATACTTGCATTTATTTCTATTCCATCTAATTCTGAAATTCTATCATTTTGTGGTTTTGTGAAATATTTTATTAGGTCCTTGAATTGCAGAGCCCACCTCGAGCCAGTACTGTGGTGAAAGATTGTGTAAGAGCCTGTTTGGACTCAACTTACAAATACATTTTTGACAATTGCTATGACCTCTACTCGCAGCTAATGGATCAGGTAAGGTTAATGTGCAGTTTGCTCATTGCTTATTCATGAGCAAGCCATTCCTCATTCATTATTGTTAGTTTACAATAAGTAAATACAAACAGTTCTGGTGTTCCTTTATACCAAAGCATTCTGATTATTTTTGCTTTATTTATGTGAAAAGGAGCAGCATATAGTAAATAAACTTGCAGATGGCTACAAACACTGAAATGATTAACAAGATGAATTTCAAAATGAAAATGTCAACTCATAAATTCATTTTTTCACATTGGAGGAGACAATAAAATTGTCCAGTGACTTTATGGAAGATGAAATTAGATGGATTACTGTTCATTTAAGATCTATAATTAGCAAATAATTTTTTAAAAAGCAATATTTCTTCAAAAACAATTAAGTGGCTTCATCCAGAGATTTATATAAATTTCCCTTCAGTGACTGTAGAAAAGAAACATTATCACTTGCTGAAAATGATGTACTGTCTTTCCAGTACTTCAGGTTTATATTTTAATGACTGTGATGCATATTGGATCCAAGCTTTAGTAGCTGCCTCGAGAAAGATGAAGTGCCTTTGCCACAAAGTGCCTTTATGTATTTTAGATTAAGAATGTTGATGCTACATGATAATAGACATCAGATTTTATCTGAAAGCGCATTTCTCTTGAGTTCAAACTAGGAATACTAGCAGGTGTGTCTCTGCATTCTAGGGGAGCCAGTACATACTATATTCAACTTTTCTGAAATAAGAATGGATTTACTTATATTTTATTCCAGTTATGAGGAAACTCATCTCTAGCTCTCAAACTTTGAACACAAGAATCTCTCACTACCACCTATAGGCAGAACTTTTCTTCTAGAAAATCAGTTGAGTGTATTGAGCTGTAGTAAGGACTGTCTGATAAACACAAAATTCAGTAACCTCAAGCCTTCATGTATGCAGCAGTGGCATCGACCCACACTGAGTAAGAAAGTTCTGAATGATTATTTGTCAGTTTTGTATTGATTTTTGCTGTTGGGTAACAAAAAGTTCTTAAATGATTTGAATTTCTGTTAAGGTGCCTGAAATTGATCTTTGCTCCAGCTACTTTGTCACCACTAAAAAAAATGCATATTATGTGGGGTGCAATATGTGAACTATAAATGATGTATTCATTACCTTTGTAAAAAGGTACAATTTGTTACACAGGTGCTTTGTTTATTTTGTCTTTATTTCTGTGAAATTACATTAGTGAGTGAATATATCCTGAAAATAATCCTGAAAGACATTTCTGGGGGAAAAAAATTATACTAGAATCCTACATAATGAATAAATAAGAAGAGCTGTATGGTGTCAGAACTTAGATGTAACTATCCTGTCATAATATAAGGCCTAAGAGTGAGAGGGAAAGACGGCTGTGCAGTAATCTGTTTTTTGTACTCCGTAAGATATTCATCATGCATTCTTTCACTCAGTGCATATACATGTATTTATTCTCTGGTAGATTAAAATGCACAGTCTGTAACAGTATGAGTAAGAATGAGAAAAAGCTGCTTAAATTCATAGATTTTTTTCATACAATTACCAAATCCAAGATCCAGCTGAGGGCAGAATACACCTCTAAAGAAGCTTAATTGCAGGTCTAAAAAGTGACCGTCCCCTTCTCAGGAGTGCTTTACTGGCTGTAGACTGCTGTCATATTTTGTATTCTACGTATAATACCCGTGAGAACAGACATTATAACTATGAGAGAAGCTGGAACCTGAGAAGCTTTCAGAAATCACAGAAGGGCAAAAATATCAATATAACCCATTAGGGTGGTACACTCACAGCACAACAGAGGGGCCAGATAATAATAGCTCCACTTTGTAAAAAAGTCATGATTTCAACATTTGTTTTCCTTTCTCATCAGAGCAGAAGTGAGGCCTCTGGAAAATTTTCAGAAAAAAAAAGCCTTTGTAGAGGACCTTTGTATTGGTGCTGATAAATACTTACAAAAAGTGATTGTTTTAACAGTTTCTTAAAACCAGTGATTAGTTCTAGAGAACAGTAGGCCTTTTCATACCTTGTATAAAGGACTACTTGCATAGTGGCTCTCAGTTTTTTTCTGGCTAGGTCCCACTCGAGAAGACTACAGCATTGCAGTCATGGCTGGATCCATCTCTGTGCAACTTTGGAGATTATTTCATATTTTGCATATGCTCCTGTGGTGTTCATCAACATATTTATTAGTAAATATAGTTTGCTATGGGTATGTGCAGTAAATGCTAGATCTACAGCACAGAGCAGGTGTGTTGCAATAGAATGTCTAATTATTTGTCTTTCTAGGAATTGTAGTTACTTAAATTACTTTCCGCTTCTCGTCCTAACGTAAATGTATTTTATATATACTTCCTTCTTTTACTGAATCACTTAAGAATTACTGGTGTAAAAAAATTAGTCCTTTACTACTCCTTCCTGGCAGATGCCTTGGACAAATTCCTGTTTGTGCCCTCACTGTTATTTCTTTAAGAAACTGCCAACTCAGTTGAAACCCTTTTCCCCCTTAAACTGGGGTGCCATGTGGTTTTACTACCAGGTCTTTAAGTTTATTGAAATTAGGCTCTTAAGGTACATTGTTACATTGTTCTTTCTTTTCCCCAGGCATTTTTAGGAAAGCAATTTAGGTAAAAATGGCAATCCTTTCCATTCCTAGGCAACTTTCCACAGTGGCTAGTATTAAAGCTACAGGAGCTTCTCCTCCAATTGCTTTTTTTATCTCCAGTATCAAAACCCTGCCAACTACACAGTCCAAGAGTTTGCTGGAAAGTTTGGATTGGAATATGGAGTATCACTGTGCAACATTATATAGACGGTGTGTGAAAGTCAAAAGAGTGAAACTCTGAATCCAGGGCTTGTATTTTGTCCTTCAGGATACTGTGTGCAGGAAGGGAAGATCATGTCAGTACTTAAGCAGTCTCTTCCTTCTCCTGCAGCTAACGTTCTTTCAAACTCTTGTACAAAATCAGACACCGGTAATGTGAGATAGGAATTAGTTTCACTGTAGATGAAACTGCATTTTCTGTGATTCAGGATGAGTTTGGAAGGTAACTGGGTGATGAGAATTAGCAAATACACCACACCATTTACATGTGGATCTTTCCACATGTATACTGTAGCAGTTAATCTCTGCCCAATTCTGTGTTTGTTACTCTTCACTAATAGTAATCAAGCAACAATCAAATATAATCTTAATAACTGATAGGAAAAGTTTCGGTTTCACAGCTAGTGGGAGGCAGTTCTCAGGAATCTAATTTAATGAATCTAACTTTAATAGAGAGATGAGTAGGATCATTCAAATTACTACCTAAATTCTGCATCAGCTCTAGGGTTGCACGAAGAGACTGCGTTCTGCATTCTCCTCTTTTAGTCTATTACCAGTCTATTTGCACTTGCATTTACCCTCAGGAACAGTGTACGGTTTGTTGGAATCTATAGCTCTGGAAGTTTTCCAATGAATCCAGGTGCACTGCAGACTGGTTTGTGTGGTATCACAGTTATAATAATGAAGAAGTAACCAATATTGTAGTCAACATTTCATTAGCTTTATGCCCAAACCCCATAGTAAGGTGACCCCAAATCCGATCCTTAGGCCTTCTTTATTAACCGTTTTCTTACATCTGCTCGCCTCCCCGTCAGAGGAGGCCGCCTCCTCCCAGGGAGAGGAAAGGAAACTGAGTTCATCACTGCATGGTGGTGCAGCATAGCAAGTTCATATTCTCACTGCACAGCTGAGGTTTAGGCTGTGAGGAGTGAGAGCTGCAGCAGATGAACCCCAGAGCAGCAAGAAATGGTTCATACACGTGCCACCACCTGCTCCCACACAGGGGAAAGGTTGGCAGCTCTTGCCCTGTTCAGGCCCAGTGCTGGCTCAGGGCTTTACCATGGTTCATTGCTTGGCTGAATCGCATTGTGGGTGATGTTATGAAAAAGTGGAATCTAGACAGTCTATTTCAACAGCAGTGTTTTCATCTGGCCAGACTTGATAGATTCCTGCATGTTATATATGCTATCTGTGTGTGTAACTCATGTTACCTTCTTCTGCATTTGCCTCTGTCTACAACCTAAAATTCTCTGAAGATGCCTGCCACAATATTTTTAGAAGATGTGTTTAATGTCTGAACGTGTGTAATTCTCTGATTTTGGGTAAAAATAGAACAAGGCACAATGGAAGCATGTGCCCTCAATATTGCATAGGAAGCTGGAGTTGGGAGGGTTGATCAATGTAAGAAGAGTGAGAAGAAAATCCCAAAATATGCTGTGCAGTCCCTGCTTTCTCTTTTTTTTATTGCTATCAGAAAGACAGTGACAGTTAGAAAGTAAATATCTTGCCACAGCATATCACCCCTAGTGGATGGCAATAATTCCTGGACTGAAGCATGGTAAATGCTAGCAGTATGCAGCAGCAGTATAGCTTTTGAAGCAATAAGGTTGGCAGGTGATTGTTTTTCTCTAGAAATATTATAATAACACATATAATAGTACATTCAAAAAATATGAAACGGGGGGATAAAGTTGTGCAGTAGTGAAAGCTGTTTACATCAGGGAGTCCTATTTTTCAGGCATGGAAATTTCAGTGCCAAATAATATTTGTTATGAGGAACCTTACTATATTTCCAAATTGCTTTAGATCTACTGAAAAGCTTCTAACTTTTCTTCAGAGCTGGCATGCAAAGGGAACTTCCAGACTTCTCCTTATGTTTTAGCATTGTGTATGATGGACAGCATGTTAGCCACAGTAACAGAAAAATCTTTGATAAAACACATTAGAACAATAGGATATATTTTTTCTGTGATTTTTGGAACCTAGTTCTGAGACTCCTCTATCAGGGAAAGACCAGTTCTTACAGATAAAATTGCTTGGCAGAAGCTTGTCCAAGATGACTAATTTGAAAGTCAAGTGAATCCAGTGGCAGCAGAGATCAGGTAAAGGAGAAAGTGACAAAAGCTGTACGACTTCAACCTTGCAGTTAGGGAGGGTAGTAGTAGTATTATCAGAAGAGATGAACAAATAACCTCGTTTGTTTTCCAAAGCCTTATACTCTTCAAGTATGAGCATGAGAATGGCCATACGAAGTCAGACAAAAGGTTCATCTGCTCCCATATCCTGTCTGTTACTGTGACCAAAAGTAGATGCATTGGGAAACTGAGTATAACAGCAGGTGGAAACAGATCGAAAGGCTCATTTTGTGGTTTCAGGTATCTCATACTAATGTCATAGCTTAATGTTTTATTCTGATTCTGCTCCAGTGTACTTATGGAAAATAGAAATGCTAATAATTTCAAGATGGAGTTCAGTGTGTTTGATTTAGAAATAACAAAATTATGGCCCATCTTGAGATGTCTGTATTCCCATTGAATTTACTCCATGAATATCCTTATCTAAACCAACAGAACTACTGATAGATCTGGGGAATGGAGAAGGGTATTATTACTTAGCCTTCCACAGCAAGGGTGTTTATGTGAACTAAGCAATACTTTTCTCTCTGTTGTGATCTCATTAATCCCTATTTTCAGTTGGTACTGAGGAATGATACATGGTATTTGGTTTCTCTTTCAAATATGAAAACAATTTAGGATACTAAGCAATAGCATTGCTCAGGTTCACAAATAAAAGGAGATACTCGTTCAGTGAAATTCCTCACACATTTTGGATGCATTTTGAGTGATTGCAAATGGCTTCTAAATGGATGGTAGAAGGCTGAATTTCCATTCTTTATGTGTACATACGTACATACTTTATATATATATATATATATAAATTGTGTGTGTGTGTATAAATATATATATAATGTAATATTTATGTATAAAGGTCTAAATGTTATACATACAATGCATATCGTGTATAACCTGTGTATACTCCCAAATAAATATTAACTAGAAGTTTAAAAACACTAAAGTACCACTAAAAGTAATATTTCATTGTCTACGGCTTCTGGTCTATATGATTGCATTCTGTAGCCTTGGAGTAATCAGGGCTACTGCCCTGGCTTCCATTCAGCTTCCATTCCACCATTCTTTATATGGAAAATATGATTTTCTGAAATTTAGTGGGAAATCTGTACTTCTTCCTATCATTGATATTTGGTCACCCCTGTGGTGGAACTACTCACAGAAATGACTTCTGAAAGCCCTCCAATTTCTAATCTGCCCTTTTATTTTTTTAAAGCCTCATGTCTGCCTGGAGGCTTTTGTGTAAAGATTGTACAAAATCTCTCTGACTGTTTGGATTTTAAAATGAAAAACTAATTTTAACCTCTCTTTCAAAAAAAGGTGTTCAGTAAAACTAGCCAAAGCTTGACGCTTTCCTCAGTCATGGTCTGCATGCAGATTACTCTCTGAAATCATGGGGTTGTATTTACCAAAGTTGCACCCAGACAGGTGGTGTGTATTGACAGCAGAGTATAAAGAAATAAAAACAGAACAATCCTACATCCTAGCAGAATGTTTGTGTCCCACCATTCTTTGAGGAGACATGTCACCTACCAGTGCTGTGGTGCTTAAATGTCACAGTTCAGCCTTTGTCAGATAGATGCTTTAATTTAAATGGATAAGAATTTATCTACTGTTATTTTATTTGTCCTACAACAGACATTTTGTCCAACAAACTGGTAAAATCAATGATTGGAGAAGCTGAAAGCCCTGTGTTCCTCAATCCAGCCTTTGTAGATTTGTCTCAGGATATTACAGCTGTGGATTTTAATCCTACTTCACACTGTGCCTGAGGTAACTTTCCTAGCACTCAGCCAGTTCTCCGAGTGCAAAATATGTTCACTTGTCAAGAATTTAGCCTTTCTTTTCCCTTGAACTCACAAAAAACCTCTATCTTTTATGTTTTTATTTAAAAGAATAGTTATCCTTAAGACAAGAAGAAGCCAAGTCAATTAGTGTGAGTGTATATAAACCTGTACTGTCATGTCTGCACAGTGAGACATCATCTGGCATTGTTATTTGTTTTATGTTTGGTCTGCCAACAGATTAGGGATATCACTGTATCTGCCTTCGGCCAGTTGGTTATCGAGCTTTTAAGTGTAGGATCTACTTTAGTATCTTTGTATGCCATTTCTCCATTCTGTGCTTATGGACAGCCTTGCCACCCCAAGTAACACTACCAGGCATCAAGTTACTGTATGTAGTCTTTCTTAATGACTACTCAAAAAGAAAGAGGTTCTGCAATTGGCAAACTTTGATTTGTATCAATACTTCCTCAAAGCTCTCTTTTTTGGTTAGTGTAAGAGCAATCTGTGATTTTAGTTTGTTCAGGGAATTATGTATCCACCAAAAATTAAAGGTAGGCAACTTCAGAAAAATCATTCTTTTAAAAAGTCATTAATAGTGTATCTGCTGACTGATCATTTTGTCTTCTGATATATCTGAGAATTTATGTTCCTCTTGACCTCTTTAAATGTATTTTTTTTAAATCTCAGTATCAGTATTATCCTCTAAAATGAAAAGCAGTATTCACTGGCTCGTATACCATGTCACTGTGTACATGCAAATGTGGTACTATGAGGGTATACTGGATGTTTGGTTCACATTTTCATACTAGCAGCTTTTTTCCAATGGATGTAAGTCGTGTGCACATAGAAAGTTATCATTATCAAGACAGGTTTTTGTTTTTAACTTAACAGACCATACAGTTAACCATGTTTTAGATTTTGTGTGTGTAAATTTATGTAAGCATATGCATTGCTAATTTACAAGCTAATCTGATCTTGGCATTTGAAAAGGCCTTTCCACAACTTCTGCATAGACTGTAAATACACTGTACCAAACAAGCGCTCATGGTGTTATTTCCTAAAATGAAATGCATGCTGTTGAGAGCTGGTTAGATATAAGGAACAAAGCACCAGATTGAGACACAAGCTATTATCATAACCGTTACAAAATTAGAGCAGATGAATGTCTTTGAGCCCAAAAAGTTGGAAAATCATAACTTGTTTTCCCACTTAATAAAGGGGCATTTTTATTGACTGTTCACAGCAGACTAATGTTGAGCCTATGTCGCCAAAGTACAGACTTCAACAAAGCAGTACAGAAATTAAACTTCAGTGCCTCTGAAAGGGTGTTTCATTTCCTTAAGGAAATGTTAAAACATAAGTATAATTGTATGATGCTTTCCTCCCACTCACTTTTCTACACTGTAAAACAGTTTACTATGCCTTTCAGCTGTGCCAATAGAAATAGTTTGAGCCATGTTTGAGCTAAACAAATTATATCACTGACATTTTTTCTATTTGAAAATAACTCAGTATCTTAGGGTCATTTTTTTTAGGGTCATGAACTTAGTTTTCCAGCTGATGAAATCACTCAATGTAATTAAAATTTCAACATCATTTTACCACATTAGAACATCTTTGTGAAGGTATCTGTTGCCAGAGACCACATAAAATAAATAATAATGCCAGCAATAATAGAATTAATGCAAAAACAACCTGAATGATTATGACCATTTCCAATCTATTTGTTAAATTTTAAGATACAGAATGGAAATTACAACTGCATACAGGCTGAGTATACACTCTCATTTCAGAGCATAAAACTGTAATTTTTCTGTAAGACTATAAAAAAATCCTTATTTTTTGGAATTTTGCAAAGATCATCTTGATTTTAAAAAGATTTCTGTAATAGGTGGTCTTTGTAGGAAGCACCTCCTTATACTTACTTTATAGTCTAAATATTGTGTGCTATCTATATTGAAGAATATATTTTCACATTCTGTTACATTCACACTCAAAACTGTGAAAAGCTGTCTTGGCTAGATACAGGTTTTTCCTCTGAAATTTAGCTCATGGAAAAGGTTTTGGACTGCACTTACTAAACGTAAACTGGCTCTATTTTCCACAACTGCATTTCACTTAGTTTGGATGAAACACTCACTAGCTGCTGAGGAAGGATGATGTTAGGAATAAATCTTCTTTGTTATAGAAACAAGGTCTTTTAATAAAAGTATAATGTACACCAAGGAAAGCCCTTGTGAGTGATGCTAATGCTCAGATATTCATTTCTGTTTTGAAAAGCTCTCTTGTTTGCATGGTGATTGTAAATTGTCTGTGATATTAGTCACACCATCTGTTATAGCTTCTTCTGAGCCTAACCTTTATTTCAGTCACATTAGACATTGAAGCTGCAGCATTTTTAGTTCAGCTGAGTACGCAACAGGGTGATTAATGATACTTTTCTAAAATATTCCACAGTGACCACAAAACAATTTCAATTAAGTGTTGCTGAATTTCCCTTTCTGCTTTTCTAAACTTTGTTAATAGATAAAAGTTAATTGAGGTTAAGATGACATGTAATTAATTCACTATGAGAATAACATAGGACTGTTTGAAAAGATGCAGCATCATTCAAGGGGTCACATTTGGACTAAAAATAAGAAGTGCAAGGTATATATGTTTAAACTTTCAGAATAATAGGCATGCTTATTTTCTCTGGCTTGAGTCAGCTACCAGTCTAGGGAAAAAAACACTGTCTCTTTCTCTCTGTCGGTTGTGTGGAGAGACCTAGCATGTGCAGACACACATGTGCATGGCATAAATTGTGTGTGTGTGTGTGTCCGTATAGACAAATACTTATTTTTACATTTGCTTCTCTGCCGCAGAGTTGTTATTTATTGGACTTTGATAGTAATCTGATCCTTCTGTTAAGCCACAAACTAAAATGTATTTTTGTTTTGGAAACTATATAGACTATGAATCCATAAATCCAAACTGTAGAGACAAAATCTGGTTCAAAATGTACATTTTAGTGAGGTTAAGTACAAAATTCTCAAAAAAAGTTTGTAAGTGATGAATATTAATATGTACTTGTAACTATTTAAAAATGCTCAAAATGCAAGCTTTCAGTCAAAGAGACTATAAAACACTGCATTACTACCAAACTTTAATTAATAACAAGAGAGTCATGTTGGTAATCCACCTGATACATCAGTGTCTCATATGTCATTCTTTGTGAATCTTTTTTATTACAAAAATGTAAGGGGGCTTCTCAGGTTCTATGCTTAGGATGTGAAATTGATTGCATTCCTTTTTAATTACAAAGAGTATACAAAATCCCATTTCCCTGAATACAAAAGGACTCAGATAACAAATTGTGGTTTTGCTTACAGCTTTAAAATCCTTTGCAAGGCAATACCTTCACCAGCCTCTCTTTTGTATATTCCAAGGTCCCTTTTCCCAGAACTTCTATCTCTGCAGGGATTTTTTGGTTTTGTTTTTTTCTCTGACTGTGTACTGTTTTCCCTTGCCTCTCTTAAGCACATACAGTGCAGTTCTTTCAGTCAGTCTGTCAGTCTCTGGAAAATCTCTGTGCAGAATACTTTGGGCAATAGCCTTTGTCGGTTTGGTTATTACAAAATAAAGGGAAATTTAACTGCTTCTTCATTTAGACTGAACAGCAGAGCAGCTGTTAGGCCCACTAACTACATTGTAGTTTAATCCAATACAAAATAAATGTTCCTTGTCATTCTATGCGTATTCAGTTTCAGCACAACAAATAATTTAAGAATGTATGTAATTAAAGTGTTGACATGGACTACAAGTCAAGTCTGTTCTTTGCTGACCTGGCTGTCTTTGTACTGTGTCTTTTTGATATATCTCCACAGCCAGTGATGGATTGTCATACATTCACTCTGAGTTGGATAGACTTGAGACAGTTTTTGTACAAAACTTCTGAAGACTCTTAATGCATTATTGTTCCCAACTAAGGAATAATCCATAGATGGAAACCACATAATGAGAATATTTTCTCTAATTTCTCTGATCTGAAGTATATTGCATTCTGTTTTAACAGGGTAAGAAACAAGAAGTTCCTCGAGAAGAACAGGGACCAACAACAAAGAATTTGGATTTTTGGGCACAGCTCATTACTCTGATGGTCACCATCATTGATGAAGAAAAAACAGCATATACACCTGTCTTGAACCAGTAAGTAATTACTTTCCCTTTAAAAAATTAAGAATCGTGGATTTGTTAAAACAAGAACAGGAAATACACCAGAGTCAGTAATTTTGCTTTAAATGTAATATATCTATTTTTTAGAACACAGAATGCGGAAGTGACATAGTGTGATAAGGACGTAGAGCTCTAGTCATGGAGGGAGAACCTGTTGTTTTAGGAACAGTAAAGACACGTGTTATACAACTGTCCCAAAAAGTAACGTAGCAAGGTATTCTGCAAGAGAAATAATAGACAGACAGATGGGAAGGCAGAGAAAAACATTATGGTATTAATGTATAGTATTAATATGATGCCAGTGTCCTAGCACACAAGGTGGTCAACTTATGCTGAAATCTTTTTAGGCATTATAATAAAGCAGAGTTTTAGGGATGTATTTGTAACAGAATAATGAACTTCAGAAAGAGGCCCGCTGCCAAATTTATGATTGATTGGAGGGAAAGCCTACCTCATTGACTTGAAAATTTAACAGATGGAGAATAGTATCTTGGATTTACCAGAGATGGAATTTGACTTCCCAGAACTGAGGAAGTTCCAGTCGGTGGGGACAGGACAGTCAATAATCAAGACAAGTTGAATAATTTATGGTTGATACGGTAGTAGAGAAGAGGTAGCCAGTGAATAGACATAAGAGGAGTGGGAGATAGTGTTGGATTTTGAAAATGAAATGTGCAGAGAGAGGGCAAAGGAGCATTGTCTCACATGTTAAGGCAAGAGAAGAAGATAATGTACTAATTGAAATATGGTGTGGTGAGGACCTAGAGAAAGTTTAAGGTCTTTTAGCTTTTTGGATATATTTTGCAGAAAGATTCTGCAAAACCTGGACATAGTCTAACTGTGATGACTTAAACAGAAGTTAAAATTGAACTTCATATTGTATTATGGGTAAACCAGTAATAGAACTGTCTACAGTGCCAGAAGAAATTCAATGGGATGGTCTGAAGAGGAGCAAGAAGAATTCTGTTTCTTAGATGAAATTTGACAGATGCTGAAAGGTACTCTGTACATGGAGATGAGTAGTTCCTCTATTAACTCAACCTAATTTTTTTTGTCCGACTGTCTATATAGCAAATATACCTATTATAAACATCTAACTGGAACAAATATATGTACTTCATTCCTGTCTCTTGACTGAAATTAGGCATAACAGTAATAAGACTGAAATTAGTCATAAGAGCTATATTCCAAAGCATATGGGATGGAGAAAGACAGAGACAAAGAACAGAGATGCATTGGGGGGATGAGGAGATTCTCTAAAGTACGGCTGAGGGATTGTATAAGGTGTGAAAAGAGGGACTGTTTGAGGTATGAAAAGAGAATCAAGACTGAACAGAGCTGGGGCAGAGTAGGGGAGTTTGGATGTGTGGCTTCCCTCCCAAATTTGCTGCTCTGATGGAAGGGGGAACACAGGGAATAATGTGTCTGTGAGAAACAGGAGACATTAGGAGCAAGATATGAAGAAGCCATGAATGGAAAAAGAAGAAAACTGTTCAGAATTTCTTTTTTTTTTTTTCTTTTTTTTTTTTTTTTAAGGAAATGCTTCTCCTATCACAAAAGCAGCATGTAAAAACAGTTGAGAAAAATGACAGCCAGCCTCTCCCTTCCTGTTCATCCCCAAAAAAGAAAACCAATGAAGTGACCACGGTCTTCCCATGTCTTTCCTAGTTTAAAGCCCTCCTTACCAGGTTGGCCAGCCTGCTGGGAAAGACACGTGTGCCCTGTTTAGTGAGGTGGATGCCATCTCTCCCAGTCAGCTGTCAGTCTTCAAACAGGGTCCCATGGTTGTAGAAACCAAAACCCTGTTGCTGACACCAGTGGTGCAGCCAGTTGTTTACCTGAAGTATCCATCTATTTTTCCTCCCATCTTTCCCCCTCACTGGCAGAATTGAGGAGAAAACGACTTGGGCCCCCAAACCCCTGACCAGCATCCTCAGAGCTCTGAAATCCTGTTTAATACTTTCCAAGTTGCCCTTGGTATTGTTGATGCCCTTGTGGAAAAGCAACAGGGGATAACAGTTGGATGGGTGGACAAGCCTTGCCAATCTTTCTGTGACGTCTCAGATTTGAGCCCCTGGCAGGCAACAAGGTGGATTGAGAACTGGCTGAAAGGCAGAGCTCAGAGGGTTGTGCTCAGTGGCACAAAGTCTTGTTGGAGGCCTGTAGCTAGCAGTATCCCCCAGGGATCAATACTGGGTCCAGTATTGTTCAACGTATTCATCAGTGACGTGGATGAAGGGAGAGAGTGTTCCCTCAGCAAGTTTGCTGATGATACAAAACTGGGAGGAGTGGCTGATACCCCAGAAGGCTGTGCTGCCATTCAGAGGGACCTCAACAGACTGGAGAGGTGGGTGGAGAGGAACCTCATGAAGTTCAACAAAGGGAAGTGCAGGGTCCTGCACCTAGGGAGGAATGACCCCATGCAGCAGTACAGGCTGGAAAGCAGCTCTGCAGAGAAGGACCTGGAGGTCCTGGTGCACAACAAGTTAACCGTGAGCCAGCAGTGTGCCCTTGTGGCCAAGAAGCCCAGTGGTATCCTGGGTTGCATGAGGAAGAGCATTGCCAGCAGGTCGAGGGAGGTGATCCTCCCCCTCTACTCAGCCCTGGTGAGGCCACACCTGGAGTACTGTGTCCAGTTCTGGGCTCCCCAGTACAAGAGGGATGTGGCACTACTGGAGAGAGTCTGGCAGAGGGTTACTAAGATGATTAGGGGACTGGAGCATCTCTCCTATGAGGAAAGGCTGAGAGAGCTGGGCCTGTTCAGCCTGGAGAAGAGAAGACTGAGTAGGGAGACCTTACCAATGTGTATAAATATCTGAAGGGAGGGTGTCAAGAGGATGGGGCCAGACTCTTCTCAGTGGTGCCAAGCGACAGGACGCGAGGCAATGGGCACAAACAGAAACACAGGCAGTTCCGTCTGAACATGAGGAAAAACTCCTTCACTGTGAGGGTGACAGAGCACTGGGACAGGTTGCCCAGAGAGGTTATGGAGTCTCCTTCCTTGGAGATATTCAAAAGCTGTCTGGACACAATCCTGGGCAGCCCGCTCTAGGTGACCCTGCTTGAGCAAGGGGGTTGGACTAGATGATCTCCAGAGGTCCCTTCCAACCTCAACCATTCTGTGATTCTATGAAAGGAAGGTAAATGTTGTGATTACCATTGAAGAACAAATGCTGTTAATGTTAGCTGAGTTTACCAGGATTTGATAGCTGGCAAATTTATCTGACTCAATGAGCAACCAACAAGTGATGTCATTTATTATTTGGCTAAAGAAAGCATGAATGGTGTTACAGAAATGCTGATCAAAGATACTTTGAGAAAGTACTCAAATGTGAAATAGTAGTGCTGAAACTGTTAAGAATTTATATTCCCAGTTGGAGAAGAGAACTTGGAGCAGTTCTAGACACAGCGAAAATAACCAACTCAAAAAGACTTTTAGGGTAAGAAACAGAGCCTAGAAGAAACAGACCCTGCAAGAAATGGAAAAAATGGTATGATCAGCAAAGTTGTATTTTAGAGGTCAGAAAGAATAAATTTTTAAAAATCAAGATAGGTTAAACCTTGTAAAAGAAACTAAAACAGCAAAGAAAAATTTAATATGATGGGATTGAGATCTCTTTCAAGTGAATATGGTATTCAGTTGAAAGATGATCTAGGCATTTTGAAATTAAAGGATGATAACACAGGATAAGGAGTCTAACTGAAAAACATTGGTGCCAACACAGAATGGCAAATGACACAATGTCTGGAAGTGGGAATGATCAGAGCTGCTGTGAAAGCAAGACTCCAAGAGGTTTCACCCGCTCCCTCTCAGTTGCACAGTGCAGAAAGAACTGGCGGGTAAAACTTCATGAGAAACTGACAGCTGGTCTTGTGAAAGATCACAATATTACTTTAACAGAGTAACATGAAATAAGTTTAATGAAATAAATGATATTAAAATACTGTCACAGAATGAATTTAATTAGTGATGAGAATAATGCTGAATCAAGCATCAAAACACATCAGATAAAATTTCCGTATGTTTTCTTTAGGAAAAGGGACATTGTTTTATTTAAAATAAAAACCTTGGATCGGTGGCAGATAGAGAATAAAAAGTGAGAATAAAAGAGCTCTTTGCTCATAGTTTAGAAGGAATGCACAGTTTCCAAAAACAGATAAAACTTTTGTCTCAAGAATTGGTGAAGAGGGGACCAGGCCCAATGCCCCCCCAGGTAGTGCACACACAGCACAAGAATGAGTGTATTTACACAGCAAGACCAGACCCTCTTTAGCACCCTGAGTGAGACTGAGTGCCACCCAAATGGCATATGAGCTATTCTGAGAATGTGCGCGCAGCGTTCAGGGACTCTGAGATTCTTGAAATGTACCATGTGCATATTTAACAGCACAAACTGTGAAGAAACATCTTTAATTGCTATAATAGGAATGTCTTCCTTTGTTTAGGACGGGACCAGAGACATGCAGTACAATTTAGGATAAATACTAAATGCTTTTTTTTAATTTACGTTCTGCTACATACATTGATTCTTCTTGTTTTCTTTTAAGCTGGGTTCAATTTCATTCTATTGATCTGTGTGTTTATACATAGTCCTTTGTTAGCACTAGCCAATGTAAACAGTTTCCGTTACATTCCTGCTTGATTAAAATCAATAGAGGGAAGAAATTCGTAAGTGGCTACCTTTTATATGCAATTTTGTATTTGTGGAGATACAAAGAGATGATCATGTACCAGAAACATAACAGTTAATTTCCTGTGAAAACCTAGCATGTTCTCTTTATTAAGAAGTTCTACCAAATAGCATTGTATGGTCGACTTACAAGTTGAGGATTAGAAACTGTCATGCAAGTGAAGAAGATGATTTTGACAGCAGTGTTTTGGATAAACTCAGATTTTCCAGTATTGCTCTAAGAATGACAGAGAAATTGGGAAAATTGTCTCATGAGACAGAAGTAATTGTAACAAGAGGAAACAAAATGACTCACAGAGCACTCTTCTGGTTGTCCTCTTGCTTCCCTGAGAAATGTGAAAACGTCTGGCTTTTATAAGGATTAGAAAACCTAATATAAAGCATGTTACATGATCAATTTGTTCTGACTTTTTGTTGCTTAGTGATCACATTCTGAAATTCTTCATTGAACCAAATTTCTTTTTGCTTAGCAGGCGATAAAATATAAATAATCCAGAAATTCCTGACTTACATAGATGCTTTGGAATTTGACCTTTGATTATCATTGCCCTTTAACGAATCAACTACTGCTGTTGTTATCCTTTATCTTCAGCATATGAAATTTTTTTTTATGTTTCCATTGTATATTAAGCCTTGTTAGCTGCTCACAGGCAATAACACTGCAACAATAATAATAGCTGCATAATATCTGTAAATCTCTGATTGTTGTAAATGGGGAATCCAGCACAAGTTTTGGAAAGGAAGTTCAGAAACAACTTGGAAGTAGGTATTCAGGTAGCCCACAAACACAAAATTAAACTATACAAATGATGGAAAAACATATTTTACTGTCTGCTTAGGCACAGGGAAAGAGAGAAAATTGACTCCACAGTTACAGAAAGCCCAAATCTTAGTGTGCGTTCCCATACAGTAAAGAAAAAAAATTTTCCATTATGCATACTTCTCAGATCCCAGAATTAACAATGCACACATGTAGACCGAGATGACTGTGCTTAGTTACCATGGTGATCAGGGATTAACTAGGTTGTATAATAATGAGCTTAGTAATGACTGTTAGGCAGATATTCAGAATTTCATAATACAGGAGACTGTGAGGAGGTTATCTCCACTCTCTGCTGCTTAATAGCTCCCAGAGTTACAGCTTCTCTACTTATGAGAGCAGATCATGGCTACCATCATCCTTTTAGAGCAGATCACCTCAAAAAGGAGTAGGCCTCTGTATAAATTAGTCCTTATATGAATGCTGCTAACTGCCCTTCCTCCAACTTGATTAAGAAATTCTAGGATGCATGCTGCTTTTTTGACAAACGTGGCTCTCATGTTCGTTCCAATATATCTCCTCCCACTATGAGTAGGGTAAAAGAGTTTGCAAAACATAATTAATTATCTAAATGCTATTCTTGGTTTTCTTTCAAAGAGTTTGATCTGAGAGAGGACTTGGGATTTACTCTAGTAACTGCATTCCTGGAATATAATTAAGATAGAGCCTAGGAAAAAGAAAAATAACTCTGCTTCTTTTGCCTAGAACTGAAATCCAGGGACATGTAATGTTGTTTTCATTAGAATAAGAAAAATGTGATATGGTTCAGCATTTATTTACATAAGCATGTGCATAGATTCTTGATTCCTTGATTACAGCAGAAACAGCAGACATCTCCTTGCTCAGAACAACCAGATCAGCCATAGCACTGAACTGTGGCACCCAATAAGCTCTGTCTTCCATTCCCATCACTGTCCTTGTTACAAATTCTTCAGGCTTTTTCAGTCTCCAGCTCATGTAAGTTAGAAATGATACCTCAGTCTTGGATTTTCCACCAGCAGACCTTAGACTGTCCAGCTTAACTCTGATTAACCATTTGACTAGTACCTTGTGCAATCCAGCTCTTTTTTTGCAGTAAAAAGAGACTTGATCTCTTTTTCTTGAGTTTGCTAGAGTGTTGAATTCAAGCCCCAGGTTTAACGGCCATTATCATCCTGTGCATAGCAGAAAATCATGCTAAGAAATTTTGAGCTGTCTGGTACTTGCTTTTGGAATTGAAAAATAATTTTAGTCCTTCAGTAAAGGATGGTTTCTCATTGCGCTCATTCATCATTTGGGAAAGCTACTCTAGCATCAAACATTAATAAGAAAAGGTGAATCAGACCTGAGCGTAATTCTAGTTGTTCTGTATTTGATTGGAGAACCAGAGAACTTCTCCACAAATTTAACCACCAGGGTCTGTGAGGAATTTGACTGTGAATTTTCAACACATGGTTGGGGGATTTTGGGGAGGGGGGCCTTTTCTTCTTTAGATTTTTATGCTTTGACTAATTTTTGCTTTCAATTGTATATGTACTTTATATATGTCAAAATTGGTCTTCGGTTGTGGCACCAAATGCAGGTAAGTCAATAGTGACTGCTGTGAACCTCTGTCACGTATGATTCTCTTCAGTAGTCTCCAAGTATGCCTACTTTATATGCAAGTCACTTCTAGGGAAAAAAAATAGAACTATATAACTTCTTATGTCATTAGTTTTAGCCAGAAATATAAATTACAGTTGAAAAAAAAACAATACTGCTGCTTTTGACATTTGGAAGCAAATCTGATTCATTGAAAATATTACATGTACACGTTATTAGAAGGAATATATTCTGAACAGTTTAGTGCTGAAGAGTAACAGGCAGGTTAAAATCTCAGTCATGTTCATCTCTGCAGTTTACATTACTGCATTAGTGCTTATTGTACGAATTCATGGCATGAGTGTCTTTTGTAATGCAGGTAGTTCAGTTTGGTGGGATACTGAGGTATGGTTGAGAGAATACTAAATATGTCCCTCTGATAAAGTGCAAACTAGGAACAAGGGAGGGACAAGCTGTTTGGGAGTAATCAGGGATAAATATCAAATGAATGCTAATTGATCAGCTGCAATTTTCTACTCTTGCTAATTTCTCATTTTCTCTGAATATTCATGTAATAGTGTGTATATATATAATAGTGTGTTTATATATGTGTGTGTGTGTATATATATGTGTATACACACACACAAACACATGTATGCATGTATATTAAAACAAACTAGAACCCCATCCTGGTAGGGGAGGGAGCTCAGAATGTAGATTCAGAAGCTTAGGTTCTGGGGCTCGCTGCCATTCACCTGTTGTAGGATCTTGGGCCGGTCACTTCTACTTTGTCGTCTTCCCCATTCTCTGTCTTGTCTTTTAGACTGTGAATTTTGAAGGTCAGTGATTGTTTCTTACTACATATTTTAAAGTTCCTGTATAGTAGTGTAGTAATTTTTTGAACCTATCTGAAGTCTCTAAGTGCTACTCTAATGCAAATAATAAATTATATATTATTATTACATGAGTAAGCTTAAAAACTTGAGCAACCATATTAAAGTAAATGGGACTACTCATGCATAAGCTATCTCTGAGGATAAATCTTGGTAGGAGTAGGGCACACCATGCCAGTTACGCGTCACCAGGGGAAAAAAGACTAGCACTTGTTGTATATAGTACATATAAAAATAAAATCTTTGTCAGTATTTTGCAGTCTCTAGTTATGCTTGTGCCATTCTATTTTTAAGGGAATGCACAAATGGTATTATAACAGTGGGATAGATGGTTTAAAATACATAGTTAGGGAGATTAAAAACAAAGATACATTAGTATAAAATGTGAAGTAGATGTGACACAGTTTTTAGCTATTTAGTACAGTGTAAGTCAGCCTGCCCTCATCACGCCTGTGTTGGAATCAGTAATACTGCTGACATGAAGGAGATCTGCAAAGCCATTATTTGTATGTCACAGTGCAGAAGAGACCATGGTGTCTAATGACATTTGCAATCACTGGCTTGTTCCTCAAGTCCTAGCAGTAATGTAGCTAAGAGCACAAGATACCTTGCATGGAGCAAGCAGCATGGAGGTCAATGGAATTTTGTTCCATGCTCATCAACACAAGGTCTGTGATTTGGTGTAAGAAGTATCTAAAACATTGTCTGAAAGGAGCCACCTCTGCTGCAATTAGTGCAGCTGAATCAGCTTTGCTGATAGATACTGTGGGATTTAACTGAATGAAAAATCTCAGTTCTGGCACATTTGAGAGACTTGTGGAAGAATCCTCCTATTCTGATGCTGAACATCTAATGAAGCACATAAAATTTTTGCCTACTTGAAGTGCTACAAGGCTTTAACTTATTTTCCTGAGATCTATTTTAGTATCCCCACACTTCTATAAGAACTCTTGTCAAATGGAAATGAAATGGATAATTGAGACTTTTATGGGTAATTTGTCATGTTTTAAAATGCCTATTTGAATGGAATTCTTTTGTGTTTATATTTAAAATACAGACTGCTTGCTTTGAATGAGAAATTAGGTGGTCATTTGGTTTTCACTTTTTGTTTTATCTATGGAAATCTCAAAGTTTTTTTTTTTAACTCCAGGGTTTCTGAATTGTCTCTTTTGAAGCTTTTATAGAGGAGGAGCTCATATAAAACATAACATTTGTTACTAAAATAAATTTCAAGGGGGAAAAAACAAGGGAGGGTTACTCAAAAGCAATGTACCATGCAGAACGCAGCTACCGTTTTGGCAGTTAAGGACCTTAAGAAGAGACCAGATCATGCTGCCTTTATGAATTAAGCTACTAGTGCAGTGAGTTGTATTTAGCATAATAACATATTGAGCTGCACTGGGAAGATCATAGCCTGCCGATTGAAGGAAGTGATTGCTCCCTTCTGATCTGAACCTGTGAGACTGCACTGGGAGGGTTGTTTCCAATTTGGGTTCCCCAGTACAAGACAAACATTGTCAAACTGGCATACTACAGTGGAGGACCACCACCAAGATGATTATGGGCCTGGGACACATGATGTATGAGGAGAGGCTGAGGTAGCAGGGTTTGTTCAGCTGGAGGAAAAGAGGACTAAGGGCAGTGCTAACTGAGGTTTTCAAATTCCTAATGAATTGTTATATGGAAAAGACAGAGCCAGACCATTCTGAGAAATGCACAGAAAAAGGATGAATGCAATTTGCAGGCAGGGAAATTCTGATCAGGTATATGGGAGAAATTCCACATTCCAAGAGTGAGAGTGGTCAAACACTCGAACATGTTGCCCGGACAGGTTGTGGCATCTTCAGGTTTGGAGATGCTCAGAACTAGGCTGAACTGGCCGTAAGCAGCCTGATAAGACTTTGAAGTTCTCTCTGCTTTGAGCTAGATGATCTTCAGAAGTCTATTCCAGCCTAAATTGTTCAATGACTCTGTAAAAATAGCTTCATTAGCCTCAAAACAATGTCCAAGCAACTATCCTTGCAGCCTCTACTGGCTGCCTAGAGAAAGAGTGCATCGCAGTCATCATTGCTCTCCTGACAATGTAATGGTTGAAATAGTAGCCATAATATTGTAGTCTTTCTAGTTTGTTTCCCCATCACAATTTTACCCCATCACAATTCTGTGCTACTTTTTGATTCAGCTCTTAGCTTTATTTCCCTTCCTTTAATATTCAGAGCAAATCTTTTGTCTGCATGATGTGTTCTGTCAATCCTGTACAATTTGTACGTTATTCATTAAAAGAATAGCTAACTGCAATTATGTATAAATATTATTTATGTAAATTTAAACCAAGGGGAAAATCTATTCCCAGGTTTTTAATGTTAACAAATACAGAAATGGGTTGTAAATTAAAAAAAGGTTAGATTTTGCATTCTGTATAATTCATGCAGAACTGCTGTATCAATTACACTCTGATAATCACTGTCAAATCCTCTGTAAACTAATGGTATTTGAAAAATATAAAAACAGATTATCTGCACAGTATAGCTTTAATATCTCCATGTAATTCAGTTTTCGACCGTTACAATTAGTATGTATACAAAAGAAATTTTAACCCTGATAGATAAATTCTGTTTATTTGTGAATTATTTTTATAAGTAGTAAAATTTGTTAATAAGCAGCTTGTGGCTAATGGGTTTTGCAGTACAAGATATTTGTACTGTTTGAAATTGTTGTACATCAATGAACAGGATAAAGAATGCGAAGCAGAGTAGTGGAATAAACACATTTATTTTCTTGTAGCAACACAATTCATATGAATGACAGAATAAAAGAAAGCCATGAATCACATATGAATTTGTTATTGCTAATGTGTCAAAACAATGTTTGTCACCATTTGCATTGAGCATGTCTGTCTAAGCTGGACAGAGCTGCAGTAATAAATCGTCAAGCTTGTGAAGGTGGTATTGAAAGCTAGAAGTTTAGTTTGCTTATGGGCTTTGATCTACTACCAGCTCTGATATTAATATTGTTCATAATCACGAAAAGTGAAAGAGCCATGGTGTTACTTTGTGGAGAACAGAAGGGGTAGTGCTGAAGCCAGGTGTCCTGTAATTATGATAAACAGATATTTTTACTTTCTTAATTAGGATTAGATTCTATAGAAGTCAGATTATTAAACTGTATTAAGAGTTCATGAAACAAATGGAAAGTTTAGCTGAACCCCATTGAGCTATGCGATGTCATTTGAAAGCATCACGTATTGAGCGTAGCATGTTCATGCTTGGGGAAGTGTGTTTTATGCATAATAGCATGATACAATGAAATCTATAGGCATGTTACTCATTAGCATGTTAAGTCAATTTTTCTGGCTGAAAATGTTGATTAGGTTAACAGTCTACATTATATTACTAGTGTATTTGGACAAATTAAAAATCTATTACTTCAGTCTCTGAAGAATACACCTACAGGTATCATAGCTGTCATGAAGCAAATTAATTACATGTGAAAGGTAAATGATTTATACTAACATGCATTGCACTTTCTGTTCTAAAATCATTTTTGTCACAGTAATTTCCCACCATGAGGTCACTGCGTTGGATAAGATGAAACAAATACATGGGACTGGCAGTCAACCTTGTAGGGCTCTTTACAAAAATGTATCCGTGTAAAGATACAATTGCAAATTTCCATACCCTAGGCATGGACTGGAAGAATTTGACTGGTATGCCCAGTTGAGGATTAGGCATTAAGTTTGTATTTCTCAGGGACGCAGAAGTTTCTATCTGCTGTCATCGAATTTAGGTACCTAACTGAGATTGGATGGGATGAATCAATGATACTGTGTAGAAGTGCAGTAATTTAAGAAACATAGTGAAAGTATAAATCAAATTTGTGTGTGCATGTGTTTTCAAAAGTTAAAATATGTATATATGTATATACCTCTAATCAAAAAGATGCATTTTTATCAGACTCAGTCTTGCATTATGGCCGCCTTTACATTACAAACAGACAAAATCTAGTATTGAATAATTCTTTCTTTGGTAAGGAGAACTTTAAAACTTCTTATATTTTTTTAAGAATTATTACAGCATATTTACTAAATTTGATTAAAGCTTCAGTAAGAGATGAAAATACTCTGGATCAAATTCTCTGCTAGTGTAAAGTTGCGCAATAGACTCAAGCCAAAAGCCACACAACTCTGATTTTTTTTCATGAATTTGGTCTCTGATGATTTTATATGTTTATGGTGAATTGCTAGTGTATTCATATAGCTCTCACTGCACCATTATAATATAAACAGTCATTTTATTGGTCTGAGCTTCTATGCTGTACAGGCATACCTTGCTTTTTTGCGCTTCACTTTATCGCGCTTCGCAGATACTGCATTTTTTGTTTTTTGTTTTTTGTTTTTTACAAATTGAAGGTTTGTGGCACCCTGCATCGAGCAAGTCTATCGGCGCCATTTTTCCAACAGCACGTGCTCACTTTGTGTCTGTGTCACATTTTGGTAATTCTCGCAATATTTCAAACTTTTTCATTATTATTATATCTGTTATGGTCATCTGTGATCAGTGATCTTTGACGTTACTCTTGTAATTGTTTTGGGATGCCACGACCYGCACCCRTATAAGACGGCAAACTTAATCRATAAATGTCGTGGGTGTTCTGACTGCTCCACCGAGCAGCCGTTCCCCCGTCTCTCGCCCTCTCCTCGGGCCTCCCTGTTCCCTGAGACACAACAATATTGAAATTAGGCCAATTAACAACCCTACAGTGGCCTCTAAGTGTTCAAGGGAAAGGAAGAGTTGCACGTCTCTCACTTTAAATCAAAAGCTAGAAATGAGGAAGCGTAGCGAGGAAGGCACAGCGAAAGCCGAGGCAGGCCGAAAGCGAGGCCTCTTGCGCCAAGCAGGTAGCCAAGCTGTGAATGCAAAGGAAAAGCTCGTGAAGGAAATTCAAAGTGCTACTCCAGCGAACACACGAACGATAAGAAAGCAAAACAGCCTTATTGCAGCTGATATGGAGAAAGTTTGAGTGGTCTGGATGGATGATCAAACCAGCCACAACAGTCCCGTAAGCCAAAGCCTCATCCCGAGCGAGGCCCTAACTCTCTTCAATTCTGTGAAGGCTGAGAGAGGTGAGGATGCCGCAGAAGAAGAGGTTGAAGCTAGCAGTGGTTGGTTCATGAGGTTTAAGGAAAGACGCCATCTCCATAACATAGAAGTGCAAAGTGAAGCAGCAAGTGCTGATGTAGAAGCTGCAGCAAGTTATCCAGAAGATCTAGCGAAGAGAATTGAGGAAGGTGGCTACACTAAACAACAGATTTTCAAYRTAGAYRRAACAGCCTTCTATTGGAAGAAGATGCCAGCTAGGATTTTCACAGCTAGAGAGGAGAAGTCCATGCCTGGCTTCAAAGCTTCAAAGGACAGGCTGACAGCAAGAGAACTAGAACTGACAGCAAGAGAACTAGACTTAGAAGTGGAGCCTGAAGATGTGACTGAATTGCTGCAATCTCATGATAAAACTTTAGTGGATGAGGAGTTGCTTCTTCTGGATGAGCAAAGAAAGTGGTTGCTTGAGATGGAATCTTCTCCTGGTGAAGAGGCTGTGAACATTGTTGAAATGACAACCAAGGATTGAGAATAGTACAGAAACTTAGTTGGCAAAGCAGCGGCAGGGTTTGAGAGGACTGACTCCAGTTTTGAAAGAAGTTCTGTTGTGGGTAAAATGCTATCAAACAGCATCGCACGCTACAGAGAAATCCTTCATGAAAGGAAGAGTCAATCGATGCAGTAAATTGCATCGCTGTCTTATTTGAAGAAATTGCCACAGCCACCCCAGCCTTCAGCAGCCACCACCCCGATCAGTCAGCAGCCATCAACATCGAGGCAAGCCCCTCCATCAGCAAAAAGATTACGACTCGCTGAAGGCTTGGGTGATGGTTAGCACTTTTTAGCAATAAAGTATTTTCTAATTAAGGTATGCACATTGTTTTTTTAGACATAATGCTATTGCACGCCTAATAGACGACAGTATAGCGTAAATATAACTTTTATATGCACTGGGAAACCAAAGAATGTGTGTGACTCGCTTTACTGCGATATCTGCTTTATTGTGGTGGTCTGGAACCAAACCTGCAGTATCTCCGAGATATGCCTGTACTTCCTTCGCCTGAGCTGGGTCACCTGCTTCCCTCTTCTTCTGTGCCCTGAAAACTGCTCATATTAGTGTCAGTCCCACACCTGGAATAAGGACACACTTTTTTAAAAAAAGGACAGGCAAATAGCTCTTCTTTTAAATCTGATGCGAAACATACAGTATCTGTCACTACAGTGTCAGCTTTTGCTAGTGGCTAACACTGATGATGGTAACAGAGAGATCAAAGCTTTGCATAGAATAAGAAGCAACTGTGCATCTGTGAAGCAGATGTGAACAAAAACTCACTTGCTAACAGCACCAATGTTTAGAAAGACTGGTTTTCAAAGATGTTGCAAGACCAAAACTAGAAGTTTTAATTAAGAGTATGCATTTTTCATACCTTGTATATTGTTTACTGATTCATCCCTTACTTCAAAGGGCTCTGTTGAGCAGTGAAAGCCTCCAGAGAGTGAACTAGGTTTTCAACTAGTATAAACTAGTATAGCTCCATAGCATAAAGTCAAGGAAGTTAAGGCAATCCTGCAGCTGCTAAAGATCTGAGCCAATTGTTCCAGGTTTTTCATAAGTCATCTAATTTATCTGTGGAGTTATCTGCAAGATAGATCTGATTCTAGTTTTTAAATATGTCATGTGCTGGAAATGATGCAATACATGTCTTACTACTTAGCTGGGTCCCTAACATTAGGCTAAAGGAAGTTTTTATTTGATGGTTGGTCAGTTCATAAAATTTTACAAAACAGAAAATACAGTACAGTGCATACTAAAGGTAATATTTTTTGGAAAATAACTATTTTGTGGAAATATTTGCCTTTCTGCTGTACAGCTGTAAACATAATTTATAGCAGCAGGTGCACTGATGTAATGTGATTGATTGCAGGTTCCCTCAAGAGCTGAACATGGGAAAAATCAGTGCTGAAATCATGTGGACTCTGTTTGCCCAGGATATGAAGTATGCTCTGGAAGGTAATTAATATTAACTATTAATTATATTAGAGAACTCACCAAGACTGATTTCCAGTGCAAATCACAGCTGGCATCAGATTTCTGCATGTGTTAAGAGTTTTCTAATATACTTGTCTAGGTGTTTTTTGGTTTAGTAAAAAAAAAGAAGGGTTGTGTAAAGGAAGAAAATCATTTTATTGGGACTGTATGGAGTTATCTGTGGAAGAAAGAGACAAAGAATTGTAACTGCAAATGCTACTACTTATTACCTAAAAATCATTAATGTCAAAAGAAATACAGATATCCTTGCTAGAGAGCATTATAGGTATCCCAGGTTTCATTAGCTGAAAGTTGTGAATGTGCCCATAAGAAGCATTTACAGAATGAAGAAGACCGCATAAATAGATAATTAAACCTTCTTTTGTTCTCTAAAGACAGTTTGTATTCATTTGATCTCCAACAGAATCAAATGCAGTTCTCCCTTTATTGTTTAGGTAGTACTGTGGTTAACCACAGGGGAAAAAATAAATGCTTTTTTTTCTGTACAGCAGGTGATCTCCAACTAATGCTTTTAAATCCATTCATTATAAATGGTTGTTGCAGAGAGCCAAGTAAATATACCCACCCCCAACTTAAAAAAATACTGAAGAAAAGAAATTAAGGAAAAATTTCTGGTAAATGATTGAAATACTGCCAGCCCATTTTGCCAGCTGATTATCAGATAGTTTTGAAAACATGTCTCTTGAACCATAAATTCCTCAAACTCTCCATAACTAGTATTTATTTCTGCAGAGCAAAAAGTTGTTAAGGCATTAGCTGAACTTCACTAATTTTATTTATCTATTAAACAATGTCAGAGAAATGAAAGAGTATCTTAGTTTCCCTCTGACCCCAAGAATATAGCTAAAAAAAAATGGAAGCTACATGCACCAAACTTGAATTTGATTGGAAAAATTTTTTTTACATTTTAAGATAAGTAGTGAAATGTATTCTGTTGTATGTACGCAGTCCTTAGAGACGTTTTTCTCCAGAAAGGGGGCCGGGGGAAGGAAGGGAAGGGAAATGATAGTATCTCAGGAAACAGTTGTTAAGGAATCAGTCCAGTTTATACTGGAAAACTCACGGCCAACCTCAGGGTGGTGTGAGAGGAATTATAATGTAGAGTAGTGTTTTCACAAAAAACCATACAATTTCTCTTATCCTTCGTTTAAAAATTGTTATTAAGAACAGAAAAGGGGTTTATAGTTCCCTCCAAAATTTTTTACTCACACAATAGCAGAAACAACTAATCAGAACAAGCCAGATTTTCTGATTTTTAAGTAAGCAAGACTCGCATTGTCTTCAGCCAAGCCTGCTACTAACTTCAGAGCATGTCTGCTAGTGGTGAAAATAAGTATGAGGTTGATTTTAGACAACAATGCACTCAATAGGCATAAAGGATAAAAACAATATTTGAAGATTAATTTCTGTATTATTTGGTCCAGAAAGTCTAATATGATAATTGCAGTGTGGTGGTATTTTGATAGTATAATCATAGATTTTTATGATGATAAAAAAGAAAAGAAAGGCAAGTAACTAGAACAGTTATTAATGGAAGAATTGTTTTTTTCCTCTGCTGTTGTGCTATTTTATTTTGTTACTTATATTATTGGAATGTGGAACTTGCACATATGAGGCAGCAAAAGAATTTGAAGATAGGAAGGAAGGGAGGAAAGAATTCCAAGAACAGCAATTATAATATATAGAATTAAAAAAGCAGATATAAGAAAACCAGCCTAAGGTGTAGTATGATGTTTCAAGGGTGTGTTGTATAGTCCAGTCAGAGAGAATCAGAAGGACAGGTTCAGGAAAGCCAATGACAGGGAGAAGATCATCCTTCAAGAGAGATCAATAAAGTTAAAAGCTGCCAAGAGCTGAAACGCATGAAGAGAAAGTGAAAGCCACTATTTTTGGTTAGAAGGTGTTCCTGGAAATATCAGTGAGAAGAGTCAGGTGTCTGGAGAGGCTGTAAAACAGGAACAGGTATCAAGATAGGTGTTCAGCAACTGAATGTTGTGATTGCACTTACAGATAACTAGCGCACAGATTAATATACATTTCCAAAAGCGTTATATTGTCATGCTTTCATCACTTTGGAGGTATAGTACATCTGTCTGTACACAGACAACCCTCAGCATCCTAGTACATTATAGTGTTTTAATTATTGACCTATAAATGCTGTATATTGCAACTAGGTAATTTGCCACAAACTACTCCATTTGCTAAGTAGAGCTTATTGGTCTTTCAGAAGGCTTCAAGTAGTGTTTTTTATACTGGTTGTTAAGAACAGAACAGGAAACTCTTCAGCAGGAGTCAGTTATACAGTTTATGAAGTGTAGAAGGTGTGGCTGGATCAGGATTTGAAAACAAATATTAGTGAAGTACCGTGATGCTGAAGGAAAAGTTATAGAGGATTGGTAGGAGGCACTGGATTTTCTAAGTCAATTCCAAACCAGCCCCTGTGCATGTTGTTCTCCTATCTGTGTTGCTGTGGATACTGTCTTTCCAAGGAGTGCAAATGTCATTTTTTTGTCCTTAAAAATCCCAGGTCACTCCAGGAATCAGTTGTGAAACAGTTCCTATGTATAAAGAATAAGTAAAGAAAGTCAAAATTAATTGTAAACTATGATAACTATACATAAATTCTTCTTCTACAGTTTCAGCTTATTCATTCTTTAACAGGCAAACCCAGTAAATCTAGTAACAAAATACAGAGCCACATACTGTTTCTCTCTCCAACTTTACTCTCCCTAAAATCATTAGATTCTTTTTCTGGATATACTACAATGACTATGAGTTTGATGCTGCAGTCATTAACGGCAATAAGGGTTTTCCCTTTGAATTCGGTGGGAATAGGAGCAAGACCTTAAACAGCGTCATGCTCAATCCTCCCATTTTTAATGGAGTTCATCATTAAAATGCATTGCATTCTGCTATGCCAATCTTGCCTTCCAGGTTATTAACATAGGGTACCATCTGTTCCTATGTAGAGTCCAGGGCTGTTATTGCAACCTTTGCCTGATCCAATTTAATATTAATCTCCTCAAGCAGCAGCATTGTCTTACCTTTTGTGTTATAAAGTTGATTCCTTTTTCTGTCTGATCAAGAACTGATGAAGTAGACCCACATCATTTGCAAAAGGATCATTGACATGATAAACAGTGAAATTAGCTTGACCTAGATCTTGTTTCTGGCTCTTTCCCCTTTGCGTTCCCAAATATATCCAGCCACTACTCCCATCAAAGTAAATTCAGGGAGTGAGTATGTCCTAACTCCATTCGCTGAGAGAAGCCCAATACAAGACACCTAGTTCATGCTCCGCTTTCCTTCTTTTTCCCTGACAGCAGTGAGAATGACTGTTCAGGCCGGGGCCCTTGAACAGCCGAATCCTCTTACAGCAGCTCAGGGGCTGCCTGGAGCAGCAGCTGCTGCTGGGGAGAGGAGTGCTGCTTCTCAGCGGTGCTGTCTGCCCCCATGCAATAGGAGCCAGTGGGCTCGGGGAGCCGGGCGGCAGCAGGTGTTGCACCCCTCTGCCTTTCTTCCCCCTTTTTGCGCTCTTGCACAGAAATAGTCTAGCCCTCTTTTGACAGACAGGGGAGGGTGAGCTAGGAGGCTGCTGCTGTGAGATGGAGAAGGGAGAGGGAAGAGTGGCCTCCATAGCAGCGGTCTTTTGCTAGAGTAGAGAAGTACAGTGGCTGCATGTGGCTGCATGTGGCTGCAAGGGAGGGTCCTTGCATGTGACAGAGTAGATGGCTCCTGCTGGGGCAACTAGCTCACTTTACGGGTGAGGGAGTAAGGGGCATCCCAAAGCACAGATCCAGTCTTCACAGCTGCCGAGATCAGGGCTACCCTGTGCCAAGTTGATATGTCTTGCAAAAAGGACTGCTGTACAATTTGGTATTTAATTCATTGCTTCCTTCTAGATTTTCCTCCCTTTTAAGTTAATAACAATGTATAGCCTTTGAAGAGTATTAAAAGTTTTATGCAAACTTTAACAAATTAATTCCACACCAGTTCTAATTCTCTTTCTGGTCTGAGGAGCTTGGAATTATTTTCATGTGTAGATTTTTTTCATGCAGAAGGTGTCATGTTTTTCTCTCTGAGCACTGACTTCATTAGATTTGGCTGTTTTTTCCCCCTCTCTGCAGGTTATTCATGAAGCAACAGTGATTTGCAGGACTGAATATATATTGTTGTTTGACATTTAGTTTATGCAAGTGTATTTGAGCTTATAAAATGTTGACATTACTTTTACACTGTCTGCTCCTCAAAGTATTCTCTATCTATGGTACAAGTCAATGGGAATGGGGCCAGAATTTCACCAGCAATGCCACTGATTTGTTTTTGACCTCATATGATAACAAATTTGTTCCTTTCAGTGCACAAAGCTGTGAAGGTTCAAAGATGGTGAGAGAGTAATGAGGTGAAATTAGCCACACAATTTAAAAAATATCTTTTTTCCTTTGTGTCCTCAGAAATCACTTCACATCTTTTGTATCTCTAACTTTTGAATAGGTAAGATCAAATGTCCAAAGCTATCCAGTCTGTTAGAAAGAGAACTTTCAAATTGCTATTATTATGTTAATCTAATACCTCTGTTGGTTGTTGCCAGAAGTCAAGATTAGGATCAGGCCAGAAACCAATTCACTGTTGTGTTACAGCAGTAGACAGTCTCTGCCCTGCAGAGCAAAGATTCTGAAGTGTCAGGCCTTACAGAAATAGGAAAAGAAAAAGAAAATCATCACACCATTTTATGCACCTAACATAGGTTTGCTTTTTTAGTTTCCTTTTATTTTCAGTGCATAGGCAAATACAATCCTTCTATTTCTCTGATGGATTCCTCTTTCATGACAGAAATTGATAAATTGGTTTGAAAGAGGAGAGGCAGGTCCAGGAGTGGATTCCAAGCACAAAGCTGGCATAGAAAAAAGCACAAAGGCTGATGCTGCCCAGAGAAAGGTTATTCTGTTTCAAGTCTATTTTCACTCCACTTTACAAAGTTCTCCATAAGAAAGAATATAGCCTTGGCTTAGAGGAAAACTAAAGAGCAGATTTGTGTGGGACTTGTATGCGAGGGAAAGCAGGGCAACATCCACTAAAATTCAGGATTTCATCAGTATCAAACTATGAAACTTTTCAATTTTAGTGAATGAACACATTCCAGCCAGTGTGTTCCATCATCGTTTTTCCAGAGACCACGATGAATGAAGAGTCAAATTTAGCTTTCATGGGGGCTTCAGAGAGAGAGTAAGAGCAGAGGTAAGCAGATTAGAATTGGGGAAAATAACAATCCCTTCTTTGGCAGATAACTTGTAGAATTGAATGTGACATGACTGGAAAAAGAGGAGAGTTAGGAATGTGATTTAGTCAGCATAACAGGCAATGATGATAATAATAGCAGCTACAATTTGTGCATTCTGGAGACCTGAGTTTTGTGAGTAGGAGAATCTAGTCGAGTGCATGTAACACAGAGATCCTCAAGCTTGGCAAGAAGCAGTTTAGCCATACCAAAATGGCACTGCTTTGTTGGAGTCACACTAATTAAGACAGATGAAGTGAACGGAACTATTGAGAACCTGAGTTTGTCTTTCTTCATGGCACTGTGTTGTGCTATATTAATGTATCATCTTACTTGGTGCTACCTAAGGGGTTTCTGGTACTGCACTGCCTTGCACTGGGGGACATGCTCACTGTATCATTTAATCATCCCCTAAACCATTTTCTTTGCTTTTGCATACTGAACCATAATTACAACAAGTACTATTGAGTCTTTACACTGTATTACAAGCCTATGGTAATCTTAACAAGTTAAAGCTTCTTTATTTCTGATTGTGGGGGTATTGGTGATGCCAGATGTTACTGAAAATAGTGGAGTACATCAGTGAACACATGGCTTCATTATTTAGTTTTAAATTTGTCTTTCATAACAATAGCACTGTATTGCCATTTGTATTTAATATTTAAAGTTCTGGCCTTATTTAGTCCCCTTTTAGCCACTGATTATTAATCTTGTTGTGGAACACTGTTATTAGCTCTTACCCAGGCAGTTGCTGATTGTAAATCATTTGTGTATAAACTTTTCGTGAAAATTCCCTAATTGTGAGCAAGACTCACATTTGCTAATACTACCATGCTGGGTTATTAGATAGTAAATGATGGCTTGAATGAACCCTACATTGTTTAATAATTAGGGGTTATTTATACATCACAGGGCTCTTTCCCTTCCTCAAGCCCATGAGTTGAGTGGGAAGTATGCAAGTATGGATGTAGTGTTCCCTTCAACCCAAGGGACTGTTTATCACACCTGTAGGAGCAGAGCAGAGCTTTGCCTGTTAGAGCTGCGTGCCAGCCCATGAATTAGTTTCATTCCAAGGATCCCCAGGGATATTTCAGCTACCTGAATGCCATGTTCAGAACGCAGACTCTCATCAGCCTGTGAATTTGTATGAGAAGAACTCAAAACGTATTTTGGAGCAAGAGTGAAGTTCAGGGGAGGGAATTACTGAATGAAGGCTATAAAACAATACATACAGTGAAGCAAAAGTCTGAGGAGTGATACTCATTTGTAATTTGAACTTCTGATAACAGCTCAATCTTATAGTCTGTTGTAGGCAGCGCTTCTCCACAAAGTAGCTGCAGACTTTTTTTTTCCAAAAACAAAAATATTGACATTCTGTATAAAAATAACTAAAGGACCTTACTGTAATGTACTCTCACATTCATTAGCAGTTGCTCAAGAAAGCATATTTTTGAGAGAAACCAGCCCAGTGTTCTATCAGAAAAGGCAGTAGATCGTTCTTGCTGCCACAGTTGGACATCTGCCTTCATTGGGAACTTAAAATAGATTTCATGTGTGCAGGTAGCAGAAAAGATCTTCTTAGCAAGAACAAACTACCTGAGGATGGCTTCTTATCATATCTATTTCACAGAAATATCACCAAATCCTATCTTTTTTTGATGCAATGAACTAGAGAGCTATGCTAACTCTCAGAAGACTAATATAATTTCAAAGAAGCACCTTCTTTCTACAGTGCTTTTTCTGAGTTAGTCCAAAATCTGCCAAGACTGGCAAAGTGTATGAGATTCACTTATGGATACAAGACCTCAAATAAAAGAATAAGAATATTTCCTTATGACCAAATGAGCAACCATGGGTGATCAAAAGGTCCTCTATAGTTTATTCGGTACCTCAACTTGGAAGAGTATTATGCCTCTTCCTTCTTTGTATGCTTGATTACTGTTCTACACCAGCAATATGATATAATAGTTTTACACATTTCATTGTAGCTCACATTTTTACAAAAATTAAGAGTTGTCTTTTGTTCAAAATCATTTTATAGCTGAAAAAAGAAATCAATTGAAATTGTGATTCTCTGCTCACAGAAAGTCACCTGCATTGTTTATTTCAGCTCTGCGTCCGCTGGTTAGAGAGAAGGTTCACCCTTTTCCTCCAGCCCATTCCCACAACCCAGTTATTTAGTCTAGCAGCTAGGCTTTGAATTTCCCTATCCTGTTTCTTGAGGTTTTTTCCCCCTTACCTCTGTCAGAGTGGAGCTGCCTAATTCTCGCGTGGTTGGAATGGGACCTAGCTGCACCTCCTCATGAATTCTGTGCCCCAGTCACTCTGTAAATCCACTTACATTTTGGACACCTCTACTTCTTCCCTTTCTGAAACAGTGACCAGTGACAGCTTTCTTGAAACAAAAGATTTTTATTAACAACTGTGATAAAATGTTAGAGAAAAAGAAATTGTAAATGAGTGAGGAACCTACATGCTATTTTTAATTTTGGCCAATCTTAAGCTTCACACCAAGCCACTTTGTAAAAGCTTTCCTCATACAGCAACATAATAGAAACAACTGTTATTCTCCCAGCCCCTTTCAAGAGCCTTTATTATTAGGTTGAAGACTCAGTCTTTTATTTCAGGACTTTTTCACATATGAAAATTCATTAGTGTCTCCCCCACCCCCACCTAGGTACACTGGTAAATTTTCCCCTTATGGGCAAGTCCATTCCTTCAAAACTAAACATTTCATACAGGTCCCAGCATCCTCAAGAGAATAGGATAAAGCCATTAAAACTGCTTGCTCCCACCTTATCTTTTAATAAGCTGTAAGTGCAATTTGTTAGGTAACCATTAGAGAACACCTCTGTGTTCTTGCTTCTGCTATACAGACTGATCCAGATACAACGCAGGTAATTATTAAAGCACAACCTCACATTTATCTTGCTGCCTGATTCTTCCTGTTTTATACTCTATTCTGGTAATTGCTTATAAAATGCTATCATGCCTATTTGGTAACATTTTACACTTTGCACTCTGGTGACACCCACAGAGCAGAGATCAAGTCTTAAGGTTTCCTTGATGGAAAGATACATTTAAAAAAATAACAATAAGTAAGTGAAAGAAAGTTAGCATAAAAAATTACATTAATAACGCAAAGCTGAGTATTCAGCAGTTAAGACACACCACAATTAAGACTGCCCACATTACCTTTATTCTCTTTTTCCTCCACAGCTTAAGCATTATAGCACAGCATTTAATTATAACGTTTTCAAGAAGCAATGGTTTCCCAAGAATCTTCTTTCTATGTTTTGTAGTTTTTGCACATATTAGAGATTTCTGAAAGCCTAACAATGTAAAGTCGATTCCTGCATCACTGTTACTTTTCCTTGTTTTTTTGATTACTTTCTGATTATATTGATTCCTTTAAATAAATGTTGCAACTTCCGTATGAACTATTTGAAACATGTATTCTTATATGGCAATGGTTAAAACTCTGCTTCTGACCTTGTATCAGATAGGATGGACCATTCTTCTGCTGCATTCATAGTTTGCATTTGCTTAGGCTTTCCATGGTCAATTCATGTACAAAACAAGAATTTCACTAACAGTAAAAGAGCATTATTCAGATTATTGTGGTTCTTGGAAGCAAGTACTTATTTCCTTTTATAAACGATAGTAACCATGTATGTCAAAAGGCAGAACTTTGTCTCTATGTTCTTTGAATATTATTGATCTGTTTAGCTTTCATGGTACGCAAGTTTCAATCTGATGTGATATTGAAAGGCATAAAAGCTATATATACACTGAAGTTGATCTTATTAAACTATTTGCTGTACTGGTATTTTTGCCTTAGTTGCAAGCAGGATAGAGCAACTTTATGCTTAATCAGGCTGTGTATCTTGCATCTTAAATTGTCTTGTTGGTGATATACACTTCCACTTTTCTGGAAGTGCTTTACCACTTGATTGTGAGGAAGCAGTGTTTAGGGCATCAGTATAACGCAGTGGGGGAAAGATAGCAAATACAGTCTTTTGTAGTAGAAAATATCATTGTTTGTGGCAGATTAACACACCCCTAGTGATATTATATGTTGCATCTCTTAGATACTGTGTATCTAAGTATTTTAAGTCCTTGAAGTTCCTGTAAGGTGTTCACCCCTCCCCAGAAGCTATGCACAGCTGTGCCTTTTCCAATGCTAAGCAGGTAGCCCTGAGCTCACTTGTTCTTCCTGCTGTGAAATGTGAAGCAAAGCAGAGCTCTCTGAGCAAACAGACTATCACTTTGAGAGCTCCTCCTTGAAAATAAAGAACAGTGTCACATCAGTTTTTAAAGCACATTGCATTAAGTCAGGGATTGATCAGCCAAATTCAGATGCAGGCAAGGAGACAGAAAAGAGCTGTAAATCCATTTTCTCTGCACACTTCAGAATGAGACACTCTGCCTTCCTTCCCAGGTTCTGGTTAGAGAGGAAATGGAACTCTGTGGTTACAAAATCTGAGCAGGATCTATGCTGCCTATTATAATTTATCCACACTCCCTTAGTAAATTCACTTGGACACCCTGTACCTCTGTTTCTCATTTGTAAAATGTGAATAGCACAATTTAATTAGCTCACAGAGATGTTCAAGGCATAATTCATCAAGTTTGTGAAGTGTTCAAAGATATTTTGATGAAAATTTCCAAGCAAATGCAGAGGAAAGAATGAGTATGTAGAAGTATCTTGTGAAAGAGTATATTTCTGAAAGAATTGGGAGAGGTTTTTTTGTCAGTTATAGTGAGTGCAAACCAAGGAAGGAAGTAATGACAGAAAAAATATTTCAGTTTTCGTTTTCAGTTTATTATATTAATCTTGACACAAAGAGCCCTTTCAGAAAGGGCAGTAGTATTTCATATTATCAAAACGAATTTAAATTATACTTAATTATCAATTAGTTGTGTCTTGCTCTGTATTTCAGTTAATAACCACTGACTTCTGTTGCCTTTAGTGAAGTGTAAGAATACTGGGATGAGAAGTCTTGTAGAGTGTAATGCTTCATGCTAAATCAGTTACAAATTATCTTTCTGAGTTTGTGTTTTTCTTCTTTCATGGCCGGATCCAGTGCGTCACATTCAGAGTCTTTCTGTTCACTTCAGTAGCAGAGGGTTTAAGTCAGTGGTGCTCTTGCTGGGTTTTGTAAGTTTGCTCAGAAAAATAATAGAAATAGAAATAATAGAAAACTCACTTTTCTCATATATATAGCTTGAGTTATGTGTTACAAGTCCACTTACCCTTCTGAGCCATAGCCAGAGTCGCAGCAGGCACTGCCATTCTGTACCACTGYGGCAAGGTGCTGAAGTCAGTGTTTTCCTTAGTCCCAAATCTGTTAATTGCAGACCTATTCTGGGCTTTTTTTCCATCTTTTCTACAAAGACGCTTGAATGTCTCCATGTTGTCAGCTCCCACCATGGTGTCTCTGAAGTGGGCACTGACACACAGCACCTTGCCTTCCTGGGGCAGAGGAACATGCCCCAGTCCCAGGATTCTGCCACCTTCTTCGGAAGGGAAATGCTGCAAAGCTGGGTATTTTTAGTTTGAATTACATCAGTCTATCCAAAGGTGGCCATTTTCTCCATAGAATATTTGCAAGTCATGCAAATCCAAACAGCAGCACAGCTATGCACGTACCTGGTTGGCTACCGGTTACAAAACTGTAATTTGGTCTGCATGGCCTGTTCACTGCCTGGCTTTTCTGTAGAAACTGTATGCCAGTTTATATGCCAAGAGCTATGTCAGTTAAAGCCAATTGTGACTGTGGGTTTTGTTCACTGTCTTAGAACTAAATTGAGGCTGTCAATGTGTTTCTTACAGGTCACTAAACAAGATTTAGCTCATTTTAACAGCTTTCACTGATTCCTGACTTAAATCAGTGACCTGAAAGTGAGATACTGTGTGTCCTGTTACCTATTCCCTGAACAGTCCAGACCTAAATGCTTTTAATTTTTTTTAGTTGCAATATGTACTGCTATCCAGAAGCTCTTTCAACTACATAGTGTGTCGGTAATGAACCTACCAAGGTATGGAAACAGGTGTATGAGCTGTGTACCGCAAGAAAGAAAAACATGATTTTCATTAATAGTTGCAGGAGTGTAGTTTGTTGGGACATCTAGTCCATTTGTGGTAACTGTATATATCATTTCTAGTCAATTAATTATGAAGTTTTATTTAAAAACATAAAAGTGTTCAGTTAAAATAAGATCTGTGCTATACATAACTTTTACTAGTTAACATACGATCATGTAATAGAGTTTAATTGTGTTAAGAGATTATATTGCTAAGCTGTTTTGCAGATCTTGGAGTCTGACTCCGTTGCTTGTTTATACCAGATCAAAATTTGGCCATACAAATTCAGGCTTCATTGTATTTATTCCTCAGTGCATTTACATAGTCATGTATGGTGGCTTTCCATTAAAATGTTCTGTGTTGGCAGTTTTCCTCTAACTGTTTGGCACTGAGTTTCTCTAAAGTAGCTGTTTCTGATTACAATTGGAGGAAGTAGAGCGCAGTGTACTGATCACCTGTGGTGTGGTAGCTCCTGTGTTACTGCCTGGCTAACCTGCATGTCGCCATGTCAGAATGGCATGGGAAGTTTGGAAAGCAGTGGCAGGAATAACTGCAAGGACAAGTTTAGACACTATAGCCAGAATAGGCCATGGCAGAGCAGCCAGCTCCTGCACTGCAGGGAAGGTGCATCGGGATCAGGTACCAAGAGCTGTAACATCTACCTTTATCCAAAAAGTAGCAGTTCCATAGAGGATCATACGGCTGTAACGCTTCCACAGTGATTGGGAGGGAGGAACACCAGTTAATGAATCAGCATTATTCCTCATAGCGCTTTCTTTCGATCTCTTGTTCTTCCACTGCCCAAAGTCAGTTCGTGCCATGCATATGCTTCCTAATTGTAGGGCTGAACGTTCTGCAATAGCAGGTTTTCTGAAATGTCGTTCAGAAATAAGAAAAATAGCCAAAATATGCAGCTGGTAGTCTTGAGAGTGACTGGTCAGTAACTGAGTGCAAATAATATAGAGTTATGTCACTACGGTTGAAAATAGCATCTGAATTTTGTTGGGAAATTCTTCTGCGGTTAATCCAAACACAATTCCCTTATGCTTAATCTTAATCTAGAAAGGCCATTTCCATTTTAAAGTGCTATAATACAATAGCATTTACTCAGATAACATTTAAACCAATATATTTCAGTAGCTGATTGTTAGGTAATCAGTTTGATACACATTAATATTCTTTATCGTAGTTACTAATCTTTGAAACTTTGTCTTTAAAGTCTGATTGGAAACTTTTTGATCTTCATATATATTTGTCTACATCTCCAGTCAATTTGGTCATTTTTACAGACAAATTTTTTCCTTGCAATTCTTGTTCATAAGGATTTGAATTATTTTTTACAACCATCTCATCAGAATCATTTAAGCAGTTTACTCGTATCTTGTTACAAAAACAATGGCTAGGAAACAGTTATGGAAAAAATTTTTTGCTCTCAGCTTTTGTGCCCAAATAAGGGAAGATCAGAGCTGAGCAGAACATCAAATTGATTGTCTTCACATATAAGATGTTCATCTTCTATGAAGGATTTTAGATTACCCTTTTTTTCATTTTTATCAACTAATAAATATCAAAATTTTCACAGATACTTGAAGTAAAGCCATTACCTAAAGGTTTAAAAGGGAGCAGGATTCTGCAGCAAATGGAATTCTGTTCCAATTTACTAAATGTTGTCATGTCTTTAGTGTCAGGTAAACAGTTCTACTTAATAAGCCATCGTTATGGCTTCATTGACAAAACACGATGACACTATAAACATCAGACCAAAACCTAATAGTTGTGTTACAGTTTCTCTTTATTTGCTGTCTTAAGGAAGTCTTCTCAGCCTCCTTTTAGCAGTAAAATGCTGGAAAAATACCACATGATACTCTAGAAATAGTATCTCTGGCTCCAGTGCAATGAAAACAGCAAGAGAAATTGGAACAATAGCAGTTAATGTTTCTGGGGCCCAGGAATTCAGCAGTTGCACACTGAGCTTCTACATTAATCAGGCCAGTCTGAAAGGTCCTCATAACCCCCTTTGAAGACGTTCCACAAGCCTTGGCCAAAAATTGCTCCTCAAGCACCTAATGCTCTGCCTTTTCTGATCCCTGTCTTGGCAACACTAAGCCATCTATCTTGGCAGTGCTGAGCAGATAACACCTCCCTGAAACCACACTAAGATCTCTAAGATCTGCAAGGTGTGAACAATTCAGTCTAGTAGGTATTGTCAGGACTTTTCAGGCTCTGTATAAAACCACTGGTTTGAGGTGTCACTGCTGCTCCCTTTCTCCAATACTTCTCAGGTTAGAAAACTCATCTAGGAAGCAGGAGACTTGTGTTCTTTTCCCCATGTTGCTTGAACCTTCATCCCCCATCTCTAGGCTGTTTTGGTAGGCTTTATCATCCCACTATGCTGTGAGTGAATGACTGAAGATGAATTGAGCAAGAAATCTCGAGCATAACTCTGAAGCATAGTTGTTTGGGCTCAGCCCTGTGAGGAAAGTATACTGGATTATAGTCCTTGATCCAGTGACTCTTTATACATTTTTCTGTAAAAGAGCAATTGGCTGCAATTAGATTATTTGCTCGATACAGTGTTACCATGTGTATGGTTGGTTTCATCGCACAGCATGCATATCTGCATATAGTAATGCATTTCACATGCCAGTCTTTCAAAAATCTTTCTCTTCTTTACACAAGAGAAGATTTTCTTATTTCTCAGTGCTGTTGCTTGCCATAAATCTCCTGAAAGGTGTTTCTGTATTTGTAATTTGTATAGCTGAAATTGAATGACCAATTATACAGTTTTCATTGTAGCTGCAATTACAATGTCCATTGCTGTGAACCTGGGGAAACCATATATGCATTAGATCATTACCTCGAGAAAGTGTTTAAAAAGAAGGGGAAAAAAGGGCAATACAATCAATGGTGCAAAAAGAAGCTTTTACTGAACCTGTGATAGAGAACGCTAATGAAAGTGCTACACAAACATACAAGCATGCACACATTACAGTTTAACATGTTGCACTTCTTTAGCGGCCAGCACTAAGCCTTATTTTTCCCTAATTGTATATGCAAAAAGATGAGTAGAGTAATACACTTTTGGCATCAAAAATGTATTTCACTTCACCACAATTTTGCTGGATTCCAAAGTGGACTGTGTTACTCCTTGAAATGATTGTTTGGCATGGGTGCTTAAGAGCATTTGCTCCTGCTGAAGTCCTGATGACAAAGCTGCCATTCTTGTCAGTTGAGATTCATCCAGTAAATATCCTGTGAAGAAAGCATCACAACAGAAGAGTATGGGAGGGAGCAGGGAAAAAATAACAGAAAGAAATAATTTAAGCTTCCCTTGGTTTTGTTATAGAGGGTCATAAAAGTATGTAACAAACTTCTTTTAGAACAGAAGAAATTTCTTTTAACTTAAGTAGAAAATTGGCAAATCTTTTTTCTTTTTAACATCTTTCTTAAAAATCTTTGTGTTTCTAAATTAGCTGAATTAACTGCATTTCAATATTAACCCTTTATTTACTTATAAATGAGACATACTGCTGGTGAAATGATAAAGATTTAGTGTCTTCATTTTGTCATTTTTCACAGTTTGTAACAGAGCCTACTCATCTTGTGGTTTTCAGCTATATGTTTTATGAAGTTGTTGTATTTACCTTTATTCAAACTATTAATGGATATAAGTTTACTGTTATCTTATGTACCTGTTCAGCATCTTGAAAGATAAGTGACATAGAAGCAGCGTCTTTCCCAGATATTAACTAGCATAGATAGGAGGCCAGAGTTCAAAATAATTAAAAGAATTTTCACCAAGTTCTTGAAAGTACAAGAGAAGATAATAAATAAAGATTTAGCTCTTAAGTGGAACTCCAGAAGTGGAGACTTTTCTCCCTTACAGTGTTTGCCTTACTTCATGCTTAACCATCTTGTTAGATGAGGCAAAGAGAACGAATAGTAACAGAGCAGAAAAGGCACTGTGTGATTTTATGTGTCATTTCAACAAATGTCCTACATTAACTGAATCCTGTTCTGTTTAGATGCTGTAACCTGATGTCATGAATTATACCGATTCATCAGAAATCAAACCAACAAAAAATATTTAATTCATCATCAGTCATACTTCATTTCATCTTTGGTATGTTAGAGTGCAGAAGACAAAATACATATGTTTTTAATCCTCTGTATGTCTTGGAATGTATGCCAGCCTTGCAAAAAATGAAGAACAAATTAATCATTTTAAATTGAGAGGATGATTTAAAGGGTTCTGAGAGTCCATCCTAGCAGTGCATTTCACAGACTGAATGATTTTGTCACTTGTTGAAAATGTTTCTGTGGGGGATCCTAAAACACTCAGAAATCTTTTTCAGCCCAAGCGTTAGATCTCTAGCCATCAAAATGGCTATAAGAAAGCCTTACGTAAAACATTTGACTGTAACATCCCTACCATATAATGATTTACACATTTTCAACCAGTTAGCCAAAATTTGTTTCTTTTCTATTTCAGCTTGAATTTGATTTAGTGGTTTCCATGAAAGTAGTTTAGTAAAGGATGCTGCTTAGTAGGTATTGTCCTGAAATGAACCATTGGGAAGGTCTGCAGTCTGGCATGGTATGCCTATGGCTAGTTAGCGACAGCCAGAACGCAGGGTTCTTTAAACATGCTGGACCTTGGTATTTCTTAAAATTGGGCAACGTATTTTGGTTTCCAGATATAGATTTAGATGTATAGCTTTATACATTCCAGGTGGCCAAAACTACAGACACTTGTAGAATGTGTGTTGACTTACAAATTTGTGTAGGCATTTGTTCATAAGTAAAGATTCTTTAGCTGACAGTCTTATCAGTATTTTTCTCATTGATTCATGATAAAGTAATATGGAGTAATGTGCCATTAATACTAAGGGGAACTGCAGATGCCCCTGTAATAAAACTCAATGGATTAATAGGTTGCTTAATAAATATGCTGCACTACAAGGAATGTTCCATAGCAATAGCAGCACAAAAAGGATAAATAATACTAGGTTTACTATACCAGAAACCCCTATTATCTAGGATCAGTTATGAAAAAGGACTAGTGTTTCTATTGTAATCTCAGCTGAGCACATTTGCACACTGTACAATTAGCAGTTTCATTTCAAGAATGTCTCAGTATTGTAAGAAACAATTTCAAAAACCATGAGTGGACTTTATTAGAAAGACTTGTATTGTGCAGCTGCTACATCTGTCTTTCAGAAAGTCCAAAATGGGTAAGTCTGTATAGGAATACATGGTGCCAGCTTTCCTTCTAGGAAAAAAATACACAGAATTCCAAACTGAAGATACACATCTTGTAACGTTTCAAACTTTCATTAACTTGTGCAAGTTTATCAGAAATGAAGAAAGCATCCATGGATCTTAATCTAAATTCAGAATGCCTATAGTAATGCTCCTATCTTTAGAAAGGTTTTTTTATTTTTATGTCCAGATAAACCTATCTAATATCATCCAGTTAAAATTTTCATGGGCTGACTCATATGTGCATCTGTATTCTTCTCTGTCCTTTGGTTTATATAAACTTGACTGAAACTATACATGGATACAAAATGGCTTTGTAGATGATGTGAAGTATTTTCTGATTTTCTCGCAGGTTAATATCTGGAATTTAGGATGTACTTCCTGCTTATATGTAGCTGCAAGTCATATTCTGTGAAACTCTCTTGAAATATTCTTTCCAAGATAATAACAGCCTTGGTTAAAAAAAAAATCTGAATTATTCAAGGATGTTTTTGTGCTTTTTTCTAATGCATTATAATTTAGGTCTTAACTTGAAAAAGAAAATACAAATGAATGGTATTGTACAAGTTGTACTGTCCTGGACAAGTTTGCCCGTCATTGGCAGCAGCTCATTTCTAAAACCAAAATAAGCATTTGCTTGGTTTGTGATATTATAGCAAACATTCTTAAGTTGCATTGTATAATCTAATAACTCATTCATACAAGACTTGAATGAAAAAATGCTATTTATCTCAGAAATTCAACTCAATTGGGAATGCAATATATCTGGTACAATTTTTTTTTTTTAATAAAGATTTAAGCAGTAGTGTGTAGAGACCTTGACAGCAATAAGATTGGCCTCAGACAGAGACTGGCCTCACTTACAAGAACTACCATTGATTGAGCAAATGCTTGGTCATCTAGCTGTCTACACTAATAGCTTGTGGAAAATTTCCTACCAATGTGGACTGTTAGGATAGCTTTCCAAGTGACACCGATGGTGAATACAGTCTCCTGGTGAAGTATACTGTTAGTATTTAAGTGCCTTTTGGAACTGCATTCACAGAAATAATCTGAATTGCGCCTAGATTATGGCCAGTGTTCTCAAGTTAGAATCCTCTACCCACAAGTAGGCTCAGAATTATTGTTTTTATATTTGTAATGGTTGAGCACTGTGCAGCTTGCACTGAGGCTAAAATAAAAAACACAAATGGTGACTTAATCTGAGCAAGAGCTAAATAATGCCTTGGCTGTATGCTGATCTTAAAAAGAAACAGCTGATTCAAACTGTCTCTTCAGATCCAAAGTTGAACACAGGAACCCAAGGTACTCGCTTGTTAGCAAATCAGTTTTGGTTTTACAGCAGTCATCTATGTCTTACCAAAAACTCTGATGAGTAGCATAACAAAGAACAAATTTGGGGAAAAATATCTTCCCAACCATACATCTTGCAAATATTTGTGCAGCTGAGGTAATTATACTGAGAAATTGCAGAAAATTGAACATATCATTAATGGCTGTGTGCATGCATGTATACAAAACAGTTATAGCGTTTTGCATGTGCAAATGTAAATCTTTTAAACATCAGTGCTGTACCATGTAGCTTAGAGTATTTTGTGTCATTTATTGTATGGCCTTCATTCCTCAGGTCTGTAGAAAGTAAGAACCATGATAGTAGGTTTACATCTTCCTCTCTGTGGTTCTTTTCAAGGATAATAGGAGAATTTGTAGGACTCTACGTAGCAATTGGACATGAACAAATGGATGTTAAGACAGGAACTGATTTACTGCTTTTTTCTGAGTGTGATGAAAAGGCGCTGAAGGTGCAAATGCTAATGCAATGTTAAAGAGGCACTGAGAGCCCATAGGGGCTCTTCATAAGCCGATTCCCACAAAGCTCAGTAATTCACTGCCTAATAATATGCTTCTGAAACACTTCTGTTTATTGTATGGTACTGTGGTGTTACTGGTGTGCCAATTTTCTAAAATAGTAAAAAATAGAAATTTCCTGTTAATGTATCTGGTTAGATCCTAGTTCTCTAGTGTGGCCTATTTATGTGATTTCAGTTGCCCAGAGAGGGGAAAGGGAGACAGAATTCCTGGTGCATAGGAATTCCCTTCTACACCGGTAATGGCACATAGCTAAGAATTGAACAGTGTGCAAAAACACAGAATATATATTTCACAGCATCTACAGATCACTTGCATTTGCGCTGACAGAGTACTGAGTACTGTATTCAGGTATGTGTGGTATAGCAGAGGATGGGATGCTTCAGTGGTTATGGAACATCAGATTCACAGCCAAATATATATGAAAAATTTGTATAATGCTGCGTTATGATGCAGGCAGAAGTAAGGAGCAGAAGGATCATTTTAAAAGAGGTAAATTCTTTGTTAATGCAGATTATTTACACAGGAACATCATTCTTTCTGGGTGTCTGTATTAGCTCACTTTTTAAGTGATTGCCTGCAATAAAGAAGCTCTGAAATTATCCTGGTAGCTGGGAAAAGAGATTTGTCTTTTGCTATACTAAGAATGTGCAAGAGACATGACACCTCGAACAGGTGAGAGGCCTGAGGCCTGTGGAGGTTTTAGGAAGCCATGAGCAGAAAGTGAAGGAAGGACTACTCTGCCCAGGATTTGTGGATCCACAATTCACTGCCGTGGGAGAAGGAAATCAAAGATTTGAGCAAGGATATAGTGCCTGTTAGTTAACAGAGTGCGAGAATGGACTTTAGGGTCTGAAGTGGCTGGCTGGAAAAGAAAGCAGAGCTTTGGAGAGGCAAAGATAGAGGTTATAATCTTGAAAGAAAGATGAACTATAAAGGCATCTGTCTATCTCTCTTAAACCCGCACAGACTGAGGACAGTGCCTAAGGGGGAAAACCGAGATTTTTTTAGGTCCAGATTTATCCAATTAAGTTAAAGATTCTGATTTCACTCTTCTGAAAGACAAGGAATCATCTCTGATGCGGATGAACAGATTTTCAGAATAATCTTCTTTAGCACTATCACCATGAAAAGTAGATATACTTTGAGTGTTCAATAACAAGATATAATGTGTAATTTTTCTACACTGTGCCAGCTATGCCAACTGTGAATATATTTCAAGACGTAAGATAACTTTACACTTGCCAATAGATGCAGACTTAATTTCTACCCAACATAGTTTGGGGATCTGTTTACACAGAGACATGGTTCTTGAAATTCGACTTAGGGCCAGATACACCCTGAACCATATATGTGCTAAAGATGTAAATAGCATTCAAAATGCTTTTGGTGGTCATATATACTCTGTGTCTTAAGATGTATTAAGCTCTGTTGAATTTTGGATCTACATGAAAGTTTTAATCTCACTGCTTTTCTGATTTTTATCCCATCACAAGAAAAGAGAGATGCAGAAGAAACTGATGATCATCTGATGATGGACTCTTAGGAAGAAAAATAGGGCTCGAACACTTTCTCCTTAACATACGCCACTATCTGTTGCATATATGCACTTTTTTGATACTTGTGCTGGTGTCTGCTTTTTTGGTAGACAGATTCCCAGGTATTACTATTGTTCAGCTTCCAGTGTTTGCTTAATAACATTGCCTTTTTAAAAAACAATTTGTAATCTGTATTTTCCTTCATGGACAGATGTGGCACAGCAGTTCCTTCAGAGCTCTTATACTGCAGAAAACTAGACTCAATGTAGTTTTTTTACAAAAAGTTGTTATTAAGACTGGACAAAGGCCTTATCACATATCACTATGTGCTGCCATAATTTAGACTTTAACAAGCTAAGTTTCAGCTGATCAGAATTTTAATGCATAATTTCTTATAAGTAAGGTACTTGGCTGAGTAGCTGGTATGTTCTACTGCAGGTCACAAATAGCAAGGTGCAAAAGAGTATCTTTGAACCGAATTCCTCCTTATACAATAGCTTATGTTAAAGTCATTAAGTAGCTATATGTACATACATAATCTCAATTTAGCTTTCAGGAAAAACAAATGAGAAACGCACTCTACCTAAGCCACTGACAAAATGATGGGATCTTTATTTTTCTTTCTGCTGCATGATTGCTTTTTCAGATAATAGAAATTTAATGAATTATTTCTTTTCCTGTATTAACATAGTCATCATGAAGGTTGGGATCATTTATGTTCAAGAGTTAAATTCCATACACAATTATGGCATTACAGTTGAGGAACTAGTTAAATGTTTTATTTTGTAAATTTAATAAGAATATGGATCCTAGTTGTCAAAGTTAAATATGCAGTAGATCTGGCCACTAAATAAATTTTAAAGTATAAGAATTTATACTGTCCGGAACTGTGGGAAATTGACACTGTCGTTTTAATCAATTTTGCATATCATTTTTGGATCACTATAAGAGCAGAAATTGTGGGAATTTAAGTGAGTTTGTATTTGAATTCGGCTTTTAATTTCAGCAAATATGATTGTATCTAGTTTGCTTTATTTTCAACCTTAAAACTATGTGTGAAGCTGCATAAACAATTTAGCTTGCTTTTATCTTTTGACTCAGTGTTGCAAGAATCAGAATCTAGAGTCACATACGTTTCTGTAGTGATTAAAAAAAAGTATGTGGATGGCTAGTTGATTTATAACTCCACTCTTTAGCTGGGAGATTAACATTGTTACTGAGAAGAATGTAACTGAAGGCAGTTAAATATGTCCCTGTCTTGTGGTCTGGTGAGCAACATATAAAATTTGCTGTTTTGCTTCAGTTAACAGCTCACCTAAGTGCTATAGGGTTTGGGTGTTTAGCTTTGGGTTTTTTTCCATCTAATCTGTTGTGAGCTGACTCCACATTAATGTTGCACCATGCCCTGAATAGTATGTCATTATACAACTACATTTATTTCTCTACATGTTTTATTTGTAAAAGATTACTGGTTCTCTGCTTAAGCATTGCTTGCCAGTATTTAAATGAAATCTATATGTGAGATTTAATATCAGCCCTTGCAATCAAAACAAAAAGAAGAAACAGAAAGAAACAAACAGAAACAGAAAGAAGCAAAGAAAATGCTGCTTCGTTCTTTTATTCCCAGCCTTCCCCTCACCTCCCACATTCTCTTGCATTCAGGCACTATAGAAACCAGTCACCTTCCAGGTACTTTTTACGTATCTCTAAATGCAGTGCCATGACTCCTGACGTAATCGTCTATGTATCCAGTATGTTGAAAATAGGGGGCGATGGAGAAGGCAGAGAAACCCATTTGAAAAACTTAAGCACTGCTTTATTAACTCAGCTTTTCTGTTTGTGCCATGTGTATAAATCAGATAGCTGGAGAGCTGCAGGGTTGTCTCCTCCTTCTCCCTCTTAACTGTATGTGATAAATGCAGTTCATTTGCAAATGCAGGATTCACTAGTTCAGATATGACTGGCATTTATAGCTGTTACGTCATTTGGTTTCTACACAGCTATATTCTTCCTTTATAACTCAACACAGCTTCTTATGCATTTTGTAACAACCGAAGAAGAATGTAAAAGGCAGGGAGTCAGCTGGTTTGCGGGTTTCCCTCACTGCAGTGAAGAGGGTTTAAAAACCTTTTACCTAATTGTGGTCTGCTCTTTTTGTTTTGTTTTTTCCTAAGGGTACTAAGAACCTGAAGATGCAACTGTGGGTGTTACTACCTTTAAAAAAATCAACCCAATTGTCCTTCAAAATGCGAGTACTGTAGTATTATGTCACTAGTGCATTGAGGCACAAGAACGTTACTTACTGTCAGAATGTTACTAAATGCTTTCATTTCAACTCCTTCTATTACAGAACATGAAAAGCAGCGATTATGTAAGAGCACCGATTATATGAATTTGCACTTCAAAGTGAAATGGTTTTATAATGAATACGTGCGAGAACTCCCCGCTTTCAAGGATGCGGTGCCTGAATACTCTCTGTAAGTAGTGAGCAGGGGAGTCTCCCGTGAGTTTGGGCTTGGTGCAAGGTTTATTTTGCTCAAATACTTATCCTAAGTCTGTGCAAGATTTCAAGCAATGTAGTCCTAAAATTTCTTTAAATATACTTTCTTACTTCCTCCCCTTAAAATCTTTATTCTCTCAAATGAATTGTTCCAGGTTTATTAAAAATATTAAAATATTAAAAATATTATTAGCAATTCCATATGACTGTTTTTATTCAACTGTCGTAACAGAAACTGCACATAAATGACAAAGTCTTTTGGCCAGAAGATGCCTAAGGAAGGTAGGAAATGTGGAAGCAGCAGCAGTATTTGTTATAAGCCCCTACATTCATTTCACATCAAAATCTGGGCTAAGATACAACGCTAATGACATATACTACTAAAATGATTCTTATTGTATTGGGTTAATATTCTTGTAATGTTTTATTTTGCTCCTCTTTTCCTGAAAGTAATACATTCAGTCCTGTGCTTTGGTATAAGCTATCTTCATTCACATTCCTTCCTCTTCTGCAAGTCTGTTGATTTGCCCAGATGGTTTGGGGTCTGTCATTGCTTTTAAAAAATCCTGAATAAATTAAAGAGAAATAAAACATACCTGATGTTTTATTAAAGCAAAGCTTCCTCCAACTTACTCCACACCCAATTAAAAAAAAAATGTTAAAAAGTATCATTAGTGATAAAAGACGCATTCTAAAATAAAAAATGTGCAGAATTTGATACCCCACAAAACGTGGCCTTATTTCTCAGATTTATACCGCTAATTCTGTCTCTGGAGTAGACCAGAGAGAATCTGTATCATTTTATTCTAGTCTTGTACATGTTTTCTTAAAAAGATAATACACCCCAAATTGTCTCTTCTTTTGGGAATCCTATAGCAAGAACAGGGTAGAGCTGAAGCGTGAAATATCCTTTGGTAGCCTCAATGTCTTTGATGGTACAAAATTTATCTAGGATGAAAGACTTCTTAGGGCTACAACAGGTGTGAAGACACAAAATGCCCAGCTGCTGAGAGTGGGATTCCCCTTCTTCTCGCAGGATCATTATGGAATTTACTTGGCCAAAATTATTTTTAATTTTCAGGTGGTTTGAACCATTTGTCATTCAGTGGCTGGATGAAAATGAGGATGTCTCAATGGAGTTTCTTCATGGTGCGCTAGAAAGAGACAAAAAAGATGGGGTGAGCCCTTATTTTTTAAAAGAAAAGAAAAGCATATTAAGGCAAGACAGTGATTTAATATTGCAAAACCTGAAGTACAGCTGGTCCTGCAGTGTCCTTATTAGACCTCACAAGCTATGCAGTCAGTAATGCTGCGTGGAAGATAACTCTATGGACAAATTCCAGGTCTGGAAATATTTTCCATCTGCCTAAATTCCCCTTAGATTTTGGTTTCTTTTTTGTCTGATGCTTAGTGATATTTCATGCTGTCCTTTACATACTGTGCTTATTCTATGAGATGACTATTTTTCGTTGCTTTAATAAGTGATTCCTGCAATGTAAGATGATATTGTTTCCATATTGGCTAAAGAGACCTTTTAGACAAACATTTTTACCAAGGGAAGATGTTTATCATAATTTCCTTAATTATTTCATTAAATTATGTATTTAATGTATAGCAAGAAATGTCTCTCGGAAATTAATCATATACAAAACAGAGTTATCAAAGTTCAGTTTCACAAATTTGTGAAGTCACAAACAAATATGAATTTCCGAGATTATCTTACTGCAACTGCACGGAAGATCCTCCGAGTAAAATCACAGATGTCTTGAAGCTGGGGATGCTTTGCTATTGTCATTAGACTGTTGACTCTCGTAAGAGAGGATCATGTTCTCAGCTTGCAGAGAACAAGTCTGCTGTCTCCCTTCGAGTGCAAAAAGGGAAGTACACGTAGTCAAGGTTGTAAAAATGTCCTGATGTCGTGAAAGAGCAAGAATTTTGTGTTCTTTTTTGAGTGGATTGAGAAAAGTAACATAAATGCGAAAAGCCACAATTCTCGGTATTATCAGTGAGATTTTTTTAAATGTACATTTTTTTCTTCTTTTGACTCTAGGAGGAATTTCAAGTGTAAGAAATTCAGTTAATACAGATCTGTTCTCAGAACATAGTTTCTCAAGTATTAACTCATTTGAATGTTTCTTCTCTCTAGTTTCAGCAAACATCGGATCATGCCCTTTTCTCTTGCTCTGTGGTTGATGTCTTCACACAGCTCAATCAAAGCTTTGAGATTATCAGGAAACTGGAGTGTCCTAATCCAGAAGCACTATCTCATTTAATGAGAAGATTTGCAAAGGTAGATAAAATCAGTGCGACTTAACCAGGCTTCAGAGAAAGTAACATTCTGTTGCCATTGTACTTAAAAATAAGTAATTCCATGTTGTCTGGAAGCAATCTCCTTTAGCCCTGACTGAGATTCTTAGAAAAACATAGTCTGTGGTTTATTCTTAAAACAGCATCTTACAACAGTGGTTTTCATCTACTTTCTCGAAATCCTTTACCAGTTTGAGAAGTTCTGTCCTCTCTGAGATTTCATATTTATGTATTTTTTATGCAATTCTTTATTATTCTTGCTAAGCGCTGATCACTATTTAGTTAATGGAGCAGCTCAGTGAAATGCAGTTATCTAATCACTCAGTTCAGGGGAAGGGAAAATTCAAGGTATGACAACAAAGCATTGTTGTTTGAAGCCCTGAGGTGGTAGTTCTTACTCATCAGCATGTCAGTCATGCAGTGACATAGTTTATTTTCGTGAGTTATTTTAGAAGCTTAGAGGATTCATGTATTTGCAGGCAAATTATCTGGCCATTTCATCTCTCATTTTTAACTGGAGTTAAAGTTAATATTCATTTTTCTCTGATTTTCTTTGGAGTATTTTCAGGAAAAAGAAGGCCAGAGATTAGTTAAGATCTGTTGCACTTCCAGAGAAAAGTGGAGAAATCGGAAGCCTAGCCTAGCTTCCAGTTCTCCATTAAGGTTGTGCCCTCAGTGCTCTACAACAGATAGATAGCTGTCTTTGCACCTCTGGTGTATATTCCTTCACCTCTGATGAATGGGATATGGTGGAAGGGGTATGGCGGGAGTGTGGCGGGATGGATAGATATGCCATACAATCTCAAAAATAAGGAAGAACCGTTGATTCTGCACAAATGAGGACTTTGACCCTACATGCTGTGATATATTATCACCTTCCAATAACAAGGCCACCAGGAGTCAGACTGTAAAACAGCTGTCTGCAAATACTCTTTTTTTTGCTACCAAACAGCACATGGAGACACTCCAAGAAGGACTTGTCTTAGAGCTCTTCTCCCCAGAACTCTCTGCTGTGAATTTTGGTTTAGGGTTAGAGGCAGGCCTAGTGGATAGAAGACTGTCCCAGGTCTCCAGAGAATCTGATTCTGTACTTAGCTTTTAAAATAATCCAGTACTGGTCACTTTTTATGGAATGTGCACTACCCCATCTCACTGTGATGTAAAGCAACTTGACATCTACTGATGAAAAGTGTCATATAAGATGTGGATATGATAACTACCACTGCCCATTAAGTTTCTCAGAGTCCCCAAAGTTTTACATCATGCAGAACAGGTGCAACACTCCACCAAAACTTGATACTCTCCATTTTACAGGCTCAGTCACAGGGTAGACTATAAACAATAGTTTAAGGGCATATTTTTCTGAATCCCAAATTCGAGCACATTTTTCTTTCAGAAATAGTTCCCACTGAGACCCTATCAGCCACATTCTAGCCCTGAATGGGTATTAATGGACAGGTTTACAGAGAGCAGTGCTTTAAAAACTCCCCATTTTCCTTAAATTGCTGAGAACTTTCACCTGAATATTGAAAAAAAATCACCCAACTTCCTGTTTACAATAATTAAATGAAGATAGAAGGAATTTTGCATAGATGAGGCAACTACTCTGTAGATATTTTTGAAGAACAGTGTTATAAGCTTTATAATAAACTGATATGGAAGTTGTAATGTGAGTGAGTGGAAGGGAAAAGAGTGAGAGGACTGAAAGGAGTGAAGGGAAAATTCTTTCAGAATGATCAGCGTCAGGTTTAATCTGCTGTGGATTGGATTTGGATTTTGTTGGGCCAGCTTTCTATGTGAATTACAATATTTCCTCAAAAGTTTTAGAATTCCATTACACTGCTGACGACTATGAACAAAATTTCATTTACATTCATTCCTGTGCTTCCTTGCAACATTTTTTCATCTGGAAAAAAAGTTCAAATTCACATGATTGTTGTAAATTAAACTCATGTTGCTAGGCTTTAAACAGTGCTTGCTTGATTTTATCTTTCCATTTTATTTTTAATCTATGCATTGTCACCCTAGAGGACTTTTTGAGCTCACCACTGTTCCATTAAGTATGTAGCACGCTGCAAGAACTAGAGCACTCAATGCTTCTCAGAATCAGGATGACTAAAGTAAAGCATCTCTGCTATTGAAGATTACATTCCATTAAGGATAACCCACCATCTGTTGTGCAGGGATTTGAAAACATGCCCACAACAGTGTTTACAGCATATCTAAAATAAAATACTGTATACATAATGTGTAAGCACCTGTGTAATATATAATTTATACAATCCTCCCTTTTTGCTTTAAATTTTATTTTTGTTTTACATGATGACATTTATCATTTAAATGATTCTTCTCCTCTTCCTAGACTATCAACAAAGTGCTTCTTCAGTATGCTGCAATTATTTCTAATTACTTCAGTTCATATTGTGATAAAGAAAATGTGGTGAGTAAAAAGCTATGTATTCTATTTCTGCCTGAGCAATTACCTTAAAGTGACTTAACTCTACTTTTTGAGAATGTAATCACTTTTGTATATGAGAAAAGACATGACTGGAGGAAGGAGTCATGTTTTTGGATTTTTTACAAGGACAGCATGTTTTCATGGTCACTTACATAGCTGTGGAACAGTTGGAATAGGTGGAATTGGCTCAGCGTCCTGGTTGGTATCTTCAATCTTAGACAGAAAGAAGAGTGGGGTTTTTGGTTTTTTTGTTTTTAATGAGATTACCAGACACAGTATCTGGATGTAATCTAATACAAAGTCATAATCCAAAAGTGAGAATAGTAAATATATTTTCACCTTTTTTTCCAAGCATAAGAAAATTTTCATTTTTGTTTGAGTTTTCATTTTGCATCAGCTTGCTTCTCTTTATCAACAATATTCATGGGAGAGTTTATAAGGTTCCCTCTTTATCAACAATATTCATGGGAGAGTTTATAAGGTTCCTTGTGTAGTGAGTGAGTGTGTGCACACTTTCCCACTACTACTGCTGTCTGTGCTTTATCCATGCAGTAGTGAGAAGAAAATGATATACTATTTTTTTGCCCTACTGCTTACAAAGGGTTCCCTAATGATATACCAGATTACTGTAGACTTGGAAATAAATGAGATGTGGATATTGAAGGTATAGTTAAGCAAATTAAGACATTATCAATAGCTTAACATGACCAAGGAAGACTGTTCTTGAAAACTGACTTTTCTATAATATCAATGATATTCCATCAAGGCCAGTACTGCCAAAGAAGGCAATGTTTAGTGTTATGCCTACTATACTTAGTAGTATCTTATACCACTGTGTCATTCTGCAACTAGATAAATAATCGCAGCACCATCCTCATACTGTTCACCTTTAAAGGCACAGTCTTTATGTAGTTCATACAGAGATCTCCACTATATTTGTCACATTCTTGTGCACAACTGGAGAACATACTCCTTGCCAGTGCTGTCAATGTGAGTGTGAGATGTTGTTGTAATCTAGAGGTCATCAACATATCGACTAATAGAATTCAGAAACTTAGCACAGCTAAAGATCAACTCTTTCAGTTCTTCTTCTGAACAGCATTATGAAGGACTGAAAGTATTAATTTTTCAGGCCACAGAGATATTTGCTAGGATGGGGTTGTATCATTCTGTTCCTATTGCACAATTTCATCTAAAATAGTATCAATAAATAAAAATACCAATTTTAGAAACCTGTATTATTAAGTAGAAGTTTTATATACATGTTTTTACTGGGGAATTACTTTTATTATATGATGTGTCATGTCTCAGACTTACTTCTCACTTCAGATATTTTAAACCATGAAGCCCTTTGTTACAGCAAACACACTGAAGAGACCCACTTTAGTAGATATCCACACATCTTGCTCCTGGCAGTACTTAGAACTTTTCAATATTGGAAGAGACTAAAAGCACCAGGCCAGGCCTGACAAGCATTGTGTAAGGAGGATCAGTCCTATAGCTTCATTAATGCTGGGAAACCCCGACAGCTGGTGTCTGACAGACTAGCCCACCATTTTGCCAGGTGCCGTCCCGTAATCCAGCAGGGTGTTTTCATCATTCAGTCAAGGCTGTTTCTTTAGATGCTCTGTTCTATTCCCAAAGTAAGCGTGAAAATCAATAGGATAACTCAGCATCAATATGCGTGTAAATAGTCATGCGTTTTTGTCTTTACACATGTATCTTATACACATTTCTTACCTCTCTTTCCTCCAGGGGAAATACAGAGCTGAAAAGAACACTTAGTATTATCTCCCCAGGATGGGGAAGTGAATTCATTACTTTTTTTACTTCTGCTTTAGTGTTAATCAAATCAAACCAAACTTCATCTAAAACAGTTTGTTTCTGTATTTGGCCCAATATTATAGCCATAACTATTCTCAAAATGTAATATAAAATTTGTAGCAATGTGTGTCTGTTGCTTTCAATTTTAATGCTAATATTAAACCACGTTTATTACTTTTTAGAAGAAACAAACCTTGACACATAGTATTGAGTCACCCATGTAAACTGTTTGTGTTGTCTTTTAGCCTGTCCAATGGGATTTTTTTGTTTGTTGGAGCGACTGATTTCTGAAGTCACCCTGGAATGACAATCTTTACTAAGGCTTTAGAGGGATTAATCTCATTATGGTTTTGTAATACAGGAAAGGCATAAAGTATTAAATCAAATGCCTTTGTGGGAGATAACTTATTTTTAATAGATGCCATCTCTTTGAAATGCATGCATACATTTAGCTTAGTGACCGTTTGATCTTGTGATCTCTGTTATATTAAAATTCCATCTTCTCCATTTGATTTGACAGAAGAGATTAAATCAAATACTTTTTATGATTATAGTTAGGTTTTGGCATTCTTTTTCAGGTCAATATTTTTACTGTTTTTATTAAACACTATAAAATGTACACATAAACTGTTCAAATAAAGGCTTGCCAAAGAGTACTTTTCATAAAGAAAGGCATGTAGCATAAAAACATCTTCTTATCTTCCACCTCCTGTCAGAGTTTACAAAAATACCAGTTTTTCTATATATACTTGCTGTTCACTTTTATGTGATGTTGTGTCTGGCTGTCTGACTCCTGTAAATTGCTGCAAATAGAATTCTGAGGGACAGGATAATACTGGAGTAATAAGATGAGAATGTTTTTAAGCTCTGGTTCCATTATTTATTGACAGCAATAGAAATTTTTCCATGGAACCAAGACAGGCTCAGGCTCTGAAAGAATAACCTTAGTCTCGGAGGAAACTTTGAAAACTGTCTCAATGTGAAGTATTTATCTGAGAGCATCTGTTTTTATAATTAGCTTCAGTATATTGCCAAAGGCATTTGCATTTGTTTTGAACAAAAACCCCAAATGTTATTTTCAACTACTTATTCCCCATCAGAAATCATAATCATTGATTTATGACATTGCAGATAGTTTCCAGAATAATGAACGTGTCAAAAAGGGGAGATAGCTGAGGAGTAGAATAGAAAAGCTATAATGAAACAGATATATTTTTCCATGAGAACAGTGTCAGGAATGACATAGAAAGATGGCCAGAACATCACAAGTGTATTTCTGCCCTAGATAACTCCTGTAAAAAGAGAGAAGTTGGCTCCCCTTCATCTAAATCTAGTCACTACATTGTGCATGTAGCCACAGATTGGTAGTTACCCAAAAGCACATAGGAAGCACCAAATATTTTACATGTTTTTTATTAGGTAAATCTCTGTCTCCTCTTCTGGGAATAAATCTTATGACATTATCTTTCAGTCACTCAGTTGTCTGGAAGGCAAGCATGTGTCGTACCAGAAATAATCTCCTTGGAAGTTCTGTTCTTTCTTTTTGCGAGTACTACACTTAACAGTCCCAAAGAGAGGCATTAAAACAAATTGTTTATTTCACAGATATATTTTAAACTAGGGATACTGATTCAGCACTGATCTTTCTTTCAGTGTTTGCAGTTATGCCAGAAAGTACACGTATACATATTGTAAGCTAAAATACAAATAATTAGAGTTAGTATTTATACATTATTCTCCACCTGTCTTTATTACTACCTGTCCTTTTTATGGCCAGTAGACCTTTCTTAATCTCCCACTGTTTCTGGACCTTTCTTTCATTTAAAAACTAGTTGCAATAGAAGAGTTCCTTGAGTAGTTTTGAACTTTGGTTCTATCCTCCTGTTTGCTACCATCCCAAGCTTCAGTTTCAGTGTCATTTACACAGTAAATCACAATTTGCCTTCCATATGACATTAAATTTTGTTGTCCAGTCATCAACACAAGTGAGCATGCAGTGGACACTCCAGCAAAGCTTGGGAGAGAAAAAACTTACAAGTAACAGAAGTTTTTTGACTTTACTATGGGTGATTCCCCATTATAACAGTTGCAGATCTGTGAGCAGAAATAGCCTACTCACTATAACTGAAAAACTCTTGAACAATGATATTTAAATGTAATGTTGCTTCTAAAATTGTTTACCAGAAAATATTAACTGCCCTTTAAGCACAGAAGTTTTACTATACCTAGAAATACCATCAAGAGCAATGTTACTCTGTAAGTATCCTCAGCAAGGTCCTAATGACAGCCCACAGGCCAAATTATGTCTAGTCACCCTGAAGCTTTGTTCCTGGAGGAGACAGGAGATGGCAGTTCAATCAGCAAATGCTGACTGACAGCTGAATGCAGTTTGACATTGGATGCAAACAGATAGATGCATTCATCTAACTTATTCACAGTTCAGCGCAGGGAGGAAGACAAGTGGGGGGTGCATCAGGGATCCCAAAACATTATCTTGGCTTCCAGCTCCTACTGGAGTAGGACCATCATGCCCTAAAAACCGACCGTTTTAAGGTTTAAAATGTACAAATGTTTCCACATTGAGTACTCATTATTAAATGGATGAGAATCCATTTTCCTGGATGTGAACCAAGCTATCCAAATTCCTGGTGCTGACAATGCCTTTCAGTCCTTGACAAAATCTTAGCAATCCCAAATTAATAGCAGGTAGATAAACAAGTGGAGGTAGGGTGTGCTGCTGTTTCAAGAGATAGGAAAAGATGTGACATTTCAGCCAGCACACAAAGCCAGCCCCCTTTTGGGGGAGGCAAATAGCATGCAGTGTTGAAGATACTTTGTTGGGAAGCAATAATGTGAGGATTAGGAAGTTAAATCAGAATTGTTTTTCCTTCTCGATTCCTTTTTAATTCCTTTGATGGTAATGTAGAACTGAGTAGCTGAGTTATTTTAACGATCTTTTAAATGCCAAAGTCTAATAACACCATCTTTCAGCACTACACTGGAGCATCTAGAAAGGTACAGATGAGTATCAGTCACCCTAATCCTTCCCTTCTTTTTTGTTCTATGAAAAAGTATATGTGCTTTGTTGAAATGCATCACTTCAGGGTCTAAATGAACCCAGTGCTGCACTGGAGCACACTGACCTTGGCCAAGCAGAATTCTTTAAGAGAGGGTTGTCTTATTTCTCCCCCAACCATATTGAGCTAGCATATAAAGTCGTCTGAATACACAAAATTCCAGTAATAGATCCCTTCTCCCATAATTCTGTAATAAGCTGCTTAATTTTAGCTTTATTTTATTTTGTTACCTTTTTTTCCCCAGCAATTGCTGTCTTTTACACTGTGACCGTGTGTTCTGACTTAAAGCAATGAGTTTAAACAGCAGTACGTTTAGAGTATAGTAAGATGTGTAAAGAATTTCTATTGCCTAAATCGTTCACTATTGCGTTTTTCATGCAATGCAAAATTGTACATTTCTGGAATAATATTCTGTTATTAATAAAACTGTCTTTTGATTTATTCATATACTTAAACCTCAGCTGTTATCTGGGTTACAGTGCTGTGACAGTTTTCTGCAAAGACTGGGTCTAGGAAGCAATCTGGTGCTCCCCTCTTCCAGTCTATTTTCACTCTAAAGTACTTTGATTGTTAATGTGCCTGCTCTCAAAGAGCCAATGCTGTACTACATGCATTAATCCAACAAATATAATTGTATCAAATATGAGTAGCAATTACATGAAATATGAGATTCATGATGTGAAATACATCTCTGTATTTGATCTGAGCACTGCCTGTCGGTCAAGAGAAGGTATGCAGTCTGCCTGTGGGGGAACGTTCTCCTAAGGGCGTAATGGGGAGTCACTGGCTGCCTGAATTTACTGACTGGGAAAAGATGAATATGAAGTGTAGAAGGAAGGGGAGGCAGCAGTGTTTGGGAAACTGAGATCCTCCTCTGAAAACACAATTGCATGAATGCAGGGCTGCTGAAGAACTGGCCTTCAGCCTGGAGGTTGCGAATGCACATTTATCACATTTTGTGCTTTTTTTCTAGCCCTGTATCTTGATGAACAATATTCAACAGTTACGAGTCCAGCTTGAGAAAATGTTCGAGTCCATGGGAGGAAAGGAGGTGAGTGAGATATGTTTCCTGGTTCACTTCAGAGTTACTTAGAGATCATTAGCACCATGTTTTTAACCTAGTAGCAGCCTTTACTTATGCTTGCAAAAAACCCAAAATGTTAAAAGAACAATGTGTGCAAGAACTACTTAATATCCTAAGAAAGACCTAGTACTATTTCAGAGAAACATGCTAATGATCTGTAAAGTTGAACCAACAGTGGGTGTTTTGTGTTGCAGTCTGTAGTGCCAGCTTTATTTTAATGTTTGTATTGGACTATATTTTGCTTTTTTTATGTATCAGTATGTTTTGCTTGTAACTGATAATTTTGCAGAATTTGTGCCTTGTGCTTTGTCTGTAATGTGTCATGTCTTTGTCTAATGCCTTTGACTTGCAATCCACTGAGCAGAAGAAAGAAGGAGAGAGGTTCTCTTATGAGGTTTGTGATAGTAAGCATCTTTTATTATTCCTGACTATATTTTCTAAGGCTGAGAAAAGTCACATTTCGTACTAATTTCCATTGATGCATTTGTGTAATTCCCTATGGTCTAAAATCAAAAAGAGCTATGCTTGGGCATTCAGTTGACATTCTAAATTGAAATGTTTTAGAGGGGAGATAGTGTGAAGTCTTTCACAGTCTCTAAAGAGCTGTATAACATATTCTTTTAAGTGCACTTTTCAGTATCTGAGTATGCCTAATTGCATCCAAGCTCAGGCACTATTTCACCAAGAGTTGTGATTCAGTGGTCCAGTACATGCTTAATTTTGTGTCCTTTTATATGTAACAGGACTTTAAAAGTGCCTGAAGTTCTGTCAACAATAAAAGGACATAAATGCATTCTTCAGTACTTTGCTGATTCTGATCTTCATGTGGCTCACATGTTGAATGATTACACACATAAGTGAGAATTACAGTTCTGCACCTGGAAAGAATTCCTTTGGCTAATCAGAATAAGCACTAATCTACTCTTTTTCAAATGGTTACGATTTCAGTGAACGATAAAGGGTTGATTTTGAAAGCCTAGGTTTTGTTTCTTTTTTTTTTTTTTTTTAATTTATTTTGAATAGCATGAAAACCAAAGTAATGGTTGATTTCCTGGCTTCTAAGTGAACACTTCAAAAGGTACCATATGTATTTATCTAAACAAAATCATGTTTACTTGACTAACATGTGAGAGAACATTTCAAAGAGCTGCATATCTCAGTCTTATTCTGGAATTCACCTTCTGTCGATGTGCACATGCATTTGTGGATAATAATCATAAATATTCTGACTGTTTTTAGCACTTATGTTTCATTTATATTTTTAACTACCTGTTTTGCAAGCTAATGAAAAGTTAGTATCTTTTGCAGGATGTAGAATCCTGTCTTCTTGTAAAAATTAAGGTCATGAATATACTATTCTTCTTATCAGTAACTGGCCTTTAAAAAGAAGTTGCATATAAATTTTCTTTTGGTGCTGCAGTTTGACAGTTTCCCAGAACTTAGATCTAATGTGACATGCCATAGAGAGAACCGGACATGCTGTTGTTTCAGATGTCCACAGCCACAGTGAGACTTTGCAAAGGGAAGATGCTCCTCTGTGGACTGCTCCCTCACCAGTCACAGAATAGCAGCTTCCAAATGAACCTACAGATTAGGTCCATGATGAGGAGGTTTTGCTGAGCTGGTAATAACTCTTTGGAGCAGCCATGGCAAAAAAAACTTCATGCTCCAGAGAAAATGAAACAAACTTCTGCAGTCTTCTTGTCATTAAAAGTTTCATATCAAACTTAAATATATGTGTGTGTGTATGTGTGTGTGTGTATATATATATATATACACACACATATATATATATATAAAAAAAATCCAGACGTGTCTGTTTTTTGTGGTTCCCATTAAACCCTTTTTGCTGTCTGAATATTACAAAGAAACCTGTCTTCTTACATTCTGTGCGAAGTACTTTTATGTTAAGGGCTTCGATCCAATCCTACAAAATGTCATGAATCCTAAAAACAACTAAGTGTCCATAAATCTTGCTGAAGACAGGGGCTGCAGGAAGCTGAGCAGTACCTTGCATACCTCTGCAGTGTATTGCTTTAATTGAGGCAGTACATTATATTATGTCTATATCTATCACATTATTTTCTAATCATAGAATGTTTTCTTGAATCTTTTAAATGTTCAGTTTTCCTTGAGAAAATATTACTTATCCTTTTATCTCCATAGCTTAAAAAATATATGTATAGTCAAAAAAACTAGCATTTTTCATAGCAGTTTTCTTTCAAAAATCTCTCATCTATTCTCACCCTTTATGCATTCCCTTTTGAGGTTAGTGAGGACTGAGAATGAATTATTAAGGGTGTTACAGTATCAAAGCAACATGTTTCCTACAAACTTTGGTGCAACTTGCAACCTCCAGAGAGAATTCTGAGATACCTTTCTAAAATCCTTTGTTAAGTAGCTTAAGCCAGTCTCTGATTCATGGGCTAGGAAAAAGAGCTAAAGAGTGCAGATCACCTTTTACCACTTTGCTGCAAAATTCATTTGACTTCTGAAGCAGTTCGATTTTTTGAAGTAATTTGATCAGATGTGGTCTTGAACTAGATGGATCTCAGGTCTGACCTAGTACAACATTTCCTGTGCGGACACTTGTCTTCTGAAAATAGCACATTTCATGCAGCACTGCATGATTTTCAAAGCTCAGTGGTTTTTTTTCTACAAAATAAGCCAGGTCTGTGTTCAGAACTCAGCCATAAATCCACTGTCTTCAATGTTCATTACAGTGAGGATCTTGATGTTTTGTGTTACTGTAATTCTAAAAATATATTAATAGTCCTTTAAAGTACAGTAAATTGTGTACAGTTTTATATTCCTAAGTGCCTGAAAGAACATACCTTAAAATAAATGACTTGGCTCTTTAATTTAACATCTTTCAATGTTAAAATAAATATTGAAAAATATTTATAAATATAAATAAATAAATATTCCTTATTGTATCTTACTCAGGAAAACTCTCATTGAAATATATTGAACTGATGGTCCCAGAGAACTAATTGTTTGATAGTCTGTCCTGTTTGTATGTGTTGTCTTTTACTGTCCCCACTGTTCCCTGTGGCACATTTATTGGTGTCTCATATCTGCATTGCCTCTTTTTGCAATTTCCCCTGCTTATGTTCACCATAAAAATAAACAGTAGAGGTTTGTCAGTAGTAAGCCTGTGCAATATAGGTATGACAGAGAATAATAGTGAGTATTTGACCTTGGAGGTTAGGATGTGGAGTTGCTGAGCAGTGAAACAGTTTTCAGCTATAATTGACAAAGACATTTTCAGTCCGTTCCCCATGGCTTCGGCAGTACCAGTTGAGAAATAATATAGATGCCATTCAAAGCTACTGCCATATGTTAATGTAAAGATAGTATTCATTTGTTTGATACTGTACTGCTTATGATCAGGATGAGTGGGACTTATAACCCTAAATCTGCAGAGAAAATTGCTTACATGGATGCTGCCAAGACTGTGGGATCTATTTACATGATCGGGGCCTGCAAACATGCAAAAACTTTGTTTCATCTTCTGCGCCAAATTTAACGTTATGCAGAGATTGAAAGACACAGATGATAAATTATATTCTTCTAGGTTGACTGTTTACTCTGTTATATGTCTGAATGAAGGTGACCAGTTTGCCTGTTATTGGTCATAGGCACATGGACTAGCTATAAAGGGTGAATAAACCCATTTAGTGTATTGGTGGCCTCCACACCAATCTGCTTTTTCCAATATTTCAGCAAAAAGATACAGTAGTATTTCTGTTATTAGTAGGTACAGCACTGTGGAGCTCCACTAAAAGGAAAAAAAAGCTCACAAGGGTTGGAAAGTCTCAGCAGAACAAAGTGAACTTTAAATTATGAAGATTTTTCTATCTCAGCAACAGCAGTACAAAGTGATACATTCAACAGTGCTATAGTTGACCTACTAGGTGCACAAGCTGGAACGCGTAATGTTGATTAAGGCCTTTTGCAAAATTCAGTGATGAATTTTTACTGCTTTAGGATCTTAAATATTATTCTCCAGCTTAATGGGAGAAAACTAAAAATTTAATAAAGCAGAGCACTTTAACAAATTAAAATTTCTATTTGGGGAGTTTATAGAAGAACTATACATTTAAATAAACCACTGCACTGTAAATTGGTCTAAGGCTGACATTCAAAAGGCATACGTTTGGGTACATTTTAATTTTGTGGTGTATGAGAACACCTACTGTAAAAAGCCCACACACCACTCAATGAAGCTTGTTTCTAGGGCTGGAACAATTTCTGGCCCATTTGCAAGGCTGAATTTCATCCTGTAGAAGATTTCAGCTGCACAATTTCACTGTGATTTTCATTATTAATACAAGATTTGGATCCTTCTTAAAGAAGGTAGGATGCACTGGAATAAATTCGGAGCTAGATACTTAAAAATAATATGTTTTTAGATACCATTATTTGCACAACCTATAATCAATTTGCTGAATTTTTGTCCCGTATTTGGGAGTACAAACAGTTCTGAAGACTTTAAGGTAACTCTTGCCTGTGAGGCTAATTCTACTAGAATACAATTACTATCTGTTTTAAATACAGATCTTTCATTTAGTGAAAGTGGAAAGGCTCTAGAACTTTTTTTTTTTTAAATAAGTATCTATTTCATAGACTGTATGTTTTGTCTAGTCTGTGACAAATTCCTTATTTAAATGCATTAATGCAGTAAACTTTGAGAAATCCAAGAGCTTTTGCTCAGATATCATGCAGAGGTAGGAGCATACCCAATCAGATAGGGAGAGCTTCTGCATTAGGAACACGTCCTTCAGATTCTTGCTAATAACTGGTACTCACTTTGCTTATTCTGCTGTTAAAGTAATAAGGAGCTTAAGATCACATAGGAAGAATTTATCAAATATAAATAGCTGTGTCAGTGGAGGACAGCATCTAAGCATTTAGCAATAAGCAACTCATATTCGCAGCAGAAAATTAATCTCTGAATGTTTTCAATATGTATACATATGTGGGTGTATATGTATGTAATTTTCTTTTTATATTATTTAACAAACATAGGATAACTTATGAGTTATACTTCACCAAAGACTAGGTTAAAATATGAGATGTATTACAAATTGAGACACTTATTTCAGTTACATTTGGTTTTGAACGCTTTAGCTTGGGGAATCAGTATGAGCGGCTGGAATTCTCCAAGCATATTCTGCAGCCAGGTACCAATTTCAAGTCAGAGAATTCCAGCCCTACAGCAGTTTTACTAAGTTAGTAGTTTCATACAAAGGAATTTTTTATCATACTCGATGAGAATTTTACATGTGTACTATACCTAAGGGTCTCCAGAGGTCCCTTCCAACTCAAATCATTCTGTGATTGTTTGCTAAACTTAAATAGGTATGAAAAAAGAAAAGGTTTTACTAAGGCAATTTTCAAATCCAACTTCTTTGCTGAATTCCTGCTGTGAATATCAGGGTATGGCAAAATAAAGGCCACAAATACATTTACATTTAACATGGATATTTTCCCCTTTTAAAATCAAACAGTCTTTTAGGGAAGAGTATATTTATCAGACTATATAATTCATTTACCTTAGAACTTCTTTGCATTGAAGTAAATATCTCCTATAATACTATCAAAGGCTGCAAAGGCACTTATTTACAAAGTACATCAGTTTCTTTTGAAGGACCCAGTCTAGATTTGGGAATGGAGATTGTATATCAATGCTTCTTAAAAGTCCATTCAGTTTATGTAGAAGAAGGAAAAGGTAAAACAGGCTATTATTAAGTAACTGAGGTCACGAACTGACCATGTCGGTTCAGGAGCAACAACTGAAGTTGGGTCTCATTTTTGCATATGTATTTGCATTGTTGCAACTGTATCAGGAAAAAACAGATTAAAAAAAATTAAGTTATGTCTACAGAGGGCCAAGACATAAGCATACTTCTGCACCAGCAGTGTTGATTTGGCTGTAATGTGGACAAATGCTTGCTAACTTTTGTCATGGTGGCACTTAAGTTACATTGTCATGACAGCAGCAGTACAGCCCCCCTCTTTGCTCCACCTTCTGGCCCTGACGCTGTCTGCTGCCTGGTGCTTCAGGCCCTCTCCCTGCAGACTCCTTTTGCTGGGGAGGTCCCAGGTGTTGTGCCTGCGGATCTGAGCTACCTAAGCAGGCTTGTCAAATAATGTAAGATTTAAACAATAACTTCTGTCAGGAGAGCGGTAGGATAACTTCCTCGTGTGTGTGATCTAGTTTATTACCCGTTCACCATATCGAACTTTGTGAAGTAGGCACATGCGAAGAAATATTATTGCTTTGGGTTGAAAGCTTGTAATTTAGATTCTGTTAAATATGTAACCCTAAATCATGAAAAGTAGCTAAACATTATATTTGGCACAAATGTATTTTTGAAAGGTAATAAATGTAAAAGGTCAAACTGCTTTATGTCTGTTTACTCAGATCAGCAGGTAGGTTGTAGGAAGTCTGCTTCAAATCATTCCCACTTGTACAGTGCAACTTAACGGAGACCTTCTCTTAAGGCATGAGCTGGCCACACTTCTTCTCTCCATGAGTTCAGAGCTAGCAAACTGGAGACTTCATAAGCCTTCATAAGAATGAAAATTAAGAAATAGAGAGGGAAAGAGATCAACAAATTCTCCTCCTTTTTTTTGGTTTTTTTTTTTTGGAAGGTCCAGTAAGCACAAAACTTATATTTTTAAAACGAACATGGTGCTATCAATAAAATCAAAGAGCTAATAAAAATCACTAAAACTTTAACTGCTTCTTGAACAAATTCAAGGAGGAGCAGACTTGATGTGCATCACTTAAGAAAGACAGGAAATCTTGTTTAAAAAAATTCCAAAATAAACTAATTTTCTCATCTTTATAAATTGTAATAACAAATAAGAAAATTCACAAGTCCAGTTTTCACAGAAATATGTTAGTGTTACCTTCAGTCTTCCCATAAAGCTCCAAAATAGACCTGGGGGTGGAATTCCATTCTGAAACCTGATCAGCGCAGACAGGGACTTTGCCCTCAGTCGGGAATGAGTAAGGAGTTTAGGATTTTGCTCTTAGTGGTGAAGTGAAGCATAAAACTCTTGGCCTCTGTGACCAACATTCGTAGTTTTGTTTGTTTCTTGTCAAGATAATTTTTTAAAGGAAAATGCATACATGTTCAGGTTTTTTTCACCCATTTCAAAGTGCAACTAAAATGTTTGTCCTTGAATTGGAATACTTAATGCCCTAGATGTTCCAGGAGCACAAACTCAGTGGTAGGGTACTCTGAGAACTGGTACTTAGGAGAAACAAAGCCAGCAATAAAACCTGTCAACAGTTTCCTTGCAGGGAGAAAATAGTTTAATTTTTTGTTTGTGGAGGGCACAAAAAGTCAGATGATTTTCAGCAGAATAAATGAGACCTATCTCATTTAAAGCAAAACTAATTCTAAGTGAAATTAAATGCTGTTAATTTCCTCCGTGCCACATTGTGAGCAGTCTGTCTTCCAAACAATGCAATCAAAATACCATAATCAAACAGCAGTCCCTGTGTTCAGAGTAGGCCTATTGCATATGACAGGGTAGGGAGCTCTATAAATAGAGGAAAAAACTAGGCTCTCAGCACTCCTGCCATTAAAATAAAACAGTCTGAACAATATGAGTTTCTTTATTAACTCTCTTACTCTCTGTTGTAGCCAAGCAGGAAGGGTACTTAAAAAATAACATAAAAATCAGTCTGCTTTAAAGAAATAAGAGTAGTGAAGTGGGATCCAACCGATAGTCTTTTTTTAATTAAGTCAAAAGTCATGGTGAGCAGATTATCATAATACAGAATTCTGGTTAACTCCTGTTTGTTTAGCCCCAAAGGAGTGCATATATTCACATTAAATCCTTTTTTCATGCCTGACAAGTTGGGATCTGATAAAAGAAGGGGGAGGGGGAAAGCTAATACTTGTTTTGTTTTTCACCAGATGGTAGAATATGGCAGAAATGAGTTATAGCAATTAGTTAAAAAAAAAAAAAAAAAAANAGGTTATTTATGTGCAACTGTATTACATAAACTGTAAGTAAAACAGGAAGAGCTAAGCACCTAAAATGGGATTCACAATATCTAGATATTTGGGGGAGAGGCAGATGTCTATCAGAGACAAAAAGAACTGTTTAAGTGATGGATCTGATAAATACCTGTGTTTTTCCTAGATATGCATACTATATGTAAAACTATTTTCTGAACACAGGTGACCAGGAAGTCCCATTAGGAAAACATAAGCAATTAGATCTTGAAATTACAGATAAATGCAGAGGAATGGAATTCCAATTAGAGAGGTTCCATTCAATTCATGCAGAAGTAATTTGCATCTCTGCAGTTTCCTATGGAAACCCTAGTAAATCTGCAGTTAACAAGATTAGGTCTATACTAGCACACATTAAATTACAGTATGGAGTAATTCAGTCTAACCCATTACGTAGAAAGCAGCCAGATTCGCCAGATCTTGCACTCATTTCCAAGGTTTGTATGTATAAAAGCTTTCATAGTTTTAGACAGGCAGCATTTGGAAAGAATGTTATATAAATATTTCTTGATTTTTTTTCAGCTGTTCTGCAAATGTATTCTCTGCTTTTATTTAGCATTCAGAAAGAATCAAACTGATAATGACATATTTAATAATCTGTAATTAACAGAATGTTATGATGTGTGCCAACAAATTTCTGAATGTGTTCTGTTGTTGGTAAAAATTAACTGTATTATTTAAGAAGATGCTCTGAGAAGCAGAAACATTTATGAACCTAAGAAAGACATGCAGTTAAGAACTGGTAGAAAAGTGTGACTTAATCTGTTAACAGCCATTTCCACTACTGAAGTAAATTTGCTATTTTAAAAAATTCCAGAAGATTTTGACAACTGAGCAACCAACTGATATATTTTAAGACTAGCTCACACATGCCATGAACTATAAATGGAACCCAAGTAGCTAAGGGATGAATGGTCTCTCCCCCCTCTTTAATTCTTAAAGTAGATACGACCATTAATGCCAGTTATCACCTCATTTTTCTCCCAGATTTAATTTTCAATCAGGGTGTTTTTTCTTTTTTTTCCTTGAAATTTTTTTGTTTTTGTCTTTTTTTTACATCTTCATCAACTTGTGTGGAGCAGATGAGATTTGAAGAAAAAAAGAAAATTCCCCAATACTGTAGATACTTCATTTTCATATCTGCATATCCATATATGACATTTTTTCAGATGCTGATCAGCATTGCCTTATTGCCTCACTTCAGTGCTCAGATTTCCTTACATCCTTTCCATGTGGTTGATTGCAAAGTAGGGTAACATTAGGGTTTCGTTAGCCCTTAAATTCATCATTTAACAGCATCTGGGTGGCTGAGATTTCTGCAGCTGAACATGTTCATACTTTTTTTTTTAACTGTTACTTATAAAAACTAGTATGAAGAATTGCAGATGCCTTTTACCTGAGTTCTTCTATACTTCCCTTCCCATAATAACTCTGCACTATCAGATCGTGGTTATCTGGCAACAGATTGGCGTGTGTAACAGAGATGGCTGTTTTCAGCATTACTCCCTTGTTAGAAGGCAGTATTAGCCGAGGCAGTAATGCTCAGGACTTCTTCTCTTGAACGCTGGAAAGCCTTGCATAAATGAATTAATCTCTTCATGCCTGAGTTTCCTTACTGGGAAACTTGCCTCCTTTACACAGTCATTTTGATGGCTACGTATTATTGTCTCAGGTGAGTGTTGCAGCCAGCGTAAGTCTTGCAGCTTGTCAGCTCCATTAAACCAAACCATTTGCGTGAGGACTCTCTGATTTGTCCTGGGAACTTACTGGCACATAGAGGGCACATGATAAAATAAATGAAAAGTGCACATTTTGGTCCTGGCCAAGCACTCAGATTATTATATACTCCTGTAATTGAACAGAAAAATAACAATGGCACTTAGAAACATTGCTAGCATATAATTCTTAGTCCTCACAAGATCACCAGGTGTTGAGCCCCTGGATGGTCAGCCCGCATACCTCTTTGATTGCACTCCTCCCTGTGACACTGTGTTAATGAGCACAAGCATGTATCTCCCCAAGGCTGGATGCTCTGTCACGTGCCTCCAGCTGTGCACACACAAACCGGTTCATGCAATTTGTGAGCACAGAACCCTCTACAACTTCCAGTACTTGCATGCACCTTTCAATAACGTATGTTTTGTTCACAGTCAGGTATTAGTATTTGATCCTTCTAATTTTGGCCAAGCTATAGCCAATTCCAGGTGAATTTAGCAGATGTGTTGTATTTTTTGGTCATCATAACAACCTCTGATAGAAAGTAACTACATTGGTCTTTGTAGTCCCAGTAACAACATGCTTCTCTAGCTTGTGCATGGTCTAGCAAGGAATTTTGAGTCTTCTGCCTGCCCAGTATTTTGTGTTTTCTCTTAAGTGTACCATGTTCAGTGTGAATGCTCATGTGTTCAGTATTTATTAAATGTTAATGTTCTAGTGGAGGACTTAAATTTGTGTTCTGTATGCCTCCCACCAAAGGAGGTACAATTCCCTAAAGAAGTGCATTTCCTAGAAGAATTTTTGCCTTTGTTGGTCAACTGTAGTTTTGTTTACTAAGAATGATATTTCTGCTTTTTGTATGAAGCAGAATGATCACTTTAAGCATTTGAATTTAGAGTCAGAGTTTATCTGCCAGTGAAACTATTATAACATGATGGGAGAACCTCTCTCAATGCAAAGTAGTTAAAAACTAGACAGTAAGTAGTCACAGTATTAAAATATGAGCTTCTCAGATTTGAGAAGTACTACACATCACCACCGTGTGGGCCCTATCATTCTTCATCAATGTCTATTTGTATTTTACAAAGGCAAGGAGCAACTGTAAAGTTTGGAGGTGAGTGCAGTCAAACTTATTCAAGTGTCAGAGGTGATTATTTTTAAGGTTTTGGCTTAGCCTGAAGTCAGACTGCTTTATTATATTCAGTACCCTGGCTATATAAATCGTGTTGCTAATATTCATGTATTTTATAACCAAGAGTACCAGAATAACATTACTGAGTCTCTAATAAAGGATGTGTGGCAATTCCCTCTTCTGTGTGAGATTTGGGTCAAAAACTGATAAAAACCTCAGATTTTCTATGCTTTTAAACCATACATAGCCTCTAAGGAGAAAGAGAATGGTCTGAGACTAGAACACAGTAGATCTTGGGGGGGGGTTCAGGGTTGGTTTGTTTTTTCTTAACTTTGCCTTAGCATTCCTTCACGAGCTCGTATAAGTCAGTCGTCCAGTGCGCTGTGCCACAGCTTCCCCCCCTTCTCCAAAGTATGGTTAGAAGAGCTGACCTACTTCGCCATAGTACTCTGAAGCATCATATGAAAAATAAGCACTAATAACCTCACTCAGGCAGTTGAAAGATATGAAAATATAAATAGAGAAAGACCTGATTATCTACTCCAAATGCAAATTTTCCTTTGAAAGTGTCAGAAAATTTGTATATGACATGGGCCTAGAATTTGAGGATTATTATTGAAAACCAGTCACTAATATTGCAATGTTGGTAGCTGAAAGACCTGGTACATCATTTATTCATATTCAGCAGTTGATCTTGATGATCATCAATTGTATCCCACAGTGGACCATAACTATTTTTCCTAAATGCTGAAGCTCAAGGAGACAGAAGTCTTTTTTTTTTTTTTTTTGAAAAAGAATGCATTGCAAATAAACAAGGTACCAATCAATATCAACAAAAAACCTTTTTGATTAAATATCTGTGCATGGATCCCTATCCCTCTGCTTGATCAGACATAAATGTAAAACTATTTCTCTCCCCTGCATTCCCTTTTTTCCTATGTTTAGAGAACCTGTATCAGAGATACAAGATGTTGTTCTGCCTGTTCCTCAGAACATATTGCACTATGCTTGAATTATGTATGTCTTAATGGCTTTTAGAAATAAAAAGACTGAAATTCAACAGATTCCCTTCCCTCATACCATATCAGTAGAAGCAGCATGGATAGTCTTCAAACCATCTTTCTCAGTGCTGGCTGTTCTACTTTTACATTGCATTAATGGAAATATGGAAACATCTAAGTAAAACACAAAGAAATTACTGACAATGGTGAAATGTACAAAAAAACCTGAAAGATGAAAACATATGCATTAGTATTAATGCAAGCACAAACTTCTCAGGCATTGTTCTCTTGGTATGCCTTTTGTATACCATTGCCTGATAATGATAATTCTAATATTGTGATGGCTAACACAGTTTGTACCATCCCATGGAAAGCCATTGCTTAAAGTTTTGATTTTTAACAATGTAATTCTTCACTATTACAGTCAAATACTTTTCTTTGCTATGGTAATTGAATTTTTAGGCTTGCTAAGAAATACTGTGTTGTAACAGGTGTTTCCACATTTGGTTTTTCTTAGTGCAGTGTAACATTGCATATCATTCCTAATTTGTTAATTGTACCTGAAAACCAAAAACATAATAGAAAAGTAAAAAATAACATTATTTACAATCTCTTTGCAGTTGGATCCTGAAGCTAGTGTTGTCCTAAAAGAACTTCAGGTGAAACTAAGTAATGTACTGGATGAACTCAGCATGACATACGCTACAAGGTGACAAACCTATTTTACTGCAAACCTTAGAGAACTATTCCTGTTCACATCTCATTGGTTAAGTCTGCATGACTGTTTGGATGTCTCTTCAGAGAAACAGCTTGGTCGCTCCTGCCCTGATGAAGTGGTGTGCATCCGTGTGTGTGTTTAGACTCTGGAACATGCAGCAGTAACCTCGCTGCAAAGAAAACTGAAGCTGATCTGTGGGCATGAATGTGCTATAGCAGTGTAGCTGCCAACTTTTGTTCTGCGTCCTGAAAGACAAAAATTGCCTTGTTTGTTCTTGCCTGATGCTTTGTTTAACTTCTCTCTCTGATTATGTATATGTTATTTCCTGAGACCGATAGCATTTCCAAGTGATCTGCTTCAACCAGGGATGTCTGCCTATGTTTAGCCTGCTTCAGATGATCACTGTGAATGGCCTTCTTGGGTCATTCGCTTCACCTGTGGCTCTGCAGGAGTCGTCTGCTGAGCCTTACTCTTGAAACTGTTCATTAATCAGACAGCACACTGAAGTCTTGAATGACTGTGGTGCTGTGCCAGCAGTGTGTCCGGACTATAAGAAGCTGCAAGTTATTTTTGCTTCTAAGTAGAAGGGAATGTAAGAATTCCCTTCTATTGCTGTAGTGGTGTTCATTAAGCGAAGTCTGTAGTTGCTTATTCAATCCATTGACGAACAGTCTGGGTGGACTGTCTTCACTTGCTCTGTGTGTGCTTAGTTTGTCAATTTGCCTTGCTTTCTTTTTGCTCCCAGGCTCTGGTTCTCTGATCATTGACAGTGCGTGAATGTTATTTCATTCCAGCTCATCTTTCTGAATGAGCCGACTAGATTTCTGCAAGACAAAACCCAGAAGAGTAGAGGTTAATCTAGGATATGCTCCAGATAGCTAGAATAGACACAAGTTACACCCAGAATTCAACATGCTTGACACCATGTCATAAAAACACCAGCCATCTTGTTATTTCTGAGTGCTCTGAAATAAAAATATAAAATATTAATAATTACTATGTTTCAGGGTCACAGGGGAAGATGTAGGGCCCAGAGGAGACCTGTGTCAAGTGGTTCATATAGAGGCTTAAGTATTACAGAGGAATATAGATACCTGGAATAAGAGTATTCAGAGTTTATATAAGTAATTAATATATATGTGTGTGTATTATATGTGTGTATATATTATAGTATGTATGTACACACACATTCTCTCTCTCACATACACATATATATATAAGCAAATAAATACTAGGATGCACAAAATTCCCTCATACAGTCCACAGTAAAACAGATAGATGCAGTTTATATATGTGTCAGGGCCCCAACTGCACCACAAGCTCCGTATAAGCAGAGGCCTTGTTCTTCAGTCCTTGCCTGAGCTACATCATAGGTGTATCTGCCTCCAGCTGTGTCCCCTGGATGCACCTTGGACTCGCACTGTAGCCTTGTCTCTAGTCCTGTCTCTGGCGCTGCCTCCTGCTACGTCCTGCTTCTGGATGGGTCATGGACCTGATTCATCACCTCCTCTTGTCTGGGACTGTCAGTGGACCCTCTTATGAGCTCCCTGCTCTGCTCACCATGTCCAGACCCTGTGGGACTGGACCCTGGTTGTGAGGGTACTGCCTGTGCTGTGATCACCCTCAGTGCCCCACTTGTCCTCCCTTGTGGAGCAGCCTGGCTCCTGCTGCTCCCTGACAGTATGTGGTTTTAAGTGGGGCTACGGTGAAAATTTAGTAATCTACTGCAGGTTTATTACAACATTTTGAAATGCTGGCAGACTTAAGAAAAGGGCTCACAAAAATACAGACCATCACTTCATATTCCCTTTTACACTAGAGACTGAGCCCTAGAATAGTGTTAAGTTTACAATTAGTTTCAAAGTCAGGATTTAGGAATTTAAAGCTTTAGAACCTTAATTTATTATTGAAGGTGCAGGGATTTCAGAGCTAAGGAGAAAGCTAGTCTTGGTATGCTGTCCTACCATATATTCTTTTTTTCTTACTTGGATTGGTCCCACAACGGTAATTAAGATTGATGTGAGCATTTCAAGAGGGTTTTGAAAAAATATGCTTTTAGGAGCCCAGTTTATTGCTATATCCTTCAGGTCTTAGCAGAATGGTAACTTTTAGTATGTGGTAATGGTTTGTCTTCAGTGTACCTGACAGGACTGGTCATGCTGTAATTCACATTGGCTAGGATTAGGGTATCTACATTTTCTGCAGATGAGTTTGGTTCTGGAGATTGTAAGGTCAACACTGTTTGAAAGGTGGTTAATGATGAGCCAATGCATTATTTTTGCTTTTATTGGAGGGATTGGTCTCAAGGATTCGCATGAGGTTAGATTTAGGTTTAACTATTAAAGCTTAAGAGCCTTATGCTCATTTTATCCAAGGCTCTGGATCCAGTGTGTAGACAGCTACATGTCCACTGAAAAGTTTCTGATTGTCCAGTGTGTTCACATGGAGCTTTTGTGTTCAGTTTTTATAATGAGCCACAATAGCTGGAATTCCTTATTGCCTAATTACAATTAGTTTGTTCATCTTTTAGTGAATTCTCTTTCACTTTCGTCAAGTTAATCTTTGCCATTTATCTGTGCACATTAATAGGCCTGGTTATCAAATTTCTGGTCTCTGTTTTCTACTTCTGTACATAAACCAGTTCTGTAGCCTTATTCTGCCTCTGAACTGTGGTCTCTGAATATCTGCTGTTCTGTGTTGTTTAAATGTATTGATTGAAGACTGTATTGCATCAGAGGTAACGCAAGATTGTCAGACACGTTGCTGTACTAGATCAGCTGGGAAACTGAACAGCCTTCAGAAAAATAAGGCATAAGCTGAACAGATTCAATTTGAGAAGCAAGAACTTGTTCACATTCACCTTGAAGTGGAGAAGATTCCTTCCAAGAGGAAGAGTCTGTAACAACAGTAGAATGCAGCCTTTGGTGAAAGAATATTTTAAACAGTCCAAGTATTTTAGTTCTGTCAACTAGTTGCAAAGAAGCAAGCAAAGATTCTGACGGCACAGGCTGTGTGGAACACAGGAAAAAATCAAATTGAGACAAACAGGGCAAAATCAGTGGAAGTTTTCATCTGTCCTCAAGAAAAATATCAAAGCTAAGCATTAAGTGAACTGAGAAAATGGATAGTCACTGTTCCTATTGTCCTTTCACATCAAAAATAAAATCTTGAGTAGCTCTGGCTAGCATGTAGTCAATCATACCCCAGATTGCAAATTTTACTTCACCTATTGGTTTCAGAAAATAATTACTGGCACCAACACAGTGGCATGAAAAACATAATAGAACTGAAACAAGAAGAGATAGAGCAAATCAATACAGTAAATGAATTAATTATATGAGTTCAAATCCTTCGGAGGGGTTATTTTTAGTTTAAAGCACGTGCACTATCTTGTATTGGCGAGCTTCCCATCATCACAGACATGATTTAGATCTTGTTGAAGAAACTGATTCAAAATGATAAATGGTCATTTTCTATCGCCAAATTCTTCCATTCTCTTCTTTTTTTTCAAACTATAGTTTCCAATTTATTATTGAAGATTGTGTGAGACAAATGAGCTCTGAGCTGAATCAAATGAGAGGCAATGGGAATGCAGCAGCCAATAAGAACAGTGCAGCCATCGATGCCGAGATTGTGCTGAGGCCTCTCATGGACTTCCTGGATAAAACGTAAGTGTGGCAGGCTGATGCGTGTGCTGGATTAGGAATTGGCATAATTGGTCTTACCCTGAAGCATGGTTAACACCTAGAAATAGTTTGTAGTATTTTTAATATTTGTGGCATTGTGATATATGCCGAATACTCTTCTTGAGACATTTATTTACGCTAAGCAACTTTTATGTAAGCAATATATTCACCTTTTTTTTTTTTTTTTTTAACATACTTTGAGGCATTTTAAAGGAGCTAGTGTATGTTCTCTTCTCCAGGAGCTGTGGTCCAAAGAAAGTTGTGCTGAACAAAAGAGAGCAATTCACTGTACTGAAATTGTTTGGCATTTGTTCTAGGTGTCCCTTCCTCTTTATATGCACTTCTGTCTCCCCAAAAGCCTGGGCACCATTTAAAGATTATCTCATTGATTTACAGAGCAGCTTGATTTTTTTCTTCAGTCAAGTGAAGAGCCAAATTTTAAAATAGGCAGTCCTGCAAACTCACTTTGGGCTTTGAAAGTGAGCGTGTCTTGTCTCCTTGTCATCCAGCAGTGCCAGGATCAGCTGTTCTGAAAGTCATGGGCTTGTGCTGTGTCAAAGCACCTCACTGTCCTTGTTCATGTCATTACTGGCACTTGCGAAACACCAGCCACCTTCTACTGGAAATAGCTATGAGAGCAAGCAGTGTGATACTGATCCTGTGCTTCAGGTCTCCAGTCACACCTGAGTTTACCCTTTAACTCTGTGGATCAGGCAGAGTTCTCCAAGCCAGCCGTTTTCAAAGCAAGGGCGGCAGAGACGCGCTGCAGGTATGTGCTTGCAGCAGAGTGGCATGACCAGGAGGAAGCGGCAGGCAGGACCAGGGTTAAGGATGGAGTTGCGTGGCGAGGATACCACGGGGCTGCACGCAGCAGGCTCAGGGAAGCCTGTTGTGTTTGCTGGAGAGCCCGTGTCCGAGGGATGCCCGTCGAGGCTGTCTCATAAGCCCCTGTTGAGAGAGGTTAAGAGGCAGCAGAGGAGGTTCAGAATTCCTGGCATCCTGTGGCATGTTTCCTCCTGTGCTCTGCCCTCTTCCCTGTGCCTCGAAAAACGTTTTCAGCGCGGCCCAGCCCAGCTCCCGCAGGTTCTTTGCCCAGGTAAGCGGAGCAGACCCTGGGGAGTGCCAGGGAGTGTTTCTGCGTCTTCTGCATTGTAAAGTTACACAGCTCCTGTTACTCTATACTTCACTGTTAGAATATCTAACGTTACAGGTCATGGCAGCGTGAGCATCATTAAAATGTAGCATTTACCAATAGGTTGGGTCAGATATCTCATGAGAACTGTTCTTGCCATGAAAATAGTGGGAACATCACAAGATAGCTTCTCTGAGTGTCAGGTCAAAAGCTAACTGCGGACACCAAGAAAGCTGCTTCGGAGTCGTGGAACTCAATGAACTGCTGTGCATCTGTGATGGTCAGTAAGGCCCTGTTTTGAAGGCAGTAACTGGGGTGCGAATTATTTCTCTAGGTTTCCAGTGTTAGGACTAGATGACCCTAGTCAAAGGCTGATTTAAAGAATCGATTTATAATTAACTTTTCTTTTTCCAAGGCATTACTTCACACTGTAACTGGTTCTAAAAGTGGGACTGGTGGGCTTGCTGTATTAGAAACACAACTAGAATCACAGTTCCCAACTGTGTATATGTATAGTCAAAGTCTAAAAGGGGGCCATAGGAGAGCAGAAAAGGTGGGGAAGGGAAATGAAAAGGATTTTAGTTTGTCTTTTGGGGTTTGATTTTTAATAGGTTTTGGTTTTTTATAGGCTTTGGAAATTACGTGGATTTCAATAGCAGTTGGCAATGGGGCAAGTGCTTATTTAATTTACTCAAGATGGGAGTTAGTATTTTTGCAATACTGGCAACTGCTGTGCCCAGATTCCTAAACCTGGCAAAGTTTTTTTTAGCTGCTGTATCTCTATGTTAGCCTTTTTATTTTTAGCAATCTACCTAGTCCTATGTGTTAAGCTGCTGAAGGGTTATGTGCTGCTTTCAAGCAACGTAATTTTATATTTTAACTATGTTTGAGTTAAGACATTTACTCTTAGAACAAGTCTTTAGGAAAAGAAAAGCCAAAAATATCTATACACTTACATATAGCTATCCTAAGTTTATAATTTAAAAACCTGTGAGAGCTGACTTTCTGCCTGTCAGATCTGGTCCCAACTTGCCATTTCAAAGCCACCTTCATAGCTTCTTTGAGATTTAAATGAATAATGATATAATGGAAACAAAAAAAGATGTTTTTAAAATACTGGCCAAATAGAAATTGTTCCACTCCACTGGAATGTTAAACAAAATTTTAGCATGTCCTAAACCCTATGCACAATAAAATAAAATAAAGACATGATACTAAAAAAAAAACCTTTGCTAGGCATTATCAACTTTCTTTCAAAAAAGGTAGAGGATTATAATCATATAATATTAATTTTTTTAATTATTTCATAATTATGCTTTTATTTATGTGAATTCTAAGAGATGGTAGTAACAGATGCCAGAAAAGTTAATTGGCATATTTATCTGTATTGATATGATATGTATATTTTCTTTACAAAAATCTTTTTTTACATGAGCAGCTCAGACATAATTCTGGAAAAAATCCCCATATATGCATTTGCGTAATAACATTTTGAAATTATGTTTTCCCATGCCTGAAAACTAGCACTTTATTCATGATGCTCCTTATTCATGAAAATACATACATGATGGTTTATGAAAATACTCTTACTTAGATTAAAAAAAAAATCTGTGGATACAGATCCTCCAAATATTTAATTTGACCGTGTAATAGGTAGTATGGTTGTACAGAAAGTACCTATATATATAAAAATATATATAAATAAATGCTTCAGGATGGTAGCTCTGAATTTGCATTAGCTATCAACAGCTAGTTGTATATCACAGTAGACATATATGACAACAAGGGAGACCTTTGGCCTTTTTTTTTGTTTTTATGGCATAAACAAATCTTATATTGAAACTTTAATTTAGGAGTTTGGGGGGTGTTAAATTGTGTCACCCATCAAACCATATAACTCATTGTAATTTTGCATTTTCAATAAATCTATATCACTAATATACTAAGCAGTAACATAGATACTAGAGATTTACATGATTTTCTAATCTGCAAGTCCTTTTTTACCAAAAATCTTTACTAATAATATTGCAAAATATCATTAAATATTATAACTAAGCTATTAAAATACTGTTATTGATAGAGAAAGACTAAGCCACAATGGCCGTAAATCTGAGGATATAGTGATTCAGCATCTTGGAAGTCTTAATGCTAGTTTTGAAACCTGGTCTATATTTTGTTTTATTACAGTTTAAGCCTCTCTGCAAAAATCTGTGAGAAGACAGTTCTGAAACGGGTTTTGAAAGAGTTATGGAAGTTAGTCTTGAACAAAATAGAAAAACAAATTGTGCTTCCACCACTGACAGACCAAACTGTAAGTATCCCAGCTGTAGTTCAAACATATTATGAAACTTTGTAATAACCACCTTGCTTAATCAGGTGTCCAGCAGTTGTTCTGCTACTGTCCTTTTCCGTACCTTGGCTAGAAGGAAGAATTTGGTGACTGCATGCAGTGTGTTGCTGTCTTCTCTTTCCAAATAGTGTAGCTGGGTTGCTCTTCAGTAGCTAGTGAGGAAGACACTGCTCTTTGATATGGTGCCTGCTCCAGGTCAGGGCAATTCTGATGGATGGTTTTTATGAACGCAGGATAAAAGAAGCAGAATCACTGACTTTGTAGTGTGCTTTTGTATAAGGTTTTTAAGTTACGTTTCTCTTGGCTTCATCAGTCAAAGTAAAACCAAGAGAGTGTTCCTGGCCCTTCACAGCTGCACCAGGAATTCAGTCACTTTGATCTTTGCATCTCCTGAAAAGCCGGGAACGCTCATTGGCAGAGGTGGGTCATGACCACCTTCTCCATTTGCACACAGCAGAAGCCAAGCCCTGTGCGGGGGTTTATTTCTTCAGCTGACAGAGCTCACAGTTTGACATCCACTTCCTCCATCAGGAAGCAGAAGCCAAAATTTAGGTCTAAGGTTTTGGGAGGGTTTTAATACATATAGATGTGACTGAAGGTCCTGTTTCGGTGGGACTGCATTTACAACATGACAGGAAGAGGGAAAGGGACTACATGTTAGCAAGGAAAATAGTGCTGCTGCACGCAAGAGAAATGTGGATGGTGGCCTACCATGAACCCCAAGTGGTGACAGCTGAGAGGACTGGTAAAACCTGGTTTTCTCTGAGGGTGGAAGAAAAAACACCTGGCCTGGAGTGCCCTTTTTTTTCCCCTCTGTTTTTACTTTTCTATTTTTTTGTGGGACTGGAATGGCATGAATGCTGATTCTTCTCATTTCCAATCCTGTCCAGAATAAAACCACTATCTTTATTACAAGCTAATCATTACATTGCTGCTGTGTGCCTTTGGGCAGCTTTTCTGTACAAGTACTGTGTTATCAGTTAAGCTGCTAAAAATATACTGGTCAGTATCTGTAAGCAAAGATATATTATAATGTTACATTATAATATATTAAAGAAATATGAAAAAAATTGGTGGAGAGGCAAGGGGAAATGTAATTGCACATGTATAAATGGTATTAAGGTAGTAATGAAATAATATGGGTTTAAAAATTCTAGTGTAGAACTCATCCCGACACCATTCCGAGGACTCCATTCACTGAATTTGCTCATATGTACTATATTGCTGCTGTTTTTCATGCATTCTGAGAAAGAGGCTCTCTTTCAAGGTGTGACTATGTCAAATTTATATTTCTGAGACTTAATTTGATTTTCTGACATTTTGGTGCAAGAGCATGACAAATTTTATCTGCAGATATATAGGTGGTGCTTAAATTGGGTAACTGCACTTCCCATTAAGAGTTATGAGGATTTATTAGCTTTATAAATATACTTTAACAGGTTCACTTCTTATACTCTGAATCATAGAACAGTGTGGTTCTGACTTGGATTTTTCTGTTGTGGTTTTTTTTTTGTTTGTTTGTTTGTTTGCCAAGAATACAAAATTATCCATCAAAGACATAGAAAGCCCACTTGGTTAATAGCACAGTGTTTCAATTAGTATTATAAAACAACATTTTGGAAACATTTCCACCCAAAAGTTTAAACTCAAACCTTTATTTTAAAAAATAATAATAAAATAAATAATAAAAAGCTTTAGTCTTTCACTATAGTGCAAATAATATTTGAATGTCAACTAAATACAGATTTCAGTTTATCTTCCTGAATCAACAAGCAGATTTCTGTTGTCCATATTGATGCTAAGAACCACCCCAAGCGATCAGCTGCGATGCTGAAGTTATAGCCTGTTTTACAAATGTTTATTCCAATCAATTGTTTAATAAGTTGATATTTTTTAAGCTATGGGTGAATATCTGGAATGCAAAACTTCCCCATTTCAGGCAGAAGACAGGGTGGTGAAGAAGCAGAGACAAGAAGCCCTTCTCCCTTCCCACCCAGAATGAAGAGTCTTCTGGATGGAAGTTGGATTAGTTAGCGGCCAGGGGTGAGAGGGCTTCTGTTTATTAGCCAGCTACTGCTTAAAGGCAGAGACTGTGCTTCCCATTCAAGAATCCTTAAGATCATTTTAAATACTAACAGCTTGGATTTACACCAAAACTGAAATACTCTTGCTTCTTCACACATACTTAATAAACATTATGCTCTGACTAGAAATTGTCTGCAACATTTTTTCCAAGCTTTACTTACTACTTGTGTAGTAGAAGATGTGAAATCTTAAATATATAGTTTATAATGTTTAAGGAACGTGATGAATAGGTTAAAAAGGTGAAAGGATTAGGCTTTCAGCGTGTCTGCAATATCACATGTGTATGATACACCTCACCAGCTGTTAGGCAGTACTTGTGGTAGCCTCTATGTAAAGTAAGTGTCACATTTGGCAGGCATCATGAAAGGTTTATAGCTCTAGATAGAATAGTTGCATTTGTCTCACTACTTCTATCTACTATTGAACACAATTAAACCAAATCAATGAATAGTAGGATACTGTGAGAGAGACATTTTCCTTTTGTAGCCTTGAATGCCACCCGCTCTGTCTCTGAGGGTGAAAAGCACAGACACTCATAAGCAGGTTTTATTTTTTAATTTTCGTATTTATGTTGCCCTTCTCATTACTAATAAATAATGAAAACTTAAGCTGTAGTTGTACATTTGAAAAATAAAACATCTTTTGCAGCAGAACCATGTAGAATCAAAACGAGTTCTGGGCACTAAAGCCTTTTGGAAAAGAAAGAATGATGAGAAATTGTTCATATTGTGCTATATAAGTTGAACTGGTTTTATTTTTCTTTGTCAGCATCTTAAGTGAGATCCAGACATCCAGAACTATGTCTTGTTGAACTGCCAAAGCCCACTAGTAATTACATTTCCTGGAAAGTGTTAACTTGGAATTGTCGTAGGATTCCCGGCAGATGTGTAACACAAAGATATAGGCATTGGCCTTCAGCATCTTGCCAGGCTGTGGTTATTGTAAAATACTGGTTGAACTTCACAGCACTTCAGTATCTTTGAAAAAATGATGGTTTTTGCTTAAGATTAGGTTGTTATGCTACATGCTAAACAACTGAGGATTTCACTGTAGGGGCTTCTGCAGGTTCTTCAGGGCTGCTCACGTCCCATTATGATTATTTATGTTAGCTTAGCATCTAAGAGCCATGGTTTTGGACAAGTATCTCATTGAGGCAGGTATTAACATTGTATAAAAACAGTCCCTGCCTTAGCTTAAAAACATTAAATAAAAAATGAGACAGCAGACAGGAGCACAAGAAACAGTTATCATCACAATAGGCAATATTCGTATCAAAATATAGGACACGAGAGAATCATGCTGCAGGCCTTCAACTACTTTGCCATAGCAACTAAGTTAAAGTATGCTTCACATGTAATAGAAACTTTCATTTAGGTTTGCAAACAGTGACTTCAGCTAATGTCCTAGGAGAAAATAAGATGTTGACATAAAAAGCAAACACTGTGTAGTAAGTCTGTTTTCTGAATTTTCAATGTGATTACAGGGGCCACAGATGATATTCAGTGCAGCCAAAGATCTTGGACAACTGTCAAAACTCAAGGTAATGTAGCCAAATGAATCTGTGAATGGCCTGCTCCAATGAAAAAAATGGATTAAATATTAGTGACTGTGAGGCCAAACCTCATGCCTCATTCTTATGCTTATTTACTGTAATAAGACTGAAGTAGCTGTTCATAGGTGCATAATGGTTTTACAGTATGGTCCAAAACAAATCAAGACTAAAAGACAGTATTTGCTTGCATAAATAAGTGATCACTAGCTGGGGCCAAGAAGATATCGTTCCCATATTGCACAACTAGGCCTTGTGAACATTAAACATCACCAAAAAAAAAATTATGCTATGTTTTTGTTCCTTTCTGGTACCAATTCCGAAAAAACTCTTAAGATGGGAGTACTTGTAAATTTGTTCTGCATATTAGTTATAATATGTATTGAAACACAGTGTGTACCTCTACAATAAACTCATCAGCACTACGTTTCTAAAGGCAGTAACATAGAGCTTAGAAGTCTGGTATTTATGTCAGTTGTCCACTGATCAATTTACCATTTGCATTTCAGAATTGGGCAAAAATGTGGCAATTTGTGTTTCTATGTATAATAGCTCAGTCTGCTAGAGGAGGTAAAGTGCTGCCTAAGTAAATAATGGGGTGCTTATTTTAGAAAAAGAGTTCACAGGATTACAGTTACTTTATGATTATATTTAACTCATGTTCTAATCAGAGTCCCTTTTTTTTAAGCATGAGATATTAACAAACATTAGTTTAACTGTCAGATTCATTAGTGAAATGAATTGTTTCAGTATCATCTATTATTACTCATTTGAACTTAAAATTTAACCTTTTTCCCCCCTCAACAGAACAGAGAAATAATATATCCTGGGAAAAGAAATAAAGAAACACAGATGCCAAGTATTAAATATTGTTTCTTTTCTTTTTCCCTACAATATATGTTTTTAAGAAACAAGAGGATTGCTCTGGGTTAGAATTTGTGGTAAAAGAGGTCTAAAGTTGAATTAATCCCTGTTAAACATAGGGAGTTTTGGAGGTGTATGTGGTTTTGGTTTTTTTAAACCAAGGACAGGCCATAATACTCTCTCTTTTATAATCAATCAACTGCATTCTTAACATGCTTTGCAGGACCATGTGATTCGAGAGGAAGCCAGAAGCCTGACCTTGAGGCAGTGTGCAATAATGGAAGTAGCATTAGCTACTATTAAGGTACAGCTTGTAGTGTTTTTCTGTTCGATGCTGGAGTGATGAAATACATAATTGACATAAACAGCAGATTCTGATATAGAATGGTCTGATAGAATCATAAAGATCCATGTAATATGGCAAGAACAGTATGGTCCTAAGCTCTTCATAGTGATTTGAAAACAAATGTCTAATAGTCTGCTTGAAACAAAAGCTAGAAAGGTTATTCGACCAATTGTAGACAAAACATGTACAGCATCCAATAAAGGGGTGGATGGCCAAGGCTTATCTGGTTCTTGTGATTCTTTGCAGTTTACGGTTAGTGCAGCTGAATCTGTCAGGCAAAATCCTTGCTATGTTGCAGCATAGCCTCTCTGTCTCCCACACAGGAAGGGCTGAGCCGGAAAAGTTATTGCTAGCTGCACATTCCTACAAACATGTATGACACGCAGTATTTCACAGCACTGGAAATCAAGGATTTTTCTACCATGCAGTAGAGTGCACTATTTTAAATTCATTGTCCAGTTGAATTTTTTTGACTTTTTACTGTTTGTATTCACCACCTAATTAACTGTCTCCTCTACATAATTGGATTTAATTCACAGATATCATTTAATTAGTCTGCATATTGGCCCTTTTTCCGTGAAACAAATCATATTTGTGTCAGCTGTTAAGAACACATCTGAATGAATTAATTTTTGGGCATTACCAATATCAACAAGATAACTGCTTCAGAAAAATCTTAGCATTACAATAAGCGCTTTAAAATAGATTTTACGATTGATTTTAAAATAGATTTTTAAGGCAACTGTAACATTTAGAGACAATTCATCCAACCCTGCGTGTTACTGATCTCAGTATTAGGAGAAGTACAAATTAATTTACTGGTAATTGATAAAGTAAATCTAGGAGCTGACCTCTCTGGAAGGATGGAAGGACCAGGCCACAGGCTAGATGAATTGTTCTGAAAACTAGATATATATTCAGACCACCACTCCTTTTATGCTTATTGGTTATGCCCCTAATAAAACGCAAAAGTAGGGAGATGAATAAAGTCCTTTTCTGATAGAAAACTGGAGACAAAAAGAGCCGCTTTCATACAGTCTTCACAGATTGGGCTTCTAAAGTCAAAAGAAACCACTAGGAATATTATTTAATATACCTATCAAGTCTTTTTCACACTGGGCTGGATCATTACTATTTGTAGCTAACTTCAAAGCAATCCATTTATAGAATCACAGGATCTGCTAGTGTCTCCGGATGTGGAGACAGCACATCAGTAGGGTAAGGAGGCAGCTACCCTAAGTATACAGCTGAAGATATATATAGTAAGAGGACATATTCATGATCAAGTCTTGTGTAACAAAAGTGACACAAAACAGTGTCTCAAAAGAACAAGGCAGAAGCATCAGAAGGAGCACCCAATCGCCATCTCTCCTGTTTGCAGGGGAGTTGGAATTTCTTTCAGAAACAAACATAAGATTTGGAGACAACTGACATTGTAGAAACAGAAATGGAACAAAGTACTGAAGGACTGTGTCCTGGCAGATTAAATCCTGTTGACTCCTCAGTTCAATATGAGATTTTTAATTGTTTTCCTTTTGAAGCATTTGTGCTACATAAATAAAAGTTGGGGAAAATGTAAATTCTAACCTTGTCTGAACTGCCGGTACTTAAACTTTTAACAGCTATCAAGAGTCATAGGTATTAATCATTTTGCTAAACAAATGTCTAGAATTGGAGGTGAAATGTTAGAAATAGGGAAATCCTGTATTAATTTGGTATTCTTATCTCTGTGAGCTAAATTCATAAACTGAGCAAAATAATGCTCTCTTTGAAGAATCTATTTTCAAAGGTTACAGGAATGACATGGCATTATAAACTGCTTACTGTACTTGATACATAAGCCTATGAAACCACAAATTATTTTTTTCCAAAATAGTAAACAAATAGCCTTGATCATGCAGAGATTGATTTTACACAATTAGAAAGAAAACAAAAACAATCCTTGTGAGTTAAGTCAAAAAAAGACTAGTATGTTACTTCAGGAATCCAGTTTATAAGTGTGATGACCAAAATGTAGAATTTTTTGGTAATGCTATGAAAATACAGTTTGCTTAAAAGCAAAAAAGACTGCCCAAAAAAGAATACAAGAATGGTAACAATGGCATATGGTTCAGAAATTAAGGACCAGATTATTTTCAGGGAAGGATTTTTGAGAGGAGGAGTATCTGTATGCATTCACAGCCTTTTTTATGTTTACTTTCATTAGCCTACTTTTCAGTACCAAAAATTAATTCACTGAGCAACTTACAATTATGATTTAATAGATGATGTTTGCATTAATGCTTGGAAGAGCGTAAAATAAAGGAATAATCTTTCATCTTAAATATAGCATATTATCATTTTTGTATATTGTACAAAGAACTTCTTAGCAAATAGATTTACTATAAGGAAAAGTGGTTTTATAGTCGTTATCTCAGTTATCTCATTGTCTCAAAACAAAGGTAATGTTCATTGATAATCTTGTTCTGGTTTCCATTTTTGTCTTTGCAAGCACTGTAAGCCTGTAGGCAATCTCCAAAGTGAAAATACCATCCAATATGACTTATTTACATTTGCCAAGTTTTGGCTGAGAGACTGCAGTGGCTACAGCATTCATTTCCATATACTTGACGTTAGTTACTTGGGTCTGCACCTTTCATTTGTCAGCATGACTTTCAAGTTCCCAGCCTATTTTATCACCTGTGAACTCTGAACCCTCTCAAAATGGATCATGAGTAGCAACTGAATATCAGGTGAACTATTTTAAAGTTTGGCAACTGCCAAGAACAGGGTATTAGGTATCAAAATCTGAATCCTGGCAAGTAAAACCCTGTTTAGTCATTATTTTTTTATATTTGATTGCAAATTTGATTTGCAGTCAAATTTTGCAAATATCATATATTTGATATGTCCACATTACTGTTTTCTGCATGCAAAATCTACCGTTTATTGGCAGAAGAAATAAATTTCAAAACTCAAGAGGATTAGGGCCAGGTTTCATTGTTTCTTTAAATTTATTTGCTTTCATGCAACCTTTAGTTCTGTGCAGCTGCTGCTGCCAATAGCGTACTTTATGTGGAGACACAACCAAAAAATATCACAGTAATTGTCACAATAACATGAAATACCATGAACAGATATTAGAGCTGACTTATAAATTGATTAAGAGCTTTGATGAAAGCATGAACACACTTTCAAACAATTCCATTAATAGCGATTTCCTTGGAAAGTACAATAATTGACTTGGAAAGATGCAGGTTTCACATAAGCATGCAGTGGTGACAGAATAAAGGTGAGTGATTGTTAGAAACTCTTAAATTTATGCTAACTGCTCACATGGGATTAAAATAATTTGAAACTCTTAGTGGAATGTATGCTGTCTGTTGACAGCACAAATGCTGGGAAGCCCCTTACCTCACCTTTTTTGTTATTACTTAGAGGAAAACCCTGCTATTCCCACAGAGTATCTTTAAGAACTGGGAACCAGACTTCATTCCCGTTCAGTATAGAACGTGCCTTCATTTGAATCCTTTGTTTTGCTCTTATAGATAACTTCTTCCCTGTAATAACCAATAGCCCTTAACACAGAAATGTAAATAATGACCTTATTATGAAATGTAGATTTCCATTTCATTGCATGCAAAACTTTGAATCTCAGAAGATGAAAACTCTAGACTAATGTGCAATGGGCACAGTACTGACTGTTTGTTTTGTTAGAGACATCAGCAGGATTAAGGATTTAGCTTAGGTATATGAACATATGGAAAGTACATGAATACACATACTGCTTTCACAACACTCTGTAAATGCAGGGGGAATATATTACAGTTACTTACAGTTCTCACCTCTCCCAATACAGAATGGACTGATACCATATGTTGTCAAGTAGTCTATGTTTTCTTGAACACTAGTGTTTGCTTTTACTAATTAGCCATTAATGCGAGCTCTGTACGTCAATCTTGAGTCCTAGAACTGAAATGCAGGTTCCAAAGCACTTCTGCAAAGTATTTGAACAATATATCAATGTTAAACTTATGTAGCCAGTAAATCTTTTCATTGTAGCTCAAGGGCTGTTTCTACAATTTCTTTTATCTCATCAACCATTGTCTCGTATAAAATATTAGGAAAAATTTTTCATTTAGGTGTTTTCACAGCTTTAAAAGTATTCTGATTTATTGTCATCTTGTCACCCTGGCTTTTATGAAGTATTAATGAAAGTTTACTTTTGTGTCTCCCTTTTGCTCTCCATTATTTTTGTGATAAGAAGGGAGGAATCTATCTTAATATTTTTGAACCCAGCTTTGGAATTAGAAACAAGTATATATAAAACAATAGTTGTAATAATTACATAGTCACCATGTTATCAAAGTGGTGTACATACGCTTTCTTCCAAATCTAGCTGTGTCGCTAGATCATGAGCGATATGCTTTTTAAAGTATTTATACCAATATAGCTCCCTTTTTTTTTTTAATGAAAGAAGGCAGGAAGTACTGAGATGATCAGTTTAGTGGGACATCTAAAGGAGGGGTGCTGTCTTCTCAGAAGGCCTTGATGAGCAGCTAGAGTTAGACAAGTGGCAGTAATCTCTACACCAGCACAACTGCTTGCAGAGTGTAGATCTGCCCACAGCTTAAGTTTGCAGGCACCACTGTGCACGCGTAGGGCTTTACTGCTGCATCATTCATGGAAGTGCATCATGAGAACTGTAGCTACAGCTGTCCTGCCCTAAAGGAAATCCTCTTTTGAGGGATGAAATTTACTCCACCTGTCTTGGAGGGCAATACCAGTTGATCAGCTCTTTCTCCTCTGTTCTCTTCCTTCCACAGTCCAGGAAACCATAACACAGCCACTCAAGGATAGCACACGCCTTCTCTGCATATCCACAGAGGCACTGAAAATTATAATGCAATGCTAATCCAAAAATTTGCATTCTAGGATTTTCTTTTGTAAAACTGTGACAAATTTCACCTTTCCCTCAGGAGGAAGATATTCCTTACTTGTGCTGTAAGCCATGGTTTGGGTTTTGAGATTTTTTAGATAAAGAGTAATTAAACCCACTTTCCATCTCCACAATCTAAAAAAACCTTCCATGTGTATATGGCTTTGAGATATAAATACATGGGAGAATGAAGGGCAAGTTAAAGTTTTGTGTAATTGTTTTCTCCTGCAAATCTTAAATTTTCACATTTGGAAAAAAAGTTCTGTAGTGGAGATGATCACAGTTATCTCAACCACTCCAATCAAATTTAACCACACCAGCCAGTGTTACTTTTAAAAGTTTGGGCAGGAACTTTAATTAAAATTGTATGTCTAACTAACTGAGACCTCTTTCAGGTAACTTACCTCTCTGAATACCTATCTTTGTTTTCTTTTTAGCAATACTTCCATGCTGGAGGAAGTGGGCTGAAAAAGAACTTCTTGGAAAAGAGCCCAGACCTACAGTCCCTGAGATATGCTCTTAGCCTTTACACACAAACTACCGATGCCTTGATAAAGAAATTTATACACACTCAGACGTCTCAAAGTAAGTGGCCTGCAAGAGAGATGTAAGTGCCTCAAAATTATATTTTAAATGTTTTAAATAATTGGTTGCCGATGGCAGTCTCCAAACATTGTGGTATTTTAGTATTTATTGACACAGATCTATGCATGTGATGTTATCCTGTGTCAACCACTGTTGTAAATCAATGGAGCTTGACTGAGGTCAGTGCATTTACCTGATTGCCACTTCACATGAAAGAACAGCGTCCCACAGTTCTGTATGAACACTGAATATCAAGATTATTTTTAGGAGCACTCCAGACAGAGCTGTACAGGCCAAACCAGAGTGTATATTACAATTATTGAAACAAAATAAATTCAGAAAATATTTTAGCAGTTATACTTTCAGAGCTGGCAGCTGTTAATCACTAACCAAGATAATTGTGAAAAGTATGACATATCCCATAGGGCTTCCTTTTGAGATTAAGAACAATTGTGAGTAACATGTTCTTAAATGTAGCACCTGATTTTGCATTACAGAACCTATGCTGACTTCTTTCTCTAGCAGGTCATCTGTAAAAATTATCCAGAGCCCTCAACAAAAGTTCTGTGCCTGGGAATTTAGGAAGACATTGACAGTGATTATGTGGGTTCAAAAGGAATGGGATGTGTCAGTTGGCTGAAATACAGCATTATTCTCCCTGTCTATATGTTTTTCATTGTGCCTTTCAGAATTCAGACTTAAAAACTATGCTGCTGGAAATGTCACATTGTTCACTTATCCAAAGCCAAAATTTTGACAATATCTCAAAACTAAATAAAGGCAGAGAACATGCAAGAATCTCAAATTAGGTGTATCTGGACATCACCAACAATAAAGCCACTTTTTTCTGCTCTAGAATTCTCATGTAGTGCACAAAAAAATTGAAACACAGAAGGTATCTTCATATATAATAGGTCTCTTCATATATAATAAATAGACTATTTATTAATGTTATATGTCAGAAGAGGACTTTCTGTGACTTCAATAGGAGGGCAGGAGTTCATGGGTGTAATTTTAGGCAAAGTTTCCTTCTGTTTTCAAAGAAAACTATTTTTTATCATCTTTTTTATCCAATTTAGTGTTTTCATATTGTTACAGTCCATACAGGAACTGCTTTCATATATATATAATGAGCATTACATTCCAAGCTCAAAAGTTTCTTCATTCTAGAGACTACCAATTTTTACATAATAGCAAGCAATACTAGATTTCTTTTGAATGCAGTGAGCATTTGTAAAAATGGCCTGCCCATCACTTAATATGTTTGAGAAGGAATACGGTTTTCTGATCTGTAAGAATTACCTTGCTTCCACTCATGAGAATGAGAGAAGTTTTAATTGGACAGTTAAGCTGGAAATCAATTGCTTTTACCTCTGAAGTACAATATCTCACTTACTTATAATAAGTTATCATAAAACATAATTTTGCAACCTGCCCCCAAGATTCATTCTAAGGAATGATTTCCTAGACAGCTTCCATTTTAGACTGAGGAGCTTCATTAATAATTCATACATTAGAAGTGAGAAAAATGGTATAAAGCTCTCATATGTAAGGAATAGATCATTTTTCCTCTCAAAAAAAGATTATGGATTTAGGCAGATAATGATTAAATATTAGTGCATTTTGCTTTTTCTTATGCACACTTTCACTGCAACTTCAAGAGAGAAAATTATCCAGGTATAAGCAGAGATCCTTTATAATTTCTAAACCACAAACTTGAATAGTCTGAGTTTCATCAAGGTTGAAGCCCAAGGTCTGTGTTCATTTCTGTGCGTATGTTAGCATGCCTATATTTGCACACCAGTATTATTAGAAGTGTAGCCACCGAGAATGAAAATTAAGGACAAGTGACTCATAATTTTTCACCATCCTTCCATATTATTTATTAAATAAAACTAAAAATTTCATTCATTATGATCTCTAGTCTCCCAACTGTGGCTGTATCATTAGCACTTAGTTAAAATGACCATTTTTGCTAATCAGAAACTTGCTCTGAAATATAATTAAATTTACATTTGCTCTCTTATTTGTGTATATAATCAGTTATCCATAATCAATAAAAATAGTTGGAGATAATTAAACTGGGAGCAATGGGAAAAAGGAATACTTTAAAGCAAATAACACAATGAATAATGATAACTATAAACTGACTTGAGATAGAACAATTTCGTCCCTCTGAAAACCCAGTCTTCACTTTTTGATTAGTATATTTTAACTTATGAAATAAGAACATTACCATTATAAAATTTTGATCAATAGACTCATTCTCACTTAAAAAGGAAGCAGCTTGTTTTCATTTTAAAGGGTCTAAAAGTGGTCTAATAACTGATGTCTAACTTCTGCACAATTATTTCTAACAGAACTTAAAATGATTAGAGAATGTTTCTATGTTTCTAATTCTACAAAACTCTTGAACTGAAATTTATTAAGTATCCATACATATCACAGTAAGGAATGTTTAACAGTTTTCCAGGTTTATTTCAAGGACTTACTTACACTGACAGAAGAAACTGTATCTATATATATATACACACAGTTGACAAGTTCTTTTGGTCTTGAGTTCAAAAATTACCTTAACCTTACATGGTTGAATGCAAACATTAATTATTTCAAAATTCTGAAAAAGAATCCAAAGTTGTATATGAATTTAAGATATCAGAGATGAGCAGGACTGGCACTAGATCAAGTGCAGTTTTGTATTCTAACTGGTCTCACACGGATGCTTGGATACCACTGTCTGTCTGCTTTCACTTGTCAGTCATCTGCAAACAGGTTATAAAAAATTGTGTATATTCTTCATTTCTTATTACTCTCAAGTCTATGCACAAGATGTTTTATCTTAAACAGTTTCAACAGCAGTTCCTAAAGCAATTTACATACCTTTGTAAAGCTAAAACCTCAGCTAGATGAAAGCAAACCTTCGGCTTTTCATAATCAAAATTTTCATGTTCCTCAAAATTTTCATACAGAAGTTCCATGGTGACAGTACAATAGCGTGGGAATATTCTTCATTATATTCTGGATGCTCAGTTCTCCTATATTGGTTTGTGTACAGCTCTCAGGCCAAATAAGTATTATACCATCTTCTACTCATTTGGCTTTTATAATATTATAAGCACATGGCAAGATAAACAAGATGCAAGGTATATGTTTTAATTAGACCCTGGTTCCATTAATTAAATGTATGCCTAACATGTGCAGTACAATCTGTGGTCCTTTCTTCAAATATTTCTTGCTTTAGGGGGCTACTGCCTGTCACTCAGCCTGTGACAGCTGGATGACAATTGATTACGAGAACTCTACTGTCATGTCGTTATATGAAAGCTAACTACTTTCCTAGTCCTTGCTGTACCAGACATTAGGAGCTTCAACACCATTCCCAACTCATTTAGCAGATGTCTTTTCTCAGTCCACTTATAGCTCTATTTCAACAGAAACAAGACCCCTGTGAACAAACATATTTAGTGGTCATCTACCAACTATAAAGCTGTAATAACTTGAATTTTACCTTGCAGACATCTTCCATCACAGCCCTGAGATCCTGTGGAGAAGGCTGAAAAACAAAACAAAACAAAAACACCCAAACCTCTATATAGTCCAGCTAATTTTATCAGTCAGGAAATAAATTCTTCCCAGTTCCTAAATAACTAGTACAGTATCCATCAGTGTAGGACAAAGAAACTAAGCCTTTACTAATTGCAGTGTAGGAAGGATACAGGCTACTACTCTTTTTTCCTCACCAATTCAGATATTTCTACACTATGGGTTCTCTATTTGCTCTCACGCAAAATGTCTGCAATGAGCAGAACAGACAGCTTCAAAACCTCCCTGTGTTGGGAAAAATAGAGTGGAGATTTGGCAAAGTGTTTTTGTTCTACTTTTGGCTTTAAGGAGAAGGAATTAGGCACAGTGAATCTAACCAAATTGCTGTAGCTGACATTTGTCCCTATAGTACAGAACATCTAGCCCTTCCGTTAGAGACCTTGGCACATCAAACTAATGGAGACAAGGCAAGGATGGCTGGCTCTGAATAGTAGTTTAGGTAAACAGTAAAAATAAAAGTTGTACAAGCTGTTCCATAAATAAAATGAGCATTAATAGCAATATAATAAAAAAGAGAGCACCATACTGTCAGGCCCCTGGTAGCTTTCCTGTTTCTTCATTTTAAAGACCTTAGACTTCACCTAAGCATAAAACTTGAACTGCGAGCATACCAGAAAAAGGAGCATCTTTTTTCTTCATAATCATATTGGCAGAAAGTGTTTATGTACGTATCCACTAAAGGAAAGACTGTGCTGTTTCAGTATAAGTAAGTCATGTATACATACATACACACACACAAACACATACACGTATTATATATATTGGTAACATTGTTGCCACATAACAAGTTGGCTTAGTAAATCTGTTGCAGTGAAAATAAAATGCCTAGCCAAAATGATTAGGAAAGCACAAATGTCATTTCAGCATAACCCTAGTAGAAAACTGTCATCTTCTGAAACATCCATGGATGTTTTATGTATGATTTTTTTAAGGTGTCATACTGCTAACAGATATTTTTCAAAATACCATACACAACCAGCCAATGATTTGCATGCAGATCCTGATGATGTGCATTGTGCCCACTCAATATTCACTATGAAATAGCACCAAACTACAAGCAGACAATGATCAGGGTTACTTTTAACCACAGATGAGGGAGGGTTTTTTTTCCATTTTCCATCAAGCTTCATTGCATCTAAGGAACTGAAGGGCAAAAAACTGTGTTTGATTGAGTGGTTTGAGAAGCGGGACTTACTTTTTCCCTAGAGATCATAATAGCTATGTAAAAAACGTATGTTATTGGTCCCCAGTATTTCTTATAGTCATGTATATATTGGGATAAGTTCAGTAGGACTAAAGAATTATATCAAGAATATGTTTTTTCACTGTTTCTAAACAAGGATAACTGCTTGAACCACAGTTTTGATTCCAAGTCTTTGTGCCTACACCTTTGTAAAGAGCAATTCAAATAGGCAATATTAATATATGTTTTAAAAATAAATTATCACAAAGTCAAGACAAATGGAGTTGATATCTGCCATACTGTTACCCTGACTGATTTTCCATTTCAAAGCAGTACTACAGACTCTCAAGACTGTTTTCTCAACAGACGTTTGAATAAGTAAATGACAATGTTGAACATAAACCGGAAGTAACTTTTTGAATAACTGACAATCTTGTTTTTTTGTGTGTCATGATTTGCCTTTTGAAAGCATCATGGTGATGAATGTTGTAAATTCAGTCCTCACTCAGTGTTGTGAAAACAAATCAGCACTTCCCACTATGAATATGAAAAATTCTATCATCGCATGCAATCATATTAGACATCTATCTTGCTGACTGGCAGAATAGGATAGAGAGGTTTCTCTTTGTTGATCACATCCCTGCTTCTGTGCCAAATCTGCCACTTTTCAGCTTGTTTGGAAATTGAATACTACTCAGATCATGATCATTTTGGATTTTAACATTGGTACTAATATGATAGAAAGAGGAAAGCCCTATTTTTGACATTTACTTTAGTACAAAACCACTGGGATATTATTTCCAGAAAAATTGAACTATTTGAACTATTGAATCCCAACCCACACATGTAAAACTAGCTGAGCAATATCTTTTGCAAGGAAATTATTGGTATTAATTGGTAGGAACACTTTCACCATTTTACAGACAATGAATTATAACCTGCTAAAGAAAGGTATACTTTTCTAACATTCAGCTTTAATATTAACCAGAAAGTGTCCAGGTGACACAGCAGCCTATTGTAAGAAGATTCTTTTGGATCAGTTTTCTTTTTATTCAACTATACACCAGTGTTAGAGCTGTCAAGAGCCATGTTGTGGAGCAAATAGCTTTTAGCATCTCCCTAAAATGGGCATTGATCTAGAACTAAAGGATTTTGAAAAACCTGGAGGCAGTTTGGTGAAGAACTTCTTTGGATTTCAAGGCCTGAGTGACTATCTTACACACTGACACTGGGCTCATTGATACCTCTGCAAAGAGGATATAAAGCACAGCCAAGTGAGGCTCTTGAAGCATCAGTGCTACCACTACAAAGCAGAACTCTTGAGAGACAGATAAATTTTGGTTTCTTTGAATTTCCCTGAGCTGTAAATTGTCACAAAAGTGACAATCTAAAAAGATTAGGCACGGCTAATACTATGCAGTAGCTATATCTGATCTACGTGTGATTTTTTTTTTCCTCTGCATTCAGCTGCAAGATAACATTTTCTGCAGAAATTCAGACTACAGTATGGACTGTCATCATCTTTTCCAGCAGACAGAATCACCTTTGCACACTACACTTGCATCAAACATGAGTCAGGTGATAAAATGGAAGTACACTGCTGAGCCAGACCTAGTAAATCCTGTTCAGAGGCAGGACTTGGGGGTTCAGCATTGTATGGCCAAAACATGCCATGGCTGCCTTAGAGCAGGATGGCAGCCAGCAAGCCAACATGGAACATCGTCAGGGAAAGCTCAAAGTTTTCTGCAAAAGAGCATGTATTTACACACACCCCTGCAAGATGTCAACCTACATCAAATCTAGACAAAAAAGGTCAAATTACAGTGCAGGTAGAAATGGCTCATTTTAACTAAAACTTGAGCTAAATTCAACCACTTTCACAATCAGTGTGAAACCTTTAAAGTCAAAGGACAAACTCTTACTGCATTTCGTAAGAGAGGGAACAGACTCAAAACACTGAAGTAAAGCCATATCCATATTCATTGGCTTCTTGTACAGATTTTTCTACTCTATGATACATTTGACGTACTGTTACTCAAAGCTCAGCCCAATCCAGCCAATGCTGCTCAAAATTAGTTCCTAAAAAAAAAAAAGAGATACAGTTTTCATCCTGGCAGTCACCTTTTTATTGAAGGAAATGATACTTTCTCCTTTTAGACAACTTAACTTTAAGGATAGTAAGATGAAAAGCAGGTTTATGATGATGTTTTAGTTCAGAAACTTATGTCTTAACTCTTCACTAATTTTGCACATTACAGTGTGTTGTGACTTTTTATGTTTAATTAGCATTCATTCTAATACATCCATACTTTTAGTTTTGGCAAACTGTGTAAAAAGAAAGCACATTACAGTGTCCTGAATGTGCTCTCATTTGTTACCATTAATTTCTCCAAACTGAATGCCAATGTTGCATCTCACATGGTCATTCTCCAAGAGCATCATTCTCCACTGTCTCTCTTGTACGTACACTCAGACAACATAATTGTATGCCTAAAGCTCAACAGGTCTGTAAAGTGGAGAGTGGGCAGAGAAAAAAAATAAATTCCACATATTGTTAACAGCTGATATTTCTGGGTTTTTGAATAAAAAGATCACTATTTTCCAAACAAGTCCTATGAACCTTGCCAATGCAATGCAGGTTTTGGTAAAGGGTCGTACTAATAATGGAAGGCATAAGAATCCATTGCATATTTTCCTCATAACTGTTTTGCAGATAAGTGAGTCTTGCTTTTAAAATGACTGCATGGTTAGAATTGTCTCTGCAAATGCCGCTAAAGCAGGATGGACACTGGACAGACCACAAACACATTGGCTTTTAATGCTTCTAGATTGATTTCAATATTAAAAAAAAGGAAAAAAAAAAAAGGAAAAGAATGAAATCTGTTGTTAATTAAAGCTGTAATTGTTAATGGATGAAACAAGAAGGATATGTCCCTAGTTGAAGAGCAATGAAAACCTACTATTCTTCTCTTCTGCTACTAGACTACTTTGCAGCATTAAAAGAATCCTTGTTTTGCAAACATGCCCTTAATCTCTCTCTCTCTCTCTCTCTCTCTCTTTCTCAGTCTCTGTCACACACATGCACACAATTTGTTGCTGTCTCTCATTCTGTATGCCGTGAAAAACCAACTCTCAAATTAATCCAAAACATAAGATAGTTGATAGTCCTTATCATGAAATGGTATGTTAACCAAGGATTACACAACCATTTGCAAACTCCAGTCCACAGGCACAGAGCTGAAACAGAAAACTTGCATGACTGAGTGCAGGGACAGATACTCTCTTTTCAGATTCAGTACTACTTATTTCTGTCTGACTTACTTACACCATTAAATTATTTGGTCTTCACTGATCATTTTTCAAGGCTGTTGTGTTTCACTTACTTTGTTATAGCTACCAAATTTTGCCATACTGAACTGTAAATAGAAGAGGTTGTAAGCTTGACACTAGTGTTTGTTTAAATACAATACCAGATAAAAACTAACAAAAACAACTTCATTAACAGGTACATCAGGCAATACCTCTATAGATGTGGCAATTCTGTCTTCTGTGAATACTTCTATATGGGAACTTACATCATTACATAAACTTTCCTATGTTTATATTAGATCTCAAATACTAAATATTATTTTTATACAAATATTGTGAACTTTGGGCTTAGCTGCAGTGCTATTTCTAGTACTTACGTGTACAAGCTCTGCTATCTTGGATACTCCTATCAGTGTCACTGCGGCAGCTGGAGCTTCAGAGTCCGGACCTGTGAACAGACCAGTTATTAGCTCAACTTCTCAGATGCATTTTGCCACTCTCACTGAGCTCCATGCTGCAATACCAATACTCCTAACAACCCCCAAAACAATCTAGTTTTAAGCAAGTCTACATGGGCTGCACCACAGCAGCGACTGCAGTAGAAGTATGCCATGTCTGTGAAAGCATACTCACATGCACTCATCTGGTCAAAACCTGTCAACTTATTAGGTGATTTGGGGGTTCTGTAGAGGCAACTGGTGTTTGAGTATTTACAAGCACTTTTAGAATTTTGAGTTGATGAGTTTAAAGGGTATCTGGAAATGCTCATGAAAGTTTGCTGAAAGCAGTTATATGCAGTTACAAAAATATTTACTTCCACAATGTAAATTTTTAACAAGCAGTCACATGAGAAAAATTTGGGTTATAGTTATACATTATACTATTGAAGGAATAGCAGAATAGAAGATACCTACATTTTATATTACCACAAAGAGTATTGCGTGTCTACCACATTTGCAATGTGACTATATTAGTTTTGCATAGTTTTTAATATATGAGGAGACATACATGAATTTCTTCACAGGTCATAGTGAGCTAGTACTAGCCCACTCATCAGCCACAAACTCACCACTATAAACTCATTTCATGCTTTGTAGCTGAAATCTATAATTTGTGCATGGTCTTTTAACAGAAGAATTTAAAGCTAAAGTACCAATGAGACGCTTTTAAGGAAACTATAAGGAAGCTTTTTACATTTTCCATTTTTAAAAGGAGTTTCAAGAGATTATGCAAACTGGAATGTTGCCATCCCCCAACTTCCAAAGCAGCTGGAAAGTATGGATAGGGAGTAACTCCATCAGAGGTACTGCTCCTGCTATTTCAAGCTCTCAAAAATCTTCTCTTAGCCCTTTCATATGCTTTCTGAACTGTTCCTTTTATCTTGCGCCTATGACTCTCTTTGGTGAAACTGTGTATTAAAGAGCTCGTTTCAAATGTATAATTAGTTCTTAAACTTGCTGCTGTTGCTCTGCCAGCCGTCAGTGCAGGTCATGAGTGGGTACAGCTCATGCCGTTACAAAGGCGCTCTCCAGGATGAGTGTTTCACAGTCCGACCTGTTTGCTCACCACTGTCTCATACAGGCGAGGTATTTCAGGGGAGGGGCAGAGTGTGCAAACCACTTGTCTGCTCTTCATAAAACAGAATTATGATCACTAGTCTGACAAGTCAGATGATTACTATTCTCTGGAGTGATTTATCACTTTTCAGAACAACTATGATAGGCAGTCTGTTTCTTTTGCTCAATTGAGGCTGAATTTTCCATCTTCATTTTAGTTTTTTTTTTTTTTTCTTACAAACTTGCCATCACGTAGAATGGCTACCTTTAGTAACTCTCCTATGAAACAAAGAGCCAGAGTGTATTTTTAATATGTGAAAATACAAATACAGAGAGTTAATTATAACATAAATGAATTTTTATCTTTAAAATAAAGGTATATTAAACTTATTTCCAAAAAGTAAATACTTTTAGAAATTTTCAGAAAGACAGATGAAGATCAGTAGAAAAACTCTAACAGCACAGAAAAACTAGAATTACAGTAATCCAAGCTTAAAAAGTGATGTTTTCTAATACATGAAATGTGTCTGGCATTCAGGTGTAATTTATGCTAGTTCATTTTCTGTGAATCACATTTATTTCTGCTAGGCTTATCTTTTTTCAGGCAAACCTAGCAGTTAGTTTCTAAAGCTGCCCTGATGATATGAAAAACTTCTAAAGCTTTTTGCTCTTAAAGGATTCAAGCATGATAAAGGACCACTTTCACAGAACTGTGCAAAGACACCTCTGTGCCCACTGAGAAGGAGTCTTTTCCATTTAACAGAGTATTATTCTAGAGCATATAGGGTGTTTCTGTTTTGTTTTTTTTCTACAAAATATACATGGATCCTTTTTTTCCCTGTTGTATTTGTGGTATTTTCTAACAGCATCCTCAAGTTCAGACCTTTCCCAAGATACCTGCTAAGGAATAGAAGCTTCCTGATGAGGAATAGAGGACTAGAAATATTGTTTCCTTGGGCAGGTGTAGCCAGTATGAGTATTATGACTACAAAACATTTGACTAGGTCATTGGTCCAAAATGACTCTTTTTTATTAAGATTGCAGCTGTAACAACACTGTGATACTGGTGATATTCCAGGAGCTAAATAAAGAAGGAATCAAAACCTAAATATTTTCCTGATTTTTGAAAAAAGGCTGAGGGACTAGCAGCTGTGGCTGAAGGAAATACTTTCTCCTTTACAGTTGTTTGTTGCAATAGAGTGACAGCAGTTTAAATGTAGGAGATCACCCTAAAGTCCACCTATGAGAGGATGCGCTCTTTTGATTCATATAAATAAGCTAGCAGATAAAATAAAGCATAGTTTAGAGTGGAATTTCAGTAGTAGATAAACAACAATAAGGCTTTTCAACATAAAGCGGAGTTATTAGTACTTCAGTTAATCTTCTAATGAGTTGAATTACTGTATTAAAGAAAGAAAAGTGCAATCATCCTCTATGGCGCAGGGCTAGATATTTTTTGTCATCTGAATTCACCTGTTAAATGTGGTAGGACAAAACGACCTTTCCAAACGGCAGCCAGAATCACTGAGAGCTGTTCCTGCCCTGACTTTACAAGCTCTGGCAGTAAGAAAACAAAGCAACAGAGAGAGATCAGAGAATTTAAAATAAAGTGTTATAGTTTTTGAATGTCAGCAAAAGGTGGTATGAGCAAATACTAGGATGGTATCTCTAGATTGTTCGGCAAGAAGGGAGGGATGGGGAGTGGGGGAGAGACAGAACGTGGATGCAAGACCAATGGGCGGGTGACCTCTGATGGAGGAAACTCCATTAGGAATTGTCTCTGCTCTCTGAGAGGTTTTGTTGCAGGAAGCTTCCTGGGCAACAGTGATACCCAGGGTCATGTTGTCAGTTGTTTTCAGTGGAAAACTGCTTGAAGTTTTATGCAGATTTCTTTATAACTGTATCAAACAGTACTATACACACAGGACTAATCCTTCTACCTGCTTGCAGCACTGCTTAGAGCACTGTTGTGTAACATGGACTAGTAGGACAAGGAAAGAAAAAGATCAGCTGGGAGAACTACGCAAGGAAATACTTTGCATAGTTTAAAAAAAAGTGTGAGAAACAGAAGACTTTTAGCTCTTAGGTTCATACATTTTGTCCTGGTAAGATCTAATAATATGAGTCATTACCGGTTAATACTGCATTCTCCATTACAAACATCATCTGCAAGTTGTTGCACTGGCTAATTAAAGCATTAATCATTTTCTTCCAAAACATTCTTGATTTCCCCTGTGGGTTTTTTTTTTTTTTAGCTAGAGGCTAAAACAAATGATTGACACTGGCTGATCTATTCAGTAATACTCAGGATCAGACTGACTCACCTTCCACTGCAGTCAATGGTGAAGTAATTCTGAGTAGAAAAGCATTTGAGAACCTCTGGCAATTGCTCTCAAAATGTTCAGTTTATTCTATCCATTCAATATTTATGTGCTTTAGCTGTTGCAAATTCGTGGTTCTTCTCTCCTGCCCAGTTTGGCAGACAAAGCTTTTTCATCAGAAGGACAAAAGAGTAATGTCTTACAGTTATGTTTAGCTCAGACTGAAGTAGCTGACAATGGCTAGGTGGCTAAAGCACAACTATTTCTAACACATGTAAATAAAACCATATTCATAAAAGAGGTCTGGCACCAAAAAAAGGGCCCTGCTCTTGTTGAGCCATGCAGTGTTTAACAAGATGAAAACATGAAATTTCACAGTATGAAAGAACAAGACAGGTTAACACTCTAGAAGCTCCAGTCTCAACTCTTCTCCGATTTACTTCACTACAGGTGTAGTCTTTACTTAATTCAAGTTAACTAATCTACATAAATATGAGGGAAGACGTTTGCAGTTTTCATACACGTTAGCAAGCTGGGTTAAACCCAAGACTAACTCCACTAAAGAAGACCACATTTCATAAATGAGGCCTTGTTAAGAGAGTCTTCTTTTTTCTGGGCAGAATATTTTACATAGCACTTTGAACCCCAAAAAGTTAAAAAAAAAAAAAAAAAAGCTATTTCAAGACACAGAAATTCAGTGTCAGTATTATGCTGCTCACTGATACATGGTCTAAAGATGTTGTGTTTGCAAGAGAAAAGAGAAAAAGAAATCAACTTTAACTCTATCACCTTGACCACACAAAAATTTCCTTTCTCCTCCTTAATAAAACCTATTTTTACTGGACGGTCAGATAAATCCATTGTTTTACTGTTCTAAAAAAATGCTGTTCTACTGATTTTATTTCAGCTTTTCTAGTCCATTTCGTTTGTGTCTTAATATACATGTTCATAAATACATTTCCTGCATTATTTATTGTGAATAAGATGTAGAATGATTCAGCTTAATTAGAGGCTCAGTAGAGTACATCTTGCTTTGAGGAACTGTCCAGACTACAACAAGTAGTTTAATGGCTGCCACTGAAGCTAAACTTCTTGTCATTAAAAATCTGATGTGTAACAAATTGCCTAGTTACACGTCTTAAATGGTCCCGACCATCTGGTTGTAAATTTGTACAAGTAACCTGTGATTCAGAAGTAGCAGCTATGAGCAGCTTAAGATATTAAAAAGAAAGACTGTGTTTTTACTAAAACTCTGTTGTTTCTGCCTATGCTTCAAAAGTGGATTCATGACAATTCTGAGCCAAACTCACTTGAAAGTTGGAAGATACAGAACAGCGTTCAAGGATTCTGAGCAACATAATTGAGCACTGGATTTCCATATCTTGATATGCCAGGAAAAAACCTGTAACAGTAACACAAGCAGTAATACTTGGGGTGAGAGTATTTAATTCACCTTGCAACGTACAACCAGTGCAGCGAACATAGATTATGCCAACACAACCAACAAACATCACTGTAGAATGCATTTCTAGAATTTCACTGAGGGTGAAATTCAGAAAAACAGGGTATGATAAAGGAAAAGCAAAATATCCTGGGTATAAACTAATTCAGGGCAAAAAAAATATCCTTTTCCCAGTATGTTCATACAAGGCACAGAAAAAATTAGGCAGATCTCTTCCCTGTCCCCCTCCCTAAGTAAGTCCTTCATGGGCTGCTGGAATTTCCAAGAGAAAAAAGGTCTAGGGAACATTTGCTTCCCCTCGTGTGTAGATGGATGGAAAACCAGTGGGCAAGGAATTTATGTATAAATAGAGAGAAGGTAGAATCTTCCCTTGCCAGCCCACAAAAATATTATTAGCCAATTAGAAAGGGAGAGTAGTTTCATTCAGTAAATGGATCAGGGAGATTAGCCTGGGGAATATGTGGACAGTACACAGCCAGAGTTCACCTTTCACTGCAATCTAATTAAAGAACAAGTGTACATACCCCTATTTTGTTTATATTGTACTGCTGTAACCTAGCCTATGACATATTAAAGTAAGGACCTTTGAACACATATTGAGAGTTATTTTTTTATGTTATGTGCAAAGTGACTTAGAGCCTGCATCGGTGGTTAAAGTAGGGACTTTCAAAATTAAGTTCCTGGCTCCTCTGCCTTCCTTGCAGCCAGCCGGGTTTTTGCACTCAAGCCTGTGTGCCTGTAACTAGTGCAAGAGAACTTTAATACTTTGGTTATAAGCTTAGCAGACCTTCACTGCCTCCAGTATGGGGACAAGGGACCCCCATCACAGTATTCATCAATAACAATACAGAAATAGCTTTCCAAAAGTGTTCAGATTTTGGGACATCAATACAAATGAAGGTTGGCAAAACCAGCAACTTTTGCATTTCCAGATGCACATCTAATGACAACCAGAATGGAAGGATCCCAGTGACAGTTTCTTCTCATTTTACTAAGGCAGTTTACAGAGACATTTGCAATTGCTAGATATCTTTGTGGTGACAATCATTTATGAATCAATAATTAATTCCCATTTAACTGTGAAATCCATGTCAGAATTCTAAGTGTTTCTGAGAAAGAATTCCACTTATGTTCTGTTACTGTCTGTTTCTTTACTGATTATTATTTCAGGCCAAACTTCTAATAATTCAGTGGGTGAGATATCTATACAGGTGGATGTCTCTACACACCCTGGAACTGGTGAGCATAAAGTTACTGTAAAAGGTAAGTTTCAAATAGCTAGTTTTAAAAAGAAGGCAACAACAACAAACCTCAAGACCCACAGCCATTCCATACTCAGTAAAATATCCCTATAGTGAAATGACCCATGTTAAGTATTACTGTGCTTCTAAAGCTATGAGTAAGAGTCAGGTTATTAGGGTCATACTTTTTCCTTGCTCAACATCAGCATAATCATGATTATACAGGTCAATATTGTCTCTGCTTCCCTGTGTAAATCTGCTAGCATGCCAGACAGTTGAAGTTTATATAATAAAGTTACTGAGCTATAAGATCTTATGATGTGTCAAATTACACTTTAGAATTACTTTTATATAATATAATTTTACAAAAGCTGTAGCAGAGTTGGATGGTGAATGACTACACCAAATTATTTTAAATGTTTTGTTTTTAATAAATAATATCCCTGTGTTCTGCACAGTCTGAATTCCAAAGCAAACCCAGTTACCTTTTTATAAGCTGATTTTTGAATTACAGTGGAGGTAGCAGACAAAACAGCTGTTAAGGTCAATATTTGCGAAGTACACCATTGTATTTGCTGCTGTTGTAACTAGAAGCGTTCAGACCTCTTACTCAGCAGATACCAGGCAGGCTGCCAGGCTTGCCAGGTATAGATTTTCCATAGGAAAGATCTCAGGTCACCCTCCAGTGACCTTTCATTGACTACATAAAGTCATACTGGATAATTAATTGGAGTTCTTCCAATGGGATTTTATTTGTTAACTTCATTTCTTCTATTTCTTTTTAGTTGTAGCAATTAGTAATCTAAATTGGCAAACAACAGCTATGTTCCGGCCATTTGTGGAAGTCTGCGTATTAGGTCCTAACCTCAGTGACAAGAAAAGAAAACACGGAACTAAGACAAAGAGCAACACCTGGTCACCAAAATACAATGAAACTTTCCAATTGTAAGTCTTTTTTGTCTGTTAATTGCATATTTTATACAAATTTTGTCAGAATTTCTTGCAGTTAAATCTGTAAGGACTAAAAAATCCTAAGGCCAAGGCTCTATAGGTCAAAGAACACATATAGACAACACTTCAAAACAATTTGTTAAATGGTCTCAGTTTTATATGAAGATGAAAGACAACCGCTAGGCTTTCAGTCTTAATAAAAGCTGGTTAAAATGTACAGTTCTTCTCCACACACAAAAATAAGTATTTATGTACTTAGGAAACCATTTGTCTAAGCAGTTATCTGGACTAAAGCACTAACTCTTACTGCTAGAGATCTGGAACATTATATCTGTAGAGATGCCCAAATATTTAAAGCATTGTTTATATGTTAATGTTATCATATACCTCTATTATTTAATCCTCAAAGCAGTAACCTTTTCACTCAATCTGGGATTTTAAAGTTAGTATTTCCCATAGCACATCTCTTTCACCTGTTCCGTCTTCCTCTCCTTTCCCAACTGAGACCAGTTCATTTTCCAAGCACTGAAAAACCCTGCACACTAGGATTGAGTTCACTTTCTTGGTGTCTGATCACGAAGCTGCTAAGGCTTGCTGCCACTGATTTTCTTGATCCCTCTGCTGTATCTGCGATAGCAATTGGCCTCTGAGGATATAGAGCAGCAAGGAAGGTGAGACGCACAATCATAAAAAGGCAGGCTGAAGAAGGAAGCTCTAGGAAAAATGGAGGCAAGGCAGGCTGCTTGTCCTGTTGCTCCAGTCAAAACTTTTCATCCTTGCACTCCACAGCCTCTTGCTAACTATTTCCCAGGGCACCTGGGGACCTCAGTGCCTTAGAACTGCTCTAAACTGACCGGGGTGGCTGGGAAGGGAGAATACGTTGGTTGAAATCACATCATGTGTCCCTCCAGTATAGGGGGGGGGGTTGTTGTTGGGGGTTTTTTTTGTTTGTTTGTTTTTTTAAGAAAATGATATATTGCACTGAGATTGCACTATAAACAAAAGTAGCAATCTATGAAATGTATATGCCTTATTTGTTTCTCTGGAGGCTACTGAAAGCACAATTAAAAATGAAATCTCCTGTACTGCAGCTGGATGGATAAAAGGGTTTAAAAATAAAGTAGCTAAAATGGGAGTAGTTATAAAAATCCAAATGAAATGACACCAAATTAAGCAGAAAATCATCAATATGTACAGATTTTTTCATTTTCATGAATAATGCTACCTTTTAAAAGCTAAATACACTTCTATCTTTAACTATTCATTTTTGTTGGGACCAGACTGTATAAGGATTACATAGTAAGTATAAAAACCAATTTCTGAAGGGAAAAGGTGTAGTAGCATTATAAAATAAAAGTTTATATTTGTTATTTGCAGCATAATCCTCTTTCTTTCATTACAACTTCAATAAATAATGTGAATCTTTCACCTTAGAGAGAAAAGGTTGTCTTCAAACGTCTTATATCCAGTAACAATAAGCAGGTTAACGCTGACTGTTAAAGAAAATGAAAGTATCAAATAAATACCACTAAGCTATTTTAGTATTTAACCCTTGAATCAGTCACCAATTTACCTAGATCTCTGCCACTGTTAACTTTCAATAATTCAATAAAACAGTTGGTTGCCCCACTCTTACCATCTCTGTTGTTATCACTCATAATGAAGTAGGAAAGTAATAAAAAATACCTAATTAGTCTGTTGATATCAGAAATCAATTTATGAAATAACTTTTATGGAGGACCTGGGTGTTATTTCAAAGCTATACTGTCTTCCTGAAGCTTGACAAATGATTTTAATGGTGCAGCTTTTATAGAAACACTCAGATCCTTCAAATGATTAAAGCTTAAGTGTTGCTCAGTTTCCATTCATCACAGACTGAAATTGCATTCAAATGGCTGTGTCTCACTACAACTGACAAATCGTCTGCCAGTCACTTTTATATTTAGATTAAATGAAATAATATTCTAAACCTACTTTCTGAGAGCAGCCCTGCCATATGCGCGTGCTTATGTGATTCAGAGCAATGAGTAAAGGAGGTGGAGCAATAAAGCAAAATATTGGGTGATTTTTAGGAAACAATCCCCCGATATATCTGTAGTCTTGAGCATAATAGCTCCTTCTCTCCTCGAGGGATTGCAGTGACCTGCAAAACGAACACCAGTTTCAGGCAGGATGAAGATGTACCCACAGATACAGGCAGGGCACATTCGTATTCCTGCCAGGATAATTGCATAACTGGGAATGTTTTCTCCAGTTTGGTTTAGCCTGTCAGTAGGTACATTTCTAATTAATTACAACTAGCCTCTAGGCTTGGGGGGGGGGGGGAATTAGCCAGCTTGCATGTGCTAAATACAGCTTTCAGACAAGTTTTTAAATGGTGTAGAGGATCTCTGGCTCTCTTGGAAGGGAATAAATTTTACCCTTAAAAACCAGATTATCATCGGGCTTGTTTTTGAAGCTTTATGAAAGGTTTTAAAACATCTCAGTCTCCCCAGATGCTAAAAATGCGTTCTTGCCATCATTTCAAAAATACAACGAGAGAAAAATTTCTTTTTGGTATCTAGGAACAGTATTTACTGCACAAATGGTGGATAAAGCAAAGCAAAGCAGATGAAACTAGCAATGTAAAAAAGCTGTGATAAAACAACAGTTATTAAAAATAAACTGACATCATAACTGCCTGCTGCCAGATTTTTACTCTTGCTTTTCCAAGGCAACCTCTTATTTGTGTTAGAAACCAATATCCATAGCCACCTAACTGAGAATTTTGAGTAAACAGTATGATAGACCCTACAGCTAATTTGGACCTGGCAGAATGAACAGAAACAAAAATTTAGCTGAGATGCATTTTTGTGTCAATTAAAAACTAAGTTGAAGAGACTTCTATCATCAGACCCATATGCCTACTCATACAAACACACACAGACAAACTTTCAGTAAGGATAGAAAAGAAATAGCAAGTATTGATCTAGAATTCTGCACTGCAGTTATAGAAGTCAGTACCTTTAGAAAATAGACACTTAAGAGCAGAGAAGCTACTTTTACATACTTACGCATTTCAGAATTACTAAGCTAGGAAGAACCATGCAAAAATTTGCAAGTCAAAAAGATTTTATTTTGACATATAAAATATGTAATGTTTAAAAAAAAAGACATCTATGATTTAAGGTAACAGTATAAATATTTCTGTATTTTTTTCAATTGTTAAAAGACGGTATAATATCTGTGCTTAAACTACTTAAATATTTTAGGCACTTTCTAGGGAAGGGTCACATGTTTCAGATACTGAGGGAACTAATGAATTCTCTAAGTTTCTGTTCAGGTCAGTGGGAACAGAGGCTACTTGACCAATAGCATCCAACCAGGTTAACCATGTAAAAGGTTTAAAGTAAATGATCCTCTGTTGCAAAAATTGGAACTACCACTATCATTATAAAGTTGACCAGATTTCTACAGCATGTTCATTTCTTAGGGAAATTAAACTGAACTCCCTGTTCTGAATTTGTATTTTTAATCCATGCAGCATTTTGAGTAATGAAGATAGGCCAGGAGCCTACGAGCTTCATCTCTCAGTGAAAGATTACTGCTTTGCCAGGGAAGATCGCATTATAGGAATGACAGTTATTCAACTGCAAAACATAGCAGAGAAAGGTAGCTGTGCATCTTGGTATCCCTTGTTGAGAAACATCTTTGTGGATGAGACTGGGCTGACGATCCTTAGGATACTTTCTCAGAGGACCAATGATGAAGTTGCTAAAGAATTTGTAAGACTTAAATCAGAAACAAGATCTGCTGAAGAAACGGCCTAAAATACCCAAGTAACGCAAGATTGTCACCGCCAAGAACATAGATACAATGCTGTTGTCTGAATAGTGCATGCATGTGAAAATCTGTGGGAATGTTTAATTAACTATGTTTTCAGTGTTTGCCAGTACTTAGGTACTATATTTGCAAGGTATGTCCAGGAGCTCTATATCTTTTATACATATTTTGGTCTTTGGTAAAGTAATTGTTCCAATAAAGTGCCAAAACTAAGATTAAGAGTAAACGATTCATTATATATTTTAAAATGATGATTTCACCTCATCACAATTCATTAATTTTTTAACATTTATTAATAAATAATTAGCTCTCTGAGTTGATTAATAAGTTGTCTCTGTTAAAATAATACGTTGCTTAATGTAAATTAAGTTACCTCCCTTACTATTATGTTAAAAATGTAGCTAATTTCAAACTATCATTTTATGCTAGCCTCATTTTAGGTATCTTACAGATAACTTTTTCTATCATTACTACAGATGCAGTTACTTATAGAAAGTGTTTGTAATTTTATAACTACCAATATAAAGTAATGATTTTTGCATAAAAACTGAAAAGGGATGGAAATATTTTATGCTAATCTTTTTCCAACCTTTCATAAATATCACTGTGAAGAAATGCTGTTAAAGCAAGTTCTCAAGAAGCTGTGCTTATCAGAGTTTGTTACTGATGTTTGATATCTTGAGATAACTTTGTTCTTCAAAACTGCCAAGGTAATATCATATTTGTATTAAAAAGGTAAGTCAATATCTGTAGAAAAAAACTGCCACAGAACAGTATATGTGCTTTAAAATTTTTCATTTTTTTAAACGATATGGTACTGTATAAAGGTTAATAGTTTGGAATATGTAAAGCTGGTTTGTGGTTTGTTTCTAGAAATTGTTTATGAAAAGTAATGATGCTGTTAGCATTTTCACTCAGAGTTATTAATGTTGCTTTACATACTTAGCTGTAACATCAGTTAAGTGCTTTATTTCTTTTTTTTTAGAAAAGTTCAACAGTTTGTACTTAAGCAACATTACTATGTATTGCACTAAAGCAACCTGTGTCCTGTAAATATGTTTAGTGAGAAATTGTAAAATAAAGTATGAAGAAACTGCTTCTAGTTTTGTCATTTGATATTATTTATGTATCTATAGGTTTTAAATGCATGTGAGGCCAATTTAGAGGGTTACAACATAACATTATGATACATCAAAGCATGGTTTCTGATGTCTACCATTTGCATCTTTCATAAGTGTAAGATCTGATATGTCAATGACACAAAATTATAACAAATGAAGTAGTTATTTTGTTAATGCACATAATAAAATGCTCTGGTGCATATATAAATATAATTGTATATGCATACAGGTATTTGTCTTTTTTTTTTTGGTTACAAGTGTTTTTAGTAAAACAGCTTGGAGTTTTCAGCTTTGTTTAGGAAAAAAAATAAAAGGAAGGGGGAACATATGACTAGCAGAGTTGATTCCAGTCTGTTAAAGTATAATATATGACTCGACCTAGGTAAAACAGATTCTTGCCAGGCTATCCTTTCATGAGATAGTTAGATGAAATTTTCAAAATGTCTTTCAATATCTTCAGTCTTCTTGTCTGAAGACCAAAAAGTAGATTTGCCAGAAGTAGAGTTAGACATTTAGAGATTATCTGCACAGTCTCCAGAAAGTTAACAATGCTTCACTAAGATTACTGTGAGTGGGAGGAAGAAAACCCGAGTTATCAATCAGTGTATATCCTGCTGATAGTTATGCATTGAAGAATAACTATGACAGAGATATTGGTGGGCACCTTTTTCCCCCCTTGTCACTTCACAAAGCCATTTCTCCATGTAAAAATGGATAATTTTGCATTTCAGAAAATAGTTCATTAATTTAGACATTAAATGATTGTACTTGACTCCTAAACATTTCTGAGGATGTAACTTTAATAATGCCTACTAAACATAGGTTGGATGTAATTACAAAAACTTGCAAAACTATCCCAAGTATTTAGAGACCCAGTATCCATCTTGAAAATAATCCCATCCTCTAACATTTCAAATGCATTTCGTGTGTTGTGGTATACTTAGAAGTAAAATCCAGGGGCAGCTCTAGTGACTTCAGCAAAATTAAAAAGAATATTTTCTGAACCTATATAACACCTCCTCTTGAGCAATTTCCATTTGGACGTGCAGGTCTTACTGCTCCTTAGCTCCTCCTTTCTGTGAGGCATAGCAGACATAGGCAGACACAGTCTCAAATAAAAAAGGGAAATAATCAAGTCATGAGGTGGTTCTGCAATATAGAACATGATTGTAAATAAAATGCAGAGAGAATCCCACAGTAAATCATTTGTGGCTCCTTGAAATAAAACAGAGAGGCTGGGGTAGACCACATCTGTGTTTTTCACCTGAAGCACTTTCATTATATATTTCTGCTTGTGTTTATTCTACTGTAACATGGCATGCATTTTGGTGCATAATATATTCACCAATGGCTTAAATATTTATTCTTGAGATTCACCTATAAAGGAATAATGATTGAACTTGCCAAGGAAGTCTCTTAGTGATAAACAGTCTCCCTCATCTGCACACACCAGAATTAATCAGACAATGTTGGTAAAGCAACAATAAAAAAAGCCTTAAACAATATGCCTTAATGTTTCACCGTTTTTAACAGAAAAATATTTACTTTCTGCATCAAAATTTGTCTTGTGGAAATTGAGAGGAAAATACATTAACTTTACATCACAGAGACCTGTGAATCAAAATGCCATAGCGTAAGCAGGTCAGAGTCAAACATTTTATGTAGTAAAGATGATTGATATGGAAAAGGTTGCAGGACTATTTTAAAGGCTGTTATATTTTGTATTAGAAAAGTAAACATTCCATTTATTTAAAACCACTTGAATTTGTATTTATGAGAACATTTTCTTAACTCTACTGAACTAACCTTAGTGAACTGGCAGCTGTTTCTTCATTTTCATTTCTCAGGGACAATTGAACTGATACAATCAAAATTAAAGTTGGAATTCCATTTCTATTGGCTTGTTAAGATATGAAATATAAACACATATACTGCAGGAAATAAAGGGGAAAATGATAGGGGAGAACAGTAGAATTCAAGAACAAATTTTCTACTCTGCAAGGAACAGTTATTACATGGAAACCATTTGACATGCATCTGGAAAACAAATACATCTAGAGTAGCTTGTAATATGACAGCACTTCAAGTTGACCAGTATATTTAAAACTGATATTTCTGTAACTCAGTCTAATGAGGGTTGAAAGAGAAGTTTCCTCTTTTCTATTTAGTTTTATGGGATGGAAAAGTAATAGCCAAATGTAGGGAATAGATTTAAATTTTCCTTAAGGTGCTTCATAGCTAGTATTTGACAAAACAGGAATTAGTAATGCTTGAGTTAAATATATAAGTACAAGATGAAGCTAATACTAAAAAATATTCTGGAATCTAAAACAGCTGATCTAAAGTAATTTTATTTAGCAACAACTGTAGACCATAGCACCACCATTAATCTTCACATTTTAAAAAAAGCAAAGGTCCCTTAACCTCCACCTGGATAAACAGAATCACAGAGTAGTTGAGGTTGGAATGAAACTTTTGAGATCTTTCTTGCAAACAGTGAAATTACGTTAAGCCTAAGCTTCGTTTCATTTTCTGGCTGCCCCGCTGTCTCACATGGATTCTTTCAATACATCAAAATTACATCAAAAGGCCTAAACCACTCTGACAGGTGGATATTTGATATGTGATACACTCACAGCTTCCTTGATCATGGCAGCAATCACAGCTTGTCCTGCAGAGCTTCCTTGCCCGAAGTAGTAAAGCCTGTTTTTCATACAAAGTCAGTCCCAGCCCATGAATCCTGCCCGACTCACAGGCAGCTTTTTAATACACTAGGGAAGTCGGACTCCATTCAGTTAGCTGGTGAGCCCTTCCATGGAGCCAGTCAGTCACACCAAGAAAGGTCAGCACCCAAGGCATGTTATAAGTGCAGTTACTCATATATCAGGCTTGTGCACATTGGTTGGATCTGATATACCTAACTGAATTACAGAATATAACCTAGAATGACAATATCTAAATTGAAATTGCATTCTCTCAGTATGTCCTGGTTGCCTGCGATAGCAGGGTCTGAATTCCCTGAATTCATCCAACTTCCTTTCCTGAGGGGCTGGGTATTCTCTCATCTCCTTCACTGCCCAGTAACTAGGAGGGTTTGGGTTTGTTTTTTTTCACTGGGTGGGGGAGGGGACAAGCAGAATTATAAGATGTCTGAATTTCTACATCACCTACTACACTCTCGTTCTACTACCAAGTTCCTGTACTTCCAGCAACAAAACTAACGCAAAGATGCGATTTGAGTAGTTTGGTTGTTGACAACCTGTGCTGTTGGTTGGATAGCTTGCTTCCTGCTTTCAATGCAAACAGCAGATTTTCAGCATGTCATAGAAAGCAATTATAAATTAAGGCCCTCAAATTCCCATCTTCACCCACTTCCCATTTATTTTTACGAGGTATCATTTCATTTACAAATACATACCAGAGTGAAAAAATCTATTCAAATACCAATCTGTGAAACACCATCATTTGGATTAGTTATCAGGCTATCTATATTTCCCATACACATATTTTAGCATATTCCTAATTATTATTTTCTTCATGCAACATCCTCTTAGATGTTTTCATTTAAAGAGAGATCATCTATACAGTTCTATTTAATACAAGTATTCCACACTTAAAAGGAAGATTAAGTTCCAAGAAGCTCTCTAAGTCACTGCCTTTGTTTCCCATATCAGAGGAAAAAGAGAGAGAGAGAGAGAGAGATTGATTTACAGAGCTTACTCAATTAACTGCTAATAAGAATTTTTGGCCACTGTAAATCCTATATATGTTTGATCAAAGGAAAAGGTGAATTGCTTGATTTTACCACCATTATTATTTCCAGCAGTGAGGAAACCTGAGGACAGGTGTCTGTTCTCAAGGGAGTCTATGGGAGCTTTGACCTATGGCTGCTCCGTGGTCATTTTGTTCGAGGAGGCCGTCATCGTTACAGGGTGCCGAGGCCGCTTCCTGGCACTCAGCAGTCTAAGGGAGACGTGGAAGCCAGGCTTATCACTGGAAAGCCACAGTCCACAAGGACTGGAGAGGGGCTGGAGCACAGCTCGCCCTGTGACCACGAAAGCAGAAAGTGGTGATCTGCAGTGAGTAGCCATTGTTAAAGGCAGAACAAGAGGAGCGGGAGCAGGAAAGATCAGTTAAGGAGAAAGCAGTGCATAAAGAGGTACAGGGTGAGAGCTACAAACAAAGGCAAAAACCTAATGAACAAGCCAAATTGTCGTGGATTAATCCGTTACTTCTGATCAGCTGCTCTGCGGGAACCAGCTGCATGTATGCTCCTAATGCACCCAATTGCAAAGCTGAGCAGTTGGCTTGAGCTACTACAAGCGCACAGGGCTGGTCTCCCTGGTTCACAGGCGGAAGGTACTTGGTTGAATGGAACTCTAAAACTCCAGAAAGAGTAAGATGTACTTAAGCAAAAATATCCACCAGAGGGAAGTTAAACTTCTCTGAATGCTGGATGTTTTTCTGATAAACAGACATCTTGTCAAGACTGTTTGAGCCGCTAATACAGGTTTATGCAAGAAAAGGGATTAAGGAGCCAGATGCCTACCCTAGAATCACAGAACAACTGAGGTTGGAAGGCGCCTCTGGAGAGCATCCGGTCTGCCTCAACCCCACAACAGAGCCAGGCAAGGTCGATCCAGTACGCATAATTATGAAACAGGGCTGTTACCATGGAGAACTGCAAATGCAGCCATATCATCAGGTTCATGCCTTAAGAGAGGTGTAATAAGGAGGACAGATTAAGAGAAGTACAACACAGTTCATTTGTAACTGTGACATAAGGCAGATGGTTCACACAAATAGTAGCTTCCTCAGCTCTACAACTAATTCGAAGTTGAGTGGGTCTCTAACAAAATTAGCATCATTGCCTTTTAATAGTGATAATTACATAATCTGTACAGGGTCTCTGTATAAAGATCTTTCATTATGAAAACAAGATGTAATAAAATTAAAACATTACTGAGTTTAGAGATTTAATCATTACATCTAATGCTAATCAAGGATATAATTATTATTTTGGTTCTAAGCTCTCCATTAATTCACAGCTGTCCAAAGGCAGCTGTAAATGGTACATCTAATTTCTAACACTTACTATTTTATGGTAAGAAAGAAAATGCACAAAATTTGCTTGTAGAGACCTTTTATCGTTTCTGCATGCTCTTTGTCCTCTGTGATTAAATGAATGCTGATTTGCATGGTGTACTCAGCTGGAAAGTTATTGCATTAATATATTTACAAGAAAGAGGCTTGCGTCCAAGTTCTTCCCTCTTGTTCAAAATGAGAAAAAAAAGTTATAGATGAAATGTGCATGGCAGGAGAATAAAAAGTTGGTTGAAACTTGAAATTTGAAACTATAGATTTTTGTAGAAAATAATCCAGCATATGTAAACTAAGAAAGGCAATACATTTCTTGAGGAAGAGGAATCTGACTTAAACCTTTGGAGTCAACATCGACAAGAGGCTCTGGACCTAGCATGGACTGTACATCCTGGACGGTTCCACATGAAAAGCTGTCCCATCAATTAGTGTAGAAGACATGCCAACCAGTGTCAGCTAGGAAGGAGTATTTTTAACTCCAATAAACTATCAACAAAATTGCTTGAGAAGCTCACAGAAAAGAAACAATAAAACAAATAATTTTCATTGTTTCTCTCCAATCTATTTTACTGGTTCTGTTTATATTCTCATGCTGGTTACAGAAATCAAATTTGTAGGCAAATACTGAAAAGAGAGCAATAATTTACCATTACTGCATCAGTCTATACTAAATACCCATTTCTTACAAATCCTTTGAAAACTAAAGAGCTGAACAAATATGTGAAAAACATTAAATCATTGTATTAATTGAAATTCAACTAGAAGACGTATAATTAACGTAAATGGATTCAGCTTCATTTATAAGATACAGCTGGACAAATGCTGGAAACTATTCTGTGAATATCATACTCAACTGTGTACACAGGCTTATTTTGACGGTATTTTCATATCCTTTTTGTATGCCTTTTGGCACCACCTTTACATGATTGACTTTTTTACTATCAGAAATTCATACAAATGAATTTTCAGGAAAAAAAATCTAAATGATTTTAGAATTTCTAATCAAAAGATCAGAAGACAAACATTATTCTGTCACTAATGAGCAGAACTGGGGTATTACAAAAAGATGTAAGTACAAGTATTTGTTGTAATAAAGAAGAATTAAGATACGTATCAAGAGAACATCTGCTCCTTTCTGTATTCTGCTGAGTAAACCCATATAAACATGCATACACAAATACACACACACAGAGTATAAGTTAATTTCTAAATGATGAATCTATATATTACTACAAAATCTAATTTGAGACAAACTTACCCAATCAAGAAGAAATTGTACAAAAGCATCTTCTCAAACTGAATCTACAGCTGAAAATCAGATTACCTAAACAAACTGTCCCTAAATGACCTACACCCTAAGACCATTTTGCCATGAGAATTCAGCAAACATTTCAAACACAGCAGCAATTAAAGCTGAAAACCTACCATGGAAATTTTCATTGAATAAATTAATTACTACAGATCATAAAATAACACATGGGCATACTTTAAACTTTGAAGTAAAAGACACAAAAATGTCATAGGTTAAATTTCAACAGAATAAAATCAAGATAATTACAAAAGTTCAACAGAGGAAGAAACAGGACAAATCTGCTCTTTATACTTTTCTGCTATTTATTTCTACTACAGTACTGCTCAAAAGTCCCAGGGTCCACTACAGCAGACCTGTATAAACATTGCCAGTCCTACAGAGTTTGTAGACTATAATAGGTACAATCTGTTCTCCCAGGACTAAGCTACATTTTGATGTCTGCTTGTTTTGTAGTCGAGTTTGTTTCTGAAAAAGGTTTGAAGGCAAAAACATTATTTTTACAACTCATCAAAGCTACCCCTAAGAATCACATTTAGACCAGTATTTCTTTCACATTTTTCTGTTACACAGTTAGTTCTGAAAGACAGCTCAGCAGAACAACTACAATCCTCGCACACTCAGGAATGTTCCTGTGTAGAGCTAATGACTGGATTCAACAATGACTTAAACGTGTAATGAAAAGAAAGTATTGAACACTTTCAATAAAACTTAAGCCAAAACTGATGTTCGATACCCAGACAGAAGAATGGCTCTTGGTAACACTTCCAAAATATAAAATAACCTCTTGCCAAGTTTTCAAAGCATCCCAGTGTTTTTAAATATGTTCTAGAAACCTCACCATTTATATTCATCCTTCTCCTTGCCTATGCACACTTTTAAACATTTGCTTTTACATTTTGCTCAGTAAATTTCATTTTGCAGCTCCAAAATTACCGACAAAAAGACATCTGCCCAGAAAATAGACAATTGATAGTAACAAACTATCACTGCACCTTTTAAATCTTTGTTGTGGTATTTATATATACTGTCTTCAGGCAGCGTACTCTAATCCAGACCATAGAACTTTTAATTCATGTTCATTTTCACGTTAGCAGTGATGACCCTGACTGTAAGCCAGACTGCTCAATAGCAATGCTGGGTCTTACTTTCCCCAGCCTCTACCCAAGAACAATTCAAAATCCTGACACTGATATATCTCATGTACTATGTGGACCCTAAAGGCTTGCGTGAGGAGTAAGAGGAATTCTGACGAGCCTGATTTGACTTGGGGTCTACACATAAGTTAGCAACTATTTCTCTAGTTTATCAGAACAGTGTTAAGAGTCCAGGGAAAAAGGACAACCCAGAGTGAGCTATGGGCCAGAGAAACCAGTTTACTGAGCAGGCCACAGCTCTGATCTGCAGGCTGGACCTATACTATTGGGTGGCTATATATCATTCATAACGGATAAAACATACTTACATTGGTAAACACAATTGACTCGATCTGAGCTGTAATGGAACGTTCTCCGGCAAAGATCAGAGATCCTCTGTCTTGACTTAGCCTCGAGATACAAGAGCTTGCTGACACTTACTGTTCACCGCAGCTACTCTGACAGTCACTGAGACTGCTCTAACTTTCATTCCTTTGAAGCCTAAGAGCCCCCACACATTTGCTCCGATCATGTTTACCCTTTTAAGCGAGGAGTTTTTTTGTTGCTGAGTGATGACAGTTGACTGCAATGTGAGTTAAGCCTCCAGGCCTGAGGTCATGACATTAGGAAAAGAAATGTCAATTACTGGCTAGCAGCATCAAAAAACGAAAGGGAACTGCTGAAATAATACGCACTGAACAGTAGAACGCTAATGGAAAACTACTGTGTACTGAATAAGTTCCCTCCCCCAAGATATCAGTCTCCTGCATTTCTTCTGCGACTAGAGAAGGTGCTGTAAACATACCATGCCCCTGAGCTTGATTTTTGTTTATAACACATGGCAGGGGCTGGTCCATAAAACCACCCACCGAGCTTATGCACATTATACAGCAGTCATACATAAACAGCAATACGTACACATAAACTGAATACATGAATAGCTAAGCTGTTATGCTTCAAAATTCCTAGTGACCAGTATTTTAACATTTAAAGAAGAAAAAAAACCCTCAAAACAAGACGAAACAGAAATGCAAAACAAGACCTTGCCTTGTTTTCACAATTGAAGTGACACAGTGTGGGTGTTTTGAATGAATACCTGGTGACTTCTCTCAGGGTAGACAACAGGACCCAAGAAGGCACCTGCCAAGAGCACTGCAGTGGGACGAGGAGAGCAGGGGGAGAAGGGTCCACCGGCGCAGGTGGCACTGCTGTCGGGATGCTCCATGGCAAGTGCCGCCCTGGGGGACAAGGAGCTAGCTGCTGAGAAAGAGGGAGGAATCCCAGGGGCGAGGCAGGAGAAATCTGTCTTACAGTTGAAGTGTAAAATAGCATGACTTTGGGGATATTTTACAGAGGTGTGAGTCATCTTTGTAACATAATCAGCCAGGGAGGTGTTTTTTATTTAGTAGTCTTCACGGTATTTTTCCAGTGGTATGGGGAGGCACTCACAGGAAAGGAGGGAAAGGAAGGAAAAGGGGGATGGACCATGGCTCAGGGCTGACAAGCAGTCTGGGATCAGACTGCGTTCCTTAATTGGTTGAACCAGGAGACACTGGGGTGGCACCAGTGCAATAGACACAGACAGGTAGAGCTGTCTTTGTATTTTTGTCCTGTTCTAGTCTAGCCTGAGAGTTATTTCTGTTATGATTTCAGTAGAGGTACAACAACACAGAATTTGATCTCCGAGTGCTTTTGACCGGGTTTCCCCACTCTTTCTGTACAAAGTGGAGTCTGAATATGTGGCTTCTGCTTTTCACCACCCCGTTTGTTACAAAAAGATAAACGTATTCCCAGCCTGAAGGCCATCACAAACACGTTGAAGCTCAAGAGCCTGCAGAGATTATTTCCCTGAATAATATATATATAAGGCACAACAGCATTAACTAGGTGAAATGTTCTTCAGAGGAGCTAAAGAAACAATAGCAATTTTCATCTGATGATGCATCAGTGTATCAACACGCTAATTTGCACCTAGGTGACAGTATTAAATCAACATGCCCTTAAAATGCTATCATCATTTCCTATGTGATCTGTGGAAAGAAGCTCATGTGTCAGACTGAGTTTCCCTAGCACATTGACCACTATGAAATTAAGTCAAGTCTCTCTTCCTCCCCTGGTCAGCCTGACATTAGAGACAAAATATTGCAGGAGCCACTGAAATGAAGGAGTCAGTAGCAGCGGTGAACTTAACTCCTATCAAATATGCTCTATAATGTTCAACAGCCCATAAAATTGCAGAACATCCTTGTTGTACTGCAGAAAATTTCATTCCTGATGAGGGAGAAATTCCACAAGCATAAAAATTAGTGAAACAAGAACACTGTTTACATTTATCATTTGCTAATTTCATTTTTCTTAGGAAGAAACAATGAAAGATATAGCTCGGAATATATAGCCTTCGCTGTGTCACAGACTATAAGCAAAGCTGTATACAAAATTTATTGAATGAAATGAATCTCTTTTCTATTCATAAAGTGCTTATATACAGCTTGCAGTTTTGGCAAATGCTATTATTTAGACTAGCTGGCCAAATAATTTGGGAGAAGGGGTTAATTTTTTGTTGAACGCACCGAGTAAGCTATTGAGACTATCTCCAACTAAAAGAGGCTGGTTATTATTCCTATCTGACTGAACATAACAGCCAAAATCAACCGACTGAAACACAAAACTGGTTTAAAATACAGTGCTTCAGATTATCTTTCTATTAGCAAATACATTTAGCTAGAATATTTAGAGAGACATCTGTTTCTATGCAGAGGGCTAAGAGAGCACATCAGGAGACAAAACTTGCCAAATGGAGGAGGAAAGCTCAGAAGAACAGCAATATTTAAAGTAACAGTTTGTATCTGGATGACAGTATCAAATAAAATATCACCCAGGAAAAGAAACCCAGAAACCACAAAGATATACATTGCAATAAAACAGTGAAGAAATGGCAGAACTGAAAGAAAAGGGCCTTTTTTTGTTTAAGAAAGGCTGCACAGCTCTAAACCAGACCTGTCAAGTGGAGAGTCACTTGAGACTCTTATACTGTAAATTATTTAGACAACTGTGACTGACCAAGGATGATTAGCAGATATCTATACCAAGGTGACCATGACTAATGATAAGGCTCAAAGAAAGAAACCAAAACACCTCTTCAGACCAGTGTCTCGCAGGAGGTATAAAGTTCTAAATGTATATCCAGTTTCCACTGACAAGAACAAAATTGATTAGATTTAAAATAAGCACCAGATAAAGTTTAAGTACTCTTATGGTTTACTCAGGGCAGAGAAGTGGTTCAACAGGTTTTTCCCATTCTTTCTGGCTCCTCCCATGTTCAGGAAAGGTTTGATATCAAACTTGAATAGAAATTAAAAATGGCTACTGAACTCAGTGGTAGTAAAACACATTGCAGAGTGCTATGTTTGTTATGTAGAACTATAGCCAGATAATGCCACAATATCAGAAAATTAAGCTGAATTGCAACCAAGAAAACCCCACCAAACAAAACTACAAAAACATTAGTCAGTTGGACTCTGTCCAGTCACTGCTAAAAAGTTGGCTGTGAGCGAAGAGACCCATCTAAGACAGAGGGCACCAATGCAGCACGGCAGCCCAGGAGACTACGAGTTAAGGTCGATTCTGTATCTCTCATTCAAAACTAACTCCTTGCATGTAGCATTGGGATTTATATTAGAGAAAGGCAAGGTGAGAGAGAGCAATTTTTTTCCAGTACTAAAACTTCAACAGTTTTTGATAATAGCATACTCCTACAGAAGTATCCAGCGACCAAACGTGGCCAGGTATCCAGCTTAGGCAGTGCTGCATGAACAAAGACTCCCTGATCCAGAATTTATTTTCCAAAGGAACACATGCATGAATGCACAAAGACACACCCAGAAAGAGAATCTCAATACTACAGCATTTAAGAAAAAGGTATCTTGGAAAGTTGTTCAAGATTAAATCTCCTCTAAGGAAATTTGTCCATTTTTTTTGTCACTCGGGTTGGAAGTGAGTCTACAAATAATCTGTATTTTTCAAAGAATCATAAAATAGTGACATCTCATTAATATCAATAGCGACCTAGTATCAAAGTCCGCCTTAAACATCTACTTTTCGATACAGTCTAGTGCAGATTTATGTCCTGCAAAACCAGGACTATCAAAACAAAACCCTAAAGAATACAACCAAAAAAACCCTTAATGAAATAAATTAGCAATATGATTCTTGTAACCAGTCTAATTTCATTCACATATGTAATTTACAGGAAGAAAACACTCTCAGTGAGATTTACAAATTGTAGATTCGAGGAATGATTTCTGTGAAACACTGTTCTTGAGGTAAATAAGGATTAAATGATTTGTTTAAGCTGCAGAGGGCCAGTGACAGAATCAGAATGAAAATTCAGTCAGTTCCAGCTTCCGAAATTACTCCCTAACCATTGCACCATGCTTTTTTCTGCAGCACAACATGGGGCATGTCACTATCTCCGCCTGTAATTATGGGTGTTCACTGTTTGATATGCTTCAGTGGTTTTATTAGGCCAAGTAGGAAGACTTCAACTGACTTTCAAGTAAACCTTCCCTCTGGTAATTGTAAGTAGTAAGTGGAAAAAAAGATCCATGAACAATCAGAGTCATTGTAATTTCTAGAAGGAAATAGCAATATGAAAAGTAAAATGATTTCCACTGTAGTAAAGGGTATCAATATTCAGAGGCAATCAATTCATTAATTCATAATTTAAAAGTCACCTCTGGAGAATATTTCATAATGCTTCTTTACCTATACATCCAATATTTGCTAAAAAAAAATTAAAAAGTCTATTGAAGATCTAAAGATACCACAATCAGCTACAGTTACATTGGGGAACTGACAAACACATCAAGTCAAATTCATATTAAACCTTCATGTGTGTCACAGCCAGCTGGTTAATGGAATAAATATAACTTCTAGGAGCCTGATTAGAATGAGAGCAGATAGCATGAGACATGTGAGAATATTGTTTATACAGACAGTTGAAGTGGAACATAAATACGCAGTTCAACTAGGGGCCTCGTAGATAGCTTTTGATCAAAAAAATCTGGGAAAACTAGAGCAACTGAACAGATAGATAAGTTAGAAAAGAAAATCTGAATCTCCTTCTGGGTTCAGGACCTTTTACAGCTACCACTTGTACCCAGTATCATCTTTGCCAAGAGAAAGCTTAATAGATCTCACTTAAGACCTAAAGGTAGGATGCTATGTACCTACAGGCAATAATCATTAATAAATTCTTCTTTGCTGTCAGCAGTAAAAATGCCCAAGATCCGACCATAATACAAGGATTGATAATAAGAGATGACCACAGCAATCAGACATTAGTGCTATTTAAATCTATTTAAATTAATTTCCCCTTTATTGATTTTCCTGTTGACTTGATTTGTATTTGACTAGTTCATTTGTTTCTTTCCACTATTCATCAGTAAGGTATTAACAGGATTTCTACAGGATTTCATCACTGAAAGCAGACATCTTTTATGTTTTCTGAAATACTAAATTTCTATTCCATATGAAAAAGAAATCACACCATCTTCAGTTATTTGAATTTCTCCCTCACAACACACAGAAAGAGAGAACTTTTTTTAGAAAGAGGTCTTTCAAGTTAATAATTTTGTATCCTTTCCCAGCTAAAAATGCAAGAATTACTGCTTAAAAATGTTGCACACACCATAACATCAATAATTTCTGCAAGACAACAAGCAAGTAAAGTAGTCTTTCTGCTAAACTGTGAATAATGAGGTTATACAAGTACTCAATTATTCCACAGCTTCACTAATACATAAAAAATTTCTCTTAAAAAAAAAAAAGTGTAAATCTATAAGCTAAAGGACTTTTTTTTTATAAGCTTTTGATGAACACCTTACTTAGAAGTTACATAGTCACATAGTTCTACAAGAAATACTAAGCATTCCCTCTGGCTATTTTATAGGTGCCTATATCAGAAGAAACATGTCAAAATGAAATCTCATGACAGCACAGGAATTTGGAGTCGTTCCTGGAAGTAAAACAGTCTACAAATAAAATATGGAACAAGTCAAGAAACATGAGGTTTAAGTTCATTTTCAGATATAATTGCATTTGGCAGAATTCTAATGCCTCTATATTTGCTGTCAATAGATACAGAAAGGTGAATCAAAAGCAAAAAGTTTGAATCCAAACCCAAATGTCCCAAAATGCTGAGTATTCTGCAAATTTAAGAAATTATGTAAACTCATTAAGCTACAACTGCAAATTGGGATCCAGATCTAAAACTGAAAGCTGGCAAGGTTTAGATTCAGACTCCAAATGCTGTCTCATCTATGATTACATCAAATTTACAATTAAGTTATAGGAAACTATGTAAAACACCTTCCTCTAGGAAAATGTAGAATAGGAAAAGTTATCTGCTTACATCTGTGTTTTATAGAACAGGTCTGATAGTATATCTGGTACAAATATGCTTTATATTTGCCAGCTGTCATCTGTAGAAATACAATCAGAAACAGCCATTCCTTCCAGCAAAGGGATTATCAGATTAGATAAGGCACACAGGGATGAGAGAGAGAAGCAGAAGCAGAGACAGGTGGCTAAGGTCACACAGCACATCAGTGCCCGAACAAGCACAGAGCCAGGCTTCCGAGCGCCAGCTCAGCAACCTGCCGGCAGGCTACGTGCCTCACCATTAGTGATTCTGCAGCATTATTCTGACTAACCAGCCTGGGACCTCAAGAAATCTAATGAGGTTTTTTGCTTCATTGCCATGTGACCATACTATTTGTGAACTTAAACTATGAAGCTGCTAAAAATTATTCAGAAACATAAAGAGCCAGAGAACTGAGGATCATTCAGAAATATCGCTAAGAACTTTCCTACCCACTCACACATGCCATCATATGAGATATTCATTTGGTAAATGTGTGCCTGGTTTCAAGCTGGAAAATCAGGACTTTAAATCTTATTGGCCTAAGTTCTTCCCAAACCAACTGCATATTTCTTAATGTGAGAGAACTGAACTGGAAACCAGCCCCTCTAAGAACATCTATAAAAGCTCTTTAGCTCAGTCAAGACGATTTTTATCACTAATCTTGGATTTGCCCAGTAATTAAAAGATAAGGAAGGATTAAACATTATACAGCAAAGATATTCTGCTGTGATAGCTGGAGAGACAGAGGTATGTGTGCTGGACACTGAGGATTCAAGGGCATGCTTTTTCATTTAAAAAAATATCATTTTTGCTTATTAGCCAGGAGCTACTTTTATGTTATGAATTGAACTTCACAGAAAATGACAGATTAGAAATAATATTTCTTCAATCATTGCTAAAGTAATTAATTCCCACTGGATGGTCCTAGGATAGCAGAATAAACATGTATGAAAAAGGATGAAAGGCTGGCACCTATGTTCTTTCAAGGTTATGCTGTCAGCTGGTAAGTGCTACACAGCCACAAGATCTTTTAAAAGATATATTTGAACTTTAACTTAAAAGCTATCARACAAGTAAACTTCTGCATTTGTAAAACTGACTTGACGACTAGTCAAGTAGTTTGACTCTTCTGGCAAAATATATTTGAAATAAAACTTGTAAAATTTTACATAGATAAAGTGGATCAAGTCTGTTTTAAGAAGGATGTGTATATAATGTAGTGTGGGTATATATTTCTTTTAAAGAAAAAAACTTGGAGAAGAAATAAATTTTAAGTGAAGGTCAATTCTAGGACTTGAGAAAGAAAAATCCACAAAGCCGAGAAAGTTTAATTTGAAACTTATCAGCAAGGTTACTATATAGAAGACGTTCATTTAAGATACCCTATTTCCAAGGTATTTAATAACTTAACATTTAATTAGCCTTAGAATTTGACTACATCTCTATTTTTTTCTAAATAACAGTCCAGAATAAATTAGTTTGGAATACTGTTTCAAAAAATGCTCAAGAATACCGCTGAAGAAACTCTCCATCTCCATGAGAAAGAGTCCTTGCTTTTAAAGTTACTCATCTGAAACAGGAGATAGTTTCCTGTTTTGAATTTATACACATTTTATTTTTAGGGTAAAAACAAATTCCTCTCTTCTACACAAATTTATCAAATATCAAGATTCAGAAACACATGAAAAAGTGCTCCTACCAGATAATGCCAAATTATCAGACAAATCTTAAATCTAATGGATCTCATCTGATTGGAAAAGAAGTCACAAGTCTTAGGTTCCCTCGTTTGATGAAATCTCTGTTCTATGCATTCACAGCTGCTCATGCAATTTGGCCCATTAACACTGGTGAGCATTCAAAACAGTTGTGCCTACAGAACTGTCACACACAAACCCAATGTAGCTAAAAGGACGCACAGATGGACAGGTACCTGAATGCCTATCAGTCTTGGTGAATCAAGATCACAGTCCTATACACCCAGAAAAACAGGTCCTGAAAAGC
>NW_020447997.1:329497-411820 GCF_003343035.1 Apteryx rowi
CAACACATGCAAACATTTTAGGAAATATGAAAAATACATAGGAAATACAGGAAAATATAGGAAATAAAAAAGTAACAATAAAAAATTGAAGACATTAAAAAGAACAAACTACAACCTTCAAGCTTGAACCTTGTAACCTTCAAGAGCTGAATTCTGGCAAAAAACATGCAGCTGAGTCATTAGCTAAAAATAACATCTAATAACTTTTAATCTTTAGTCCACGCCAAAACAGAATGAAAGCCTTCAGCCCAGTCTGTAAACTGTTCATGTTGTGAAACATAAACAGTGACTCTTCCCTGTTTTTATACCCATTCCCAAGAGTTGGGATACTAGATTAAACAGACATTTAGTCTGACCCAGAGAAGCCATTCATATGTCATTCTCCTGAGGGATGATTTGAACTGTATGCACTCTAATGATTTCTAAATCAAGCACAAACACTCACGAAGAGAAGATGTAGAAACTGTTTTTTCTCTTACCTCTACTGATTAATAACAAAAATTAATAACAAAAAATGAAGTGGGTGAATGACTTTTTTTCCTGACTTAAGGACAGGAAGATAAAGAACCATGCAGAGTTTCAGAGGAGGAGTAGCAAAACCAGAAGGTGGGAATGCAGTGGCCTCATAACACCTTGAAGGGAGCCTGAGGTACATCATCAGCTCTTACTCTCTACACAACAGACAAATAAGGAGCAGCTGGATTTCCACAGAAGATTACATATAATTACGTGAGAAACATTGTGCAAAACCCAAACAGGATGAGTAGCTGATATCAGGAGACACAGGGGGCTGACTCTGCCTCACCCCACACCCTCGTGGCAATCAGTGGGGTTATGCTGAACATCCTCTGAAGCAGGATTTGATCCATGGTTTTAATTAGTCTTGCCCACCAACTCTTTACTGTGACAGATGTGCTCATAAGGAGCTGTCAAGCTCTTTGAACAGGTGACTGCATGAGGTTTTCACCACCTTTTAAATTAAGATGCCAAAACATAGCAGTGCAGCATACAGCACCATACAACTCTACCTGTGGGCACAATCTGTTTCCATAGGTGTGCGTCAGATAGTGAGGGCATCTCTGTTACATTCCCAGGGGCTGGTTTTCTACTACCATTCTCCTCCTTAACCTTCCCAGTATCCAATTACATTCACGGAGTGGTCTCAGATCTGATTTGGCTTTCACTAAAGTCAGTGGCAAAATTCTGTTTGACTTTAAAAAGCTGAATGATCAAGTCAGTATATTTACATCTGCTATCTTCTAATTTACGCCACTGTCCTCTCTCACTGTACAGTTCTTGGTCACACAGCCACAGATCCTGCCCACAGGAGAACATCATGGCAATAAACCCACAAAAGCCATAAATGCATCTTCTTTTGTGGCTTTCCTGTCCTTCTATTCTGGTCTTATATGCCAGACAAATCATACCCTCAAAAACCTCCTTTCCTTTTTGAATTCCCATGTTTTGCTGAATTGTCTGTGAAAGCACAGCAGAATGCAACAGAGGAGAGTTACAGACATTTTTCACATCCTTTTTTGGAAATAGAGTGATTAGAAGTGGAATAAAGCTACTGCTGTGAAGAGCCAGCCCACACACTGTAAGTTAGGAAAAAAGGGAAGCCTGATTCTCCATTTTCTTTGTAAAATGTCTTTAGTCTGTTGGTCCTTCAGAAAAGCAAAAACTGTGGGGATTTTATTTTATGTTTGGATTAGCCGAGATCTCCTTTATGATAACTACAGGCTTTTGCTATGACTAATCTTTTTAAATCTTTTGGTATTTTGAGTCATCTAGCCACTCTATTCCTAAACAGTGGCTCTGCCAGCCCAAATGAGAGAGCGGGATAGAGGAGAGGGGAACAAAGACTAAATCCTAACATGAGTGTTGTGAAGTAAACCACTTTCAAGAAACTGGTAGGGGCCAAAATGCTTTTTATTTGTATTTGTATCCTGTTTTCTACAGCATTTTAGAAGAAGGTATCGCACTATCATCCTTCCTCCACCACCACCAGAAGGGGACATACAAAAATGCATTTCCAGTATGAGGGAAAATCAAGAGCTTGCTATCTTTTAGAATACCTGCCTTCCTTTCCACATCTTTCTGAGGATGTCGAACAATCCCTCAGAAGTATAGTACTGCAAATGGTATTGGAAGAGGATAATCTGATATTTTAAAGTCTGTCTACTTAAACAGAAACTGTTTTTACTTAAATGCAGCTTCACACTTGACTTCAGTCAAATTAAGTTTCTGCTGCCACCCTTGAAAACCTTATCCAGTCGTGCATTCCCACCCCTTCCTTGCGACGGCAGCAGCACTGGCACAGCCCACGGTGGGTTAGATCAGCTCGCTGATTCAGCTAAAGAAAAAGCCCCAGTTCATGAGCATTAGTACCAACACAGAGAAAGCAGTAGGATCACACACAGCCAGGGAAAAGGTATGATCACTACTTTCAGTGGCAGTGATAACAACACCCTTAGCCGGCTCAAGTAGGAAGCAGTCACAAGAGTACCATGAGGGGCTGGGAAAAGTCACAAAGACGCTGGGCAGCTCTAAGTGGGAAGCTGTGGGAGAAACCATGGGGGGGAATCTGACTGCTGAAGCTGGGAGGGTAGAGAGAAGGAGACCTTGGGACCCATCCTTCAGAATCATGGAAAGAAAAGTACTGTTTACCATAGGCTTGTGTGTGGTAGTAGAGTCCTCCTGGACCAGGAGGAAAAAAACAGCCCGTTTATTTTTATGAGGCAAGGAGCAGTTTCCAGGGATTTCTCTCTTTCAGAAGTTTCTGCCCAGATAGTGAGCTACTCTGACCTACAACTCAACTCTAGCAACTGCTAGAGAACGGGGCTTGGAACACACTGATATATTATGGTTTGCCACCGCATCCCCCTCAAAAACTGACTAGTAGTTGTGTGCTCGCTCAAAAAAAAAAAAAAAAAATCCAAAAAACAACACAACATGCTCACTCTCTTGATTGTCACATAACAATTTCTGTTTATTCTAGTATATATATACACCCATATAGAGATATATATATTTGCTAGGTATGCTACATGATTCTAACAATAATATTGCTAAGAAACAACTATACGCTTGTCAGCCTCTAACGTTCAAATGAACAACTTGGGTTATATCAAGTTGGAGTGGAGTCACACTGACATTTCTGATGGTGAGAAAACCCTTCAAAAGTAGGAGAAAATATCTTCTTCAAATTAGATATAAAATAACAGATCTTCTAAAAACAAACTGATTTATTTTTCCTCAGTAAATATTATGTTTACTTAATATTATTACAGAAAACAATTTCCCTGGCCTTTTCAAAACATTCAGCCATATACACACGTACTTTCTGGTTGCTTAGAAAATACCTAAAACAGATATTACCGCCTTAGCCTCTAGCCATGAAGTTCTCCTTCAAGTGGATTTTAGCTTAGTAGAAGAAATGGTTCATCATTTCTTGTTAGTTAAGCTGGTCATGCATGCATCAGTTGCTTTTAATCACAACAACATAGCATTTCCATGTTTTCATGAGGGCTTTGGATTCTGGCTCAGCTGCACAAAAGCACTTTCCATACACTTAAAAGAACTATAAATGAGTCAATACAGACTGCCAGTCTCTTAAGTAATTGCGCATGACATCCTCCTGTTAACATTTGGAATCCGCAGAGCTTAGCAGTGCTAAGAGCCCATCTACACCAGGAGACACATTCATAATTCTGTTACTACTGCTTATACTGTTTCACCTCCACTGACTTTGATATCAGTGGTTAGATATTGCATTTCCTAGTATAAAGCAGGCATACATGAAGTGCTATTATGCAGTTATATTCTGAATTCACACTTTCCAGAATTTGTTTCACTAAAGAATGTGCGTATAAAAAGCAAGTATATTCAAAATCAAGATACTAATTTTAGAATTGTTAAATCTGTAGCAAGTAAACATGAAAATGAAACAAAGTCTATATATGAAGTTTACAGGTCATGATCAAGTTCAGTTGAGGAAAACACCTGCCTCCCTCTGGTTAGGGAAAAGAATATGCAGCTTGAATTTTTTAAATATAAAGAGCTTTATCTGTTGCTAGTAATAACACATAACCAAATCTCTTCAAGAAGTTTATTTTCATTTGCTCTCTGTCAGTTATAATTAAAGGGTACCTTGCCTTTAAACTTTTCCCTCCAAGAAAAATGTTTACCCAGATAAACCGTTCTCAAGTAGAGAAACTAAACATTTATGGACTTAAGGTACATTTTTTAAATCATGAAAACAGACAGACAATTTGCTTGTAGAGAGGAAGAGGGAAAGATGAAACAGATAAGATAGAATACAAAGACTGACACCTTTCTTTTCCTCCATTCCTTTTCCCAAAAGAGGATAGAGTGAATGGTGTTCAGTTAGAAACACACAACGGAGGCTGACTTGGCAGTGTTCCTCCTCAGGGCTTGAGTGCTTCCACAAAGGCAATCTCTGTAGAGTGGAGCCCTTAGAGAGGGGGACAGCTATTTATAGAGGAAAGTTGATCCACACAGATAGATCAGTGTCTCACATCGGGTTTTGGAGCACATGAGAAAACAACTCTTTCAGTCAGACTGTCTCTCTAAAATAAAATTATCATCTACGTCGCCACATAAACTCCTTTCTTCTGTCAGCTGCATCACTGGCACACTGTACCTCCAAGGCGTAACAAGGCCTAATACTTCCTACTTCTGAACTTTGAGTAACACCAGTTTGAAGAGGGTATAAGAGACTCTCAGTTCACTGAATGTTTACACCTGTTTTCCGCTCTTCTGCATCGGTATGAATAACTGTATAAGGCACAAAACAACAGAGAAATATATCTGCACCACACTGTTGCCATAAGGCAAGGGTGACTTTCCAACACTGAATTTAGCAAGGGGCTGTCAGCAAATCTGTCAAAGACATTTCCCTTTTAGGGCACCCTGAAGAAGTGCTTTCTTACTCTACACTGTGCTAATCAACTTCTGTACGGCATCTTTGCAAAGACTCAAGAGACGCTGCTTCTTTATTGAATCTTCCACTGACATTGAGTCTCACCCTCCACCCTGAAAGGTCAATGCATTCATCATGGAAACAAAAACAACAACTAAAGAGGTAAAAACAGTGTTCACAGTACTGTGGATCACCCTGTAAGCTGTGTGCATCCTTCAGATCTAAACATGCTGTAATGTGATTACTGCCCGAAGCCAACATCAGGTTCTGCCCACAACAATGCAGTTAGATTATACAATAATCATTTAGACACCTGATTTCAAATAATTAAACCACAATAAGATGAAAGGGACTCTTATATATTTGAAATTAGCATTCTTTGTTTTATTGAATTAATTCTATAACATTGCCCAGTTAGCTCTCCCTGAATCTCTCCCCAGGCGTTCTTAGCACACCAGGAATATGCTGTCCTGCATAGTGAAGTGAGACAACAGGCAGAGCAGAGTGAATTTAGAACAATAGCAAATCCCTTCTTTTACTTGTAGTGGCTTTCTTTGACTTGTATTTAACCGTAATTCTTGGCATCTATCATAAGTGTTATCTGACCTGCTGTAGTGCTTCAGATATAGAAGTGTTTAGTGCTTCAGATACAGATATATTCTCTCAGGCTGAAGGCTTCCATTAGGAAACTTATGCTGAATTTCAGTCCAGAGATCAAAGTCCATTCTGAGACCAGTTTCCTGTTACTTCTTTGCTGTTAATGCTGTTTTAGGATTTCACACTTGGGAAAAGAAAGGACCGTGTGAATAAGGGGAGAAGACAAGTGAGTGCCTTCCTTCCAACGCCCCACATAGACTGGGATCCTTTTGAGTTCAGTCTTGCCTTTTCATATCAGTCTGTACTCCATCACTAGAAAGAAGCCCCAAACCTTGTGCAAAGCTCCTAGGTTCCATCAATCCCCCTAAAGCAAATGAGTATTCACTACCTTAATTTTCCATCCTCATCCAGGCCCTATTTCTGGAAAATTAGGTCACATTTCTTCTTCATCACAGAAGAAATACTGTGTAGTTATAAAAAAAGGGAATACTGCAGAGTTGGAGGAGTTGAATATCATCAAGAAGGTGAGATTAGCTGCAGTACTGACAAAAATAATACCAAGAAAATACTACTTTGCACTGTCACAAAAAAAAACCCTTCAAATGCATGCAATCTTCTAGCATATAAGTGACAAACATTGACATCTTATTTCTGGGTTTCGGTTTTTATGATGTTGCATGATAATGCAATGCATTCTGCTTTCATTACAGTTGATTGGGGTATAACTACACTGATGTTCACAGAAAGTCTGAGGATCACAGAGAGGTATATACTCATATTATCTGACTCAGTTTCCCCTTGCTTTCTGTTACAGTGCACTTTATTTATGCCCTACAACAACAGTTCCAAAGATTTATTGTACAAAAACCACCTTGTTACTGCTGAGGCAATAAAAAATCTTGATCCTCCACAGGCCTCAACGTGCTGTCATAATGGAACATTCATTTCAGAAAAGTGAGTTCTGAACTGCATCAATCTGAAAAATCTCCTGAGAAAAAACAACTGCAAGACTTGCGAGATTTGTGATTCTCCTCATTTAAACTGTGGGTCAGAAACACAGCAAGACCAGCCCATCTTGTGCCTTTTGAGATTTCCCTTTCCAATATTTCCAGATGCCAAGGCAAATGGAAACTTATGCAAGAAGTTTTACTGTGTGTTTTCAAATTCCAAAAAAATCAAAAATACACAACAGTCTTCTGGTAGAAACAGTCCAAAGCCATACACTTGCCTACCAAGACAAATAAATGCTGGTTCTTTTGGATGTAGGAACCTGTATCAAAGATTTCATCACAAAGTTTTTTTATAATTAGATCCCACTGAGAAGCTGAGGAATCAAAAGCTGAGGTCTGTCCTTCTGCTTGGCCTTATCATCATTTGATTTACAATCTAACAAAAAGTTTCACCCAGTTGTATATTTCTGGCAAATGTTTGCTGTTGGAGATTGGGAGAGATCTGCTTGGGAGAGACACAGAACATATAACACTTTCCTTCTTTCTTTCCTTCTTGCAATCCTGTTCTGCGTGCTTAATCAGATGCATGGTGCATGGCCTTCTACAGACTGCAAACCAAAGCCACTGATGTCATAAAAAGCTATTTTCCCATAATCATATCACACAATTTCACATGCCCATTTTTCTTCATTATGCAGCTGACGAGCAACACCCAAGCGCAGAACTTAGTTCTCCTCCATGTTAAGTGGTTATTACAAAACAAACCAGTTTTGGAGCATCCAACTACATTGGCATAAAGAAATAAGACTTGAAATATAAAGAGGATGACACATAAATCTATTGCAGTATATACCATGTATACATAAGAACCAGTACAACTTTTTTTAGTACCTTCATTTGAACTTCATTTAAACATACAGCACTTCACCTGTTCAAGTACATACAAAGCCTGCAGCCTAATGAAGCTTCCAAAAGATGAAAAATGTGTGGACAGACTTTGAATACTTCCTGGGAAGATGCAAAAAATAAAATAGGTAAATTCATCGTATATCTACAGAAATAGAGGAGGCATCTTTAATATTCTGAAACTTTTTGAGCCAAGTCCTCTTCAAAGACTATTTTAGGGGTGGGGAGGGGAGAATAAAATTACATTTTTCTGATACACAGAGTCTTATGTATCAGACAATCTATTTAGTTTAATAATACTAATAACTGCTGTGAAAATAATGAGCATAATTGGATATTTTTAAGAGATCTGGAATTCTGGTAATAATTTGATGTTTCTCTACAGAGACTTAAATGTGTGGAGATTTTATCTGTCTGAGCCAAATCCATTAAGTGTTCAAACCCAAAGTCAAAGAATACCTTGACTGGCTGCTTTTTTTCATCTTTCTCCACATAAGATTTGCATCACTACATATATGATAGTAAGATGGCATCTGTATCATTCAGGCATACTAATACACTCTTTCTCCTCAATAGAAGGTTTTTAAGCACCTTTTCTTTCCAACTCCATTTCCATACATCCCTGTTCATCTCTTTTTATTCTCACTGATTTGCTTTGTGATTTGCCAATATCCTCTCAAGAAAACCCTTGCAATACTCTGTAGCAATTCAGCAAAGGCAGATTTAATCAGCTCTATATGTAACTTTGTTCAAACTAGCATATACAAAATTGTTATTTCATTTGTTCATATGCCTGAGCTATACAACAGGATGAATCAAGTACCACCCTATTAGAAAAACAAAATTCCTAGAAAACCTGACGTACTGAAGAAATCACTTCTTATTCATTCAGACAAAAGAAATATATTTCATTGATTTCTTACTTTTAGAAGAATAAAGGACCACATCATTTCTACCAAGAAAATTAGAAACTTCCTGTACAGTTTACCGAACTATGGAAACGATGCATCGCAATCAAAGGCTGTTCCCCTTATCAGTAACATTTAGCAAGTGACTAATAACAATGAGCATTTGGAGCTTTGTGTAAAGCTCCAGTTATGTAGTCAGGGAGAAAACTTACAGAAACCTCATTTCTATCAAAATGAACAAGAGAAGTGGGCCAAAAGGGAAACACTTCATATTTGAGTTATTTTCTCAGTCAGAATCAGGGAATAAAAGAAGTATCAGGTGAAAGACAAATATGGCAACAGTGCCAAAACTATCTTTAAAGCAGAGAACAGTGAAAAAACTTTTAAAGGGGAGCTCCTACGAATCAAATATGCCGCATTACAATGCTAGCAGTGCCAAACGCAGATGGACTGAGCAGATTACGTGCTCATTTGCCCGGTAGTAAAAACATTTGAGTACTATTCTGGAGATCACAGAAGGTCAAATTTCATTTTAAAGGTGCATGACATATGGAAGATAGGATAGTCATTACCTAACACAGCTGCAGTCCTTTCAGTCTGGTTGTCCTCCATGCAGAGAACTTACCAACTTAAAACATGCTTTGATTTTGAAGCAATGGATGCTGTCCAAAGATTTACAAAAACAGCGAGCATGAAGAAAAGTACAGATTTCCTGGGGTGTTTTAATTACTACCAGACACATTTTTTAAAATACTTTGATAACTAACCAGACACATTTGCAATAAAGGCTGAATTAAATGTGTGATGCCTTAAAGCAGGGAAATAATTCACAAAGGAAAACCTCCTAGCTAGAAGGAATATGCACCAGAAGACTTGCTTATAACTATTCAACATGGCCAATACTTTAAAGGCACTTAGCCAGGTCAAGCCCTATGGTGCATTCATCAGTCATTGGTATGGAAATCTGATTATTAGGTTCCCCAAGGAATACGTATTTATAAATGTTCACATTACCATACCCTGCAGGGCCCATTCAGGCATGAAGTCTATGGGAGCGAAAGAATTCTTCCTGAATAAGGTCTCCTATTTAGTTAACCATACAGTATTTAAATGGTGCTTTTCACTGACATATCTCACAGTGCTCCACAGCGGTGGTGAGCTCCAAGTAAATGGGAAAGCAGATACACAGAAGTAAACCAAGTTGCTGAAATTCACACTCGGAAGGGCAAAGGCAAGAGCAGAGCCTGGCAGGGATGCTGTCGGGGGCTCAGTCAGCTGGATCAGGCTGTCACACAAGATAGAAGGGAAAAATATTTCTGTCAGCAATACTTTGGAGGGCAGAGGTCTTGCAGAGTTTTTGGACATATAAGTACAAATAGTTAGGTCAAGGCAGGCACTACCCTTAAGATTCTGCTTTCCTTTCATGTCTCTCTATATGTGATTACTATTTTGGCACCCTTCCAAGTCATTTCAAGTCAGATTACTCATGTATTTTGCATAGAATATCAGGACATCATACACTGACATCTCATGGAAGACATTCTCAATACAGAGACCATTTTTTTCCTCCTTCCTTGGTTTTCATTTATTTCAAGTATTTGCATGATTACAGATGCTTCTTCTGCATCTGAAATACCAAGTTGCTGACTAAGATACAGCAATTGCTCATGATGTAAGAGATAACATTTGCAATAAAACAATTAAAAAGCAGAATGACTTTAAGCTGGGAAAAAAAATCAGGAAGTTTTTCAAAGAAAATTTGATAAAAAGGGTATTTTCAGGAGTTGCAAGAACTTCCAGCTTCTCAAATATTTCTAGCATTTTTCCTGGTGCTTTCTTGAAATTCCTTGTTACAGAGCCTTTCTAGGATTTGTTGTGTGTTTTCTAGGGCCTTTCAATGAACTTCTTTTGTTTTCTAGGAATTCCTGGATCTGGAGCTTCTCTAGAAATGTTCAGGTGCTTTTCAGAAATTCATGGATCTAGGACCTTACAGGGATTCCTCTGGTGCTTTAGAGGAATCTCTGGATCCAGAACTTTTTTAGAAAATTTCATGGAGCATTTCTAGGAATTTTATTGGATCTTTTATTGGCCTTTCTAGGAATTTTTTGTGCCTTCTTGGAATTCCTCAAACTAGGACCTTTTTTAAATGGAAATTTCTGGGAATTCTCCTGGAACTTTCTGAGAATTCCCAGTTCTGGAACCTTTCTAGGAATGTTTTGGTGCTTTCAGGAATTTTCAGAGCTAAGACCTTTATAGGAACTTTCAAGCGCTTTCTAGGAATTCTTGGACCGAGAACCTTTCTAGGGATTTTATTGAAGCTTTCTAGGAATTTGGCTTGATCTAGAACTGTTCTAGGTTTTTCTCTGGTGCTTACCAAGAATTCCTGGAGAACTAAAACCTTTCCTGGAATTTTCTGGTGCTCTCCAGGAATTCCTTGATCTAGGATTTTTGTAAGAATTTTTAAGTGCTTTCTAGAAACTTCTGGATCTAGAACTTGATGAATCATGTATGCCTCTGAAATCTTGCACAAACCCCCAAAAGAATCCACATTTCAAGTCTGTTTGTGGCACAGACACAAACTATGTGTCAGACAATTCATAGTGTGAGACGATCAAAATACTGATTCACACACTGATAAAGAAGGTAGGGGCAATTTTAGCTATGTCGAGACTTCTATTAACCACAAAAGGAATTTTGTCTATCGTGGGCCTACTGAACTGATGCTTCCCCTAGCCATCCCTTTGATGATTTTTTGTTATTGAAAAGGTAAGTGGAGGGAGTGAATTTTGTGGCATTTGTTACAGTTCAGTATAGATGACCTTGGAGAAAAAGAATTCAATTTTTTTCTTCTTTATCACTAGCATATAGTTTTGTGAAACGGAAAAAGCATAATCAGAAGAAAATGGTCTCCTTTCAGGACAGACTACTGATCTTTCAGACTTTGAGCCATAAAATCATATTAAAGATGAAAGGGAATAATCACGAAAAAGATATATTTTAAAAACGCCAAACAAGAGGGCAAAACTAGATTTTTATTTTATAAGAAAGGCTTTGTTGCCTAGCTATTCCTTTGCATATACTATTTTATAGTGTGCTTCTAACTGTAATAATGTAATGAAAAAATGCAATAAATCTCTTCAATTTCAGTGCCAGCATTAACACCAATACTGTATTAGAATAACACTAGTACATTGTCCTGCTTCACTACAAACTTTTCTGTGTTAGTTTTTATTGTCCCAAGAAAAATCATTTTATAATTCACAATACCTGTCTTAAGTTTTCCTTTTCTTCCTGTGTTTCTAAACTACAAACTGTTCTTAGAATTTCTTCTTTTTGCGTCTTCTGTGAATTTCATTAATCATAAGGAACAATGTTAAATAAGATCAGGCATTTTGAAATTCTCCATTAGACTCTTCAATGTCTTCAACCTCGTTCTCTGACTCCAAGCTCTTCCCCAGAAATTTCTTTCAAAAACAATACTCCTTGGAAGACTGAGTCAAAGCACAATAACCCTCCAAAATGTTTGAGCACTTCAGAGACCATCCCAAAACTTATTTCATTGACCTCGCTTCATTATATGCCGAGTAGAGAACTTCAGATGACCACTAATTCTTCTGTCTGCATTATATTCAGAAAAATTACTATCTGTAATTATGTAGGCAAGAATTACTATCTGTAAGTTCAGTAGGTAGAGTAGGCTTTAAAAGGCCAAAAAGGCACAGCTGCAAGCTCTCTAAATGAACTACTGCACTTCTCCCTCTTTGGTGAAAGGCAATAAATTCAACCAATTTTCAAGTGAAACAAGATTGTTTATGCTACTTCTGCCAAAGCAGCTGACTACACGACTCTTAGATAACCATTCCTGTCCTTTGACTAAATAAATGAGATAAGTTGTCATTCCCACTGCAGAACACCCCTTGTTCTTCACTTCAGCAGTGCTACAGATTGCATAAAGCCATTCAATTACTTCAGAGTTGTGACTGCGCCAGGCAAAAGAATAACAGCCGTGAGTTTGCAGGACGAGAGTCCTGTCAGCCAATGAATCTGACGCTTTGGGCAAAGTAACACCATGTTAGGAAAGATTTTCTCATCACGGAAACAGCCACGGAGCCTTCACTGCTGCTCACTGACTTTCCACAGATTAAAAGTTACAAATATCATCCATTGTTAAAGGCATGGAGTTGTATGCTTTACTTCAGATTAGAAACATGGACATGACACTAAGGACAGTACAAAAACAGCAGTATATTTATTTATATAAACACACACATACCCTTTTAACTACTACAGGCACAGAAGATATCTGCATGCAGCTGCAAGAGTTTTAAAACAGTCCAGACAAAGAAAAAAAGTCCTGCACCTTTTTAACACAAGGATCTCCTATTTGAGGAAAAAACATTTATGTAAAGTAAAATCTTCCCCCCAAATTATTAAGCAATAGCATCATTCTACCGAATGATCAGCAGAATGATCATATTCAAAAAGCATCTTTGCTTTTGCTCAAGGCATCCATAACTTCATCAGCAGTCTGTTAAGCAAGATCTATGAGTTCTTACATTTCTTTGAATTCTCCATATTCTAAATAGTGAAACTGAGTCCCACATTACAAAAGGAAAAAAAACCCAAAGATATCAAGACATGTTTTACCATATTTAAATGATGTAAAATAATATTAGCTCTATTTCTATTTAAGAGATCCACAATACTGTTTATTCTAGATTTAGGTCTAAATAGTGAGATAAATCTACACAAGTGAACCCAAAAGGCTAGTAGCAAAAAATAAAAGATGAAAATCATCATTATAAAAATACTTCAAATCAAATTCAAAGAATTTTGAGAGTCTGACCATTTATTTGGTGTGGAGAGACGGAAAGAAAAAAAGGGCAAAAATGCCCAAATCCCAACAAATACACATATCAGTCTAAAACACTTCACCCACCCTGAAATAAAAATTTTGTCTGGAATTACTCCCCATCTTTTTCTTTTTTTAATTTTTTCCCAATGAGCACTTCCCCCCCACACTCCAAGAAATGCCGTTTTGAAACAAAAAGTCTTATTAGGTGTCAGAATTCAATCCTCCCCTCCTACTCGGCCCTGGTGAGGCCACACCTGGAGTGCTGGGTCCAGTTCTGGGCTCGCCAGTACAAGAGAGACATGGCACTACTGGAGAGAGTCCAGCGGAGGGCTGCCAAGATGATTAGGGGACTGGAGCATCTCTCCTATGAGGAAAGGCTGAGAGAGCTGGGCCTGTTCAGCCTGGAGAAGAGAAGACTGAGCGGGGAGACCTTACCAACGCGTACAAGTATCTGAAGGGAGGGTGTCAAGAGGATGGGGCCAGACTATCTTCAGTGGTGCCCAGCAACAGGACAAGAGGCAACAGGCACAAACAGAAACACAGGCAGTTCCGTCTGAACATGAGGAAAAACTTCTTCGCTATGAGGGTGACAGAGCACTGGAAGAGGTTGCCCAGAGAGGTTATGGAGTCTCCTTCCTTGGAGATATTCAAAAGCCGTCTGGACACAATCCTGGGCAGCCCGCTCTAGGTGACCCTGCTTGGGCAAGGGGGTTCGACTAGATGATCTCCAGAGGTCCCTTCCAACCTCAACCGTTCTGTGATTCTTTAATAATCTGACACTTTTTAAAAAAATCAACCTTTTTCTGTCCACAACTACATAGCTGTGGTCTCCCCAAGCCTCCATTTTTTGGCAAAGGAAGAAAAAGGTGTGTGTGTGGGAGGGAAGGTAATGCACATACTTGCAGAAGTTATTCAACTAAACTATCTATAGGACAGATCCATCTCAAGAGAAAAAAAAAGCGTTCATATAATTTGTTGATATTTTGCAGTACAGGTAATGAATTAATTCTTAAACATCAAGAAAGTCCAACTAAAACCCCACCTAAATACATTGTCTGCAGATTTCATATTTGTGACTGAAACTAGGATAGCAGCAATTGAAGTCATCTTCACTTGCTCTGTGCATGCATGTGTGTGTGCGTGCGTGCACATGTGCGCACGTTCTAGTTGTAGGTAACTATCAGCAAACAATTGAAAACCCCAAAATACGGCATATCGGATTTACAAAATAACAAATTCAAATATAACTCAATCAAATGCAGAGGAGCACTGCCAAGATATCAGTTGTCACAGTCTTTGGCTTCAGATGTTACAGTTATTGTATTATCTGTGAGGATGACTTAAAAAAAAAAAATCTTAATGTTAATATAATATTTTTAATTTCTCCCTGACAGCAGACCAAGTGAAACAGAGCATAAACTGTGGCATTCTGAAGCCAATGCCCTTTCCATATCCATCTTTAGATTTGTATAGCCAATTATTTTTTACTTCTACATGCCAAGAACAAACTGGATTCTAAAACAATTCAGCAAAACATAAATATTTTGCCATAATCAACATACAAGAGTCCAGAATCCTTCCCCATAGACATCTATGGATGCTCATTCTTTCTCATTCTCTCAGTTATTCTAATCAGTTATTTTTTTACTAGAAAAACAAGTAGAAAGGATTGGAAATCTTCTGAAAAAAAAATTTATTATTTTTTAACTTAAATCAAACTCCTAGAGGAGATGATTTGTACAAAAACCCAGTGATGACAAGCAGATTTCAATGCTGCTACTTTAGTGAGGGTAGCTTCTGCCTCTGGTAACCCTCAACCACCAGGGTTGAGTGGGAGAGGAGGATAGGAATAAGTCAGAGCTGACGACACTGAAATATTCCTTCAAATCTCAAATCAGCTTCCAGATAATAAAAAAAGAAATCCAAACCCCTGAAACTCAACCAAATGACTACAAGATCTCTTATTTTCCATCTATGAGAAAAGGAAACAGTTGCGAAATACTGAATTTGTGGTAGCAACAAAACTGTATTTGCATTGTGTTTCTTGACAATTTGATGTTATGTCTTACATAATATTTTACAGAATGAAAAATCATTGGCTGAACAACATTTCATGTAATTTATTTACTTCTCCACAAAGATCTCTGAATGTTTATTTAACACACTCTTAAAGTAGTGGCCTCTCAGAGTCCATGACATTTCTAAATCTAAAATATAGCAGGCAGCTAATGGATTAATGTTTCTGAAGAACCCAAAGGGAAGAATTTACCCTTAAACCAACAATCTCAATAGGACTTCCAAGAGCTATAATTTAAAAAAAATAAATCCAAAGTATCACTGAGAGGCAATTATCTCTACCAGCTGCAGTAAAACCTCTTTCATCAGAATGTGAAGTATTTATTGCTGATGACTTCCTGTTCTGGAGCTCCCTAGAATCCATCACCAAAGAAAAAGAGAACTGCAGAGCTGAAAGGGATATTGTTCATTTTCTTTTATTTTCAGCATAACAGATGAATGAATATTTTCCTCCTGCTTCACAGTTCTGAATTATAAGATGTTCCTGGTCAGACCCTTGCCCAGTAACATCTGTGAACATCTATTTAATCTCCCCAGAGGCCTATTACCACCCTACCAAGATCTCTTCTTTGAGCTTTATTTTTCTGCAAATCTTGGAATTTTAGCCTGAGGAGCTGGGCAAACTTGCACACACTCTCACTCTCTCTCCGTGGCTTTCAGCCCATGAGTATATGCTTCAGATAAAGTTATTTCTTAATCCATTTAGTTTGCTGTATTAGCACAAATAAGGAAATGGCATATGGTGGAAAAAGCAGCCAAGGGCAGGGAGAATTCAAAAACCAGCACTGACACAAAATAAAAAAAAGAACATATACACTTTTGGTCCATATGTCTCAGAGTTCTCCTGCACCACCTTTCCCTCTTCCCAGCCTGATTTTCTGGTCCAGTCTCAAGGCCTTTTTTCCTCAAGTATACCCAGAATGCCTTCTGTTTGTAAGTATGGCTTTGCCCAGTAAGTCCCCCAAAGCAGGAGATCATGTGGAGATCACTCACAGGCAGAACTGTTTTTCACAGGGAGGTGACTGATATAAGCAGGGTTATGACTAGTGTAAGACACTAGCACATCAGCAGCTCTTTCAGAGCCTCTCTGTTGTTCAGCTGGTGATCATCCTTAATGCCTTTTTTTATTCAGGGAACAACTATCAAGACTATTTTTCCCCCTTTCAGACAGCTGAGGTATGTTACAAAGAGAGTGAAAGACAATAACAACATACTTCCTAAATCCATCTGGAATTCATATATTAACAGATATCCGCTTATCAGACTTCCTCCAAACAAAACCTGTGGAATAATAGTATTTCTTACCAAAGCAGAAATACATTTCTAAGTTTGGTCTTTGCTTTTTAACAATACCAGAGCAATGGACATGACAGAAGAATTAGTGCAACTAACAGAAGCACCACTGTTAGGCTGTACAGATACAGGTGAAAACAGACTACAGTTTCTGTGCACTGTAAACATCAAAACGTATTTTCATCCTTCACTAATACCAATTCCTCTCAAGCAAAGAAATCATTCTGCTCTAGTGCCAGGCCATTCTACACCCATAGTCTATGATGAAATTAAATTTTCTGGTCAGAAAACACACATATTCTGTTGCTTATTTTTCCTTTACATTCTCCCTTAATATAAGTAGGGTCCATGGAATTTGTCTAATAGATCATTTGAATTAAATATACACAACGTGTATGATATTGTTAAATATTTTTTCCTTGTTTCCCTTTCCTCCTACAGCAGCATCCATTCTGACACCACTCTGCCAAATGGTGGCAGATGCCTGGGCCTTGCAGGTCAGCTTCCTAATGGAACGGAAGCCGGTGACATCAAGTCTGGGTATAATTTAAGCGTAGCTTGTTCTATTTATGCAGATCCTCTGTTCAAGGCCTGGAACAGAAATGATCATATTGCCTCCAGGTAACCTCTTCCTTCAATGACAAACCCAACAGCAGTGGGCAGTACCCAAAGAGCAACTCTGCCTCAAGATTTTAATTTAATCAGAAACCAGGGTAGAGAGCAAATTCTCCCGCTGCTCTCATACGCCCTCTCTGAAAGGCCTGTCACTCTGAAGAGACTTGCATAACCAAAGCTAACAGCAACACAGCATGTCTTCCCAAGACTGAACATATGCTCACAGGGTAAGGAAAAAAACTACTTGAAAGACTGCATATAATAGTACCATCTGTTGACACCTACCATAGCCCTGTTATTATTTAACATTTACAGAGATAGCACCTACAGGTCAACCAGTTTGAGGCTTTGTTGTGCTAGACTTCCTGCAAATATAACAAAAATGGCAGTCTCTCTAAACATTTATACATAACACAGAAGCATCAGCAGTTACTTCTTGATGACTAGTGAAATAAAGGTGCTTTTGCAAATTTTGTATGGAGCAGCTCTTGTGGTGTTTTCCTCAAAGTGGGATTTTACATTTCTAATGCCCTAATGTACAACATTCACACTAGAGAGCTTCTAAAGTGCAGCTTTGTATGAAATAATTTTTCTTATTTATTATGAACTTGTCATAAGAGAGGAGTTATATTTATAACCAAGATTACCAACCACTAGCTGACAAGAGCCTCAGGAGACATCCATCGCAGACGAAGAGGGTGACCCACTGAGCCATGTGTCGACAAGGACAGGGCAGAGGGAAAAGAAGCAATCATAGAGAGAGAAAAAGAGTTGAGGAACAATTCTGGCTGCACTAGGAAATCAAAGAGGCAAAAATGACTAGCAAAGCAGCAGAAAAGGAGTAGTAGTCATTGGGGGGGGGGGGGGTCTGAGAAGACAAAGATAGCCATATAGACACTTGCCTAGGCCAAGTGACTAAACCCACTGCCTGCTCAAGTAGGCCACAGACGTGGAAAGCAAGGTCGGTTCCACTGTTGACAGGAGGGGCTGGAATATTGGGAGCTACTGCTAGGGAAGGGAAAAAATGAACATTTGTCTCCCCTCTTCCCTCACGGCATGACTCTCCAGCTGCTTCCCCCACATTCCTTCCCAGTTTGACTCCTTTCCTTTCTGTGCCTACATTAGCCCTACACCTACACCCCAAGACAGCAAAATTCAGTTCTTTTGAGAAACCTGAGCCAGTCCTTAGTGGGCACTTGGGAAGTGATGAAAGAAAACACAAGACAGAATGACATTTGCACAGCAGGAAGATTAGAAGAGAGGAGACTGGGTATCTCTGGGAGATGTACTCAAGTATTAATGTAATGTACATGGCACTAACAAAGCTTTCAGAGTATCTCATGTAATTGTGATAACATGTTCAAGAAAGACAGTGTAAAATGTAGGGAAGGAATACAAAGAAAATCAAACAAGAAAAGACTAAAAAGCTTTGCTTGTCCAGCAAAACTACAGCTGAATGGTAAAAACTCGTCTGCCATACACAAAGGATGGAGAAAGGAGAAGAGCTATACAAACTACAAGTCAATAACAGCGTTTGCATAATAAATGCATATGAAAAAGCTATCAATACACCAGGGCTAGAAATTTAAAGGCCTCAAACCATTGTAACAGTGAGGTTTTGGAACAGTTTTTGAATTAAGACAGCAAAGGAAAAATAAACAAAAAAACCTTCTTTTACAACAGAGCTCAAGGAGTTTACGAAAGAGATTAGTGCTTGAGCTAGCTGTGGAGCAGACGTGACCCAAGAGCTCTCTCCTCTCCCGTTGTTACAGGGATGGGACAGTAAAACCTGAATCATGCTCTCAGTTAAATGAAAATAGTTCTATATTTATGGAAACAAATTTTGAAAGAAAAGAGCAGAGACTTGGCAGGTGGAGATTCTGAACACAAAAATGGGCACAGGAAGCGCAAAGCCTTTATTAAATTTTTAACCTATTAACCTTTTGCTTCTATCACACTGTCAGAAAAAATAAACAGGATCAGCTTACAGACATGGTAAAGACACTAACATCTAAAACCCCAAATTTAAAGAAAAAAAAGTTTTAGAGGACCATCACTAACCACTAATGTTCCACAACAGACACAAAATATATGAAACAGTATTTCCCTCTCAGGGACCACAAAATTCAATTCCCCAAAAAAATCCATGTTCTTCCTGCATGCTCTGAGTATTTCTGATGCATTAAAATGCTCATTAGCATGTTTTCAGCCAGGTAAATATCAGATGTATAATATAAACCATAGAGACAAATAGGTATTATTTCTTAAAAATTACCCTCAGTTTGCAGTAAGTTCCACAGGTTTACCTTCAGGTAGATCAGCTGCTTTAACTAACACAACACACCAGCAAGGTTGTGGTGTCTAATGAAATTCATCTATCTGATGTTTCAGCTAGTAAACTGCTAACAAAGCCACACCCTGTTCATTAGTTTGATTCAACCAGACAAAATTCAACATTTGAAGGAGCCATTTAGATGTTTCTATTGTTGATTAGTGCCACTTCAGGTGAAATCAGTCATTAGCTATGAAGCATCTCTGGGTTGGGGTACTGTTAGCAGATGGGGGTTACATCATGCCATGTAAAGGAAAAACCTGATTTGCCATTTCATAATATGATGATTCAGTTTTTAAAAAGTGATCAAAAGCTGTTCTTCTAATGCACCCAAACATGCAAAAGTATTAGAAAACCTTTTTCAGGTCTTTAGGAAAAAGTCCTGGTTATGAAAAAAAGAAGAAAAAAACCCACAAGAATCTCTATCATCATTGCAGGTACTTTGGGAAAAACACTCTTCTATTTTGTTTTAAACTTTAGTCCCACAAAACAAACTTCTCAGCCAATTTTGAAATGCAATAAGAAAGGGAGTGGGAAAATTGTCTGGACAAGAAATATTTAAGAAGGCTACAGAAGCCCGTTTCAAGAACTAAGCACACTCTTTCAATGTACTTATAAGGTAACACTTCATTTACAGATTAAGCTATGATCAGGCAAGATTCCAACAAGGGGTTTGCTACCATATACATCACTGAGAGGGGATTAACAAGGAAGCCAAGAATGTAGCCAGAGACAGGACAAGTACTGCCCACCTGACGGTGGCAAGGGGACAACCTGCAGCAGTATTCGCCTGGCTGAGGCGCTCCGTGACTGGGGAGGTGCCCACTACGGGAAGCACGTACCACCCAGTGTGCTGCAGCCCCGAACAGAGGAGTGCTATTGCAGCCAAGCAGCCAGAGCGCTGAAGAAAGCTGATTTCCAGATCCCCAGATCTGGTTAGGTTACTTCTTGTGCCAGTCTTCCAATGGATTTAGTGAAGAAAACTGTGAGAGGAACTTCCTGTCCTTTTCCTTCTCTCCTCCACCCTACCAGCACATTCTCCATGGGAGGTTGTTCCAATTACTTTGAGTGTTACCCATCCAGCTAGCTGAAATCACAATTCTATCTGTCACGTAATGAATGGCTCATTACTCCCCTGATAAGGATGAATGCTCCAAAGCCACGGTAATATCATCAAATACCAACTTTTGTAAATGTATGTTATAAGGAAAAGAGAATATAAAAACTGGTTTAAACTTGCTGTATTTTTCAATCTGCCCTCTGAAACATGAATTCCACTTCCAAGTGGATTATGCAAAAAGGTTTACTTAGGACTAGTTTATGCCAGGAGCTGTCATATCAAGTAACTTCCAAGCAAGTCAACAGTACACTTTGAAAAATTGCTTTTTCCTCTGCAAAAGAAAAGCATCAGGCAGGAGCTCTACATTAACCACCGCAATTTCTATCATTAAACAATCTAACTAAAGACAAGTTTGAGCCCAGGTGGAAAAAAATAAAACTAAATAAAGCTACTAAACTTTGCTAGTCTGATTTTGTCAGACAACAGCTTGTTATAATATGGATATTTCAAAACTTTAAAAAGAAGCTTAGAAACAATTTTCCATTGAGCTATGTCGGCACAAAATTATGCCAAGAATTCTGGTCAAATATTTACAGATCAAACCCATCTCCACAGAAAGGAAAATCCAAGACATTTTCACCCTTTTATATCTTCTGATATTTTCAGTACCCTGAAAATAATCTGGAAACTAAATGTGGTCCATGAAAAATGATTAGTAAATATATTAACTGCTGTATTTCCCAACATAACAAAATCTTATTTCTTCAGATGTTAGTTAATGTTGAACATCTTGTACTATTAGGGACCTAGCAGCAAAATAAGACTGCACAGAAAGGAATAAAAGGATCCTAAAGATCTTTAGAGACCTGTTATTAAAAATATGGTTGTTTCCAAAAAAAGTTTCATGTGACTATATTTCAAAGGAAGAGGGCAGTAGGAAAAATTATCTGCCCAGTCATTCCACTGTAAATTAGGGCTGGCGCCACTGAAATCAGCAACACTATATTTACAGCAAGGAATAAGAATCTCATCCACAGGATTTGCATAAACATTTAACATGTGCCTGCATGTTACATGAGCCTCCAAAGTTACCAGTGATCCTATATTTCACACACACAAAATACACATATGAAAACAAGGACAAAGGAGCCAAAGATAAGACAGAATCACACGCAGAAATCCTCATGATTAATATCAAATTATGCCAAAGTTTGTAGATTTCTCTAGATGTCTGTATTAGAATAAGTTCCGTCAATGGACAAAGATCAGTTGTTTAGAGAGAAACCACACTAAGGGAAAACAATAACAATTACACCTCAACTGAGCTGTTTTCTCTCTTCTGACTTTTCCACAGAACGCATCAGCCTCTGCCATAGCTTGAAACTATTAACTGACATCCCAAGCACCTGTGCAGCCGCTTTAGCTTCAGAGCACTCAGGTATACACATAAATAAAGCATGTTTTAGTGTCTTTTTATAGGAGATAAAAAACACCCTGAAAAATCTCAGTTTATATTCAGGTTTTGATGCAGAACTATTAACACCTAAAATCCTAGTGCTAAAATTAGGAATACAATTTATTAAAATAAGAGCAATATGTTTAAACATATTTCACTTAGTTGTGTTCACTCAGTTCCTGTCTGGGACTCTTCCAAAGAAAACAACCATAGTTTTTACTGAATCGACCATATGATGGAAACAGGGGACAGATGGAAAACAAGAATGTTTCAGTGCGCTCACAGACGGGAGGAATTTCAATGATATATTCAAGATATTTTACACCACTCTATATTTTGAGTCAACAGTGAAACGAGATACCAAAACGCTGTGGCTCTTTTTGGTAGGAGAGACAGTTCCTATTTGCAAAACCATGCTAGCATGCTTTACTTAAAACTTGAACTTGTTTACTTGAAATACCTCACCTTAAAATAATTTTAATTTCTGAAATGCCCATATTACCCTTCTCCCTTATTTCCAAGAGATCAGTTTCAGTACATGCTGGGTACAGTAGCTTAATTTTATCCAGTGTCACATAAGTCTGATGAGATAGCAATAGTCACACTCTCAACAATAATATTTTGATCATATTCTTAATCAAGCTTGAGGAATTTAGTGGGAAACATTTCAAATACAATAAAAAAAATTACTGAAAAACCAAAGATGTTCAGAATGGTATGCAGAAATTTTCTCTTTCTCACAGATCATCACGGGAAGTGGCGGGAGGGGTCCACAAACAAACAAGCAAACAAAAAACAAAAAAAATCAACAAAAGTGAGCGCAGCTCAATTGCACTCAGTGTTAACTCAATAACAATGGTTCTTTCTGGCCAAAATTTGTCATATTAGCTTGCTTCTTCACAAAATACAATCTAGCAGTTTTATAAATATGGAACCTTAATATCCTGCCTACAATTAAGCATTAATTTCAAGGGTTTGCCAACATGCTAAGCATTTAACATCTCTTCAGATTATACAATAGCTTTGTTTTAAGGAAGAAAATTCATTGGCTTTACTGACAAAAAATACAAAATGCTGGAGTCCTGAAATAATATTAGTTAAGTTTCATTGAGCAAACAGTTGTAATCTACACAGATTTAGTATAACAGATTTAATTCAAAATTAAAGCAATATTGGTCAGCTTCATAATGACATGTGCTGTAAGTACATGGTGCAAATCAATACTGAGAATTCTGTAGTCCTCTTGGTTCCTTCTCCTCTAACAGACTAGAACGCTACCAGCCGCTCATACCTTTACTACAGAAATCACTTCCTATGACAAAGCAGTCAGCTACATGCCACAGGACTGAGAAGATAATTGGGTCCAATTTAATGTGGGATTTTGTTGGGCAATGACATACAATTCGCCTTTGGCCTTTTTCGACATTTAGGAAAATGACTTATGGAGAACTTGTAAGATAGGACTAAGAGAAGCACTTCACCCACATATATTTTACTTCGGCTCTTATCCGTTTTTTTAAGTCTTCCTCTAACCCCAGTAGCCTAATTTATAGTATAGTATTTGTAAAGGAATGTTTAAGGTATAATCTCCTAGTCTGAATTTGATTTTTTTTTTTTAAACAAATTATCTAGTTTGCCCCCAGCACAGATGCTTGTTTGAGGCTTTCCAAGTCAGAGGGCAAGCATTCATTTTTACCCCAGTAGCAATATCACATCTCTTCCATTGCACTCCTTGGAATTCTGTCCAAGAGATCTCTATTATCTTGTCATGCTAGCTGCATCTAAGCAATGCACTAATGGCTCTGCAATAATGCCAATTTTTATGCTTCACCTTCCCCTAGAAGGGCATTGCTATTTGCTGCAGTGTCTATTGGCCTCCCTTTATCTTTACCAAGCTGCATTATTTAGCACTTACTCTAAGCACTATCCTGCTGCCCTTGATTGCATTGTTCTTTACCCAGCAGGGCTGAATGTTAGATTTTAAAAATTTATAGACGTTTACACCAGGAGTCCAATTCCTACTGAAAGAACAGAAAAAAAGTAAGTCCCATGCACTCTGCACCACACTGAATTACATGTGGGATCTCATATCTCAGGCTAAAACTCCACTGACTCTAATGCAAATAAGTGACAAACGAGAGCATCCCAGAAGGGTAACTTTGGTTGTACTGAGAGCTGTACAGGTTATATATGTGCTATACAGAGGGCACAAAGGAGCCTAAAGACACCATTTTCTTCCCCACATAATTTCTCAACACAGTGTCACAGTCTTCACCTTCCTCATAAAATCCGACCAAACTGGCATTTGCACAGCCAGTAAGTATTAACTACTACTCCTGTGAAAAGATCTTTGGTATCTTAATGACATTCTTCATTCAAATGGTGAGTTTGTCTGGGGGGTAATACTGCTCATGCCACATCATGATTTCAGTTTGCTACCAGATCCGTTGAAACCACAGCTCCAGTCTATCTGACCACAGTCTACTTGAACAAGTAGTAAGGACTACTAAGAACAGATCTGTGGAATGAACCAGATGATGCTAAGGTTCTGAGATCTGCAAAATATGTGATTCATAGGATTTTACTTTGGACTATTTGTAGTTTGGTCCTGTGGACCATTATCCCAAATGATGAAGGTTGCATGCTCCAACATCACTTTGATGTGGAGCAAAGAATGGTACATGGGGAAGGTCAGGAAATTCACTTCAAAAGCACATCCAAGCCAAGCCAGAACACTAATGTAGACACACCTTTGTTTTCTTATTCAGAAGAGCTAGCCTTGCCATTCTGTTTACTCTTAACATGTGCCTCCTGCAAAACTGGTATAATTAATAAAACTTCAGATTGCATTTCCTCTTCTCAACATCATTTGTTTGCCATAGATCCTCAAGATCTGCTATGATAAATGAAGTGTAATATTCATTTCAGTGATTTTACACATTTTTTTAAAACCCATTTCCTTCGGTTTAGACGATGAGATATAAATAATCTGTGTCAAAAGACAATCTGCATCTTTTAATATAATTGACCTGAGCTAGTTAATTTTTGATTCGCATGTTGTATACAGAATAAAGTTATCCAGAATGAAAATTGTAATCAATAAGGTGAAGTAATAATCTGATATCATCTAATTTTAATGGATTTATGCTTCAGAGTTGCACAGAATCACCCTCACTAAGATTTCAAAGAAAATAAAGGAGCATCAAACAAGTAACTGCATTGGCACTACCTCTCTGACAACTGTTAAGATACAAATTGAGGGGCTTTTGTGTCCAATAAAGTTAATAGCAACTCTACCACTGATAGCAGTAGTAGTAATCCATTATTTGAGAAAGTAAGCTTGTCAAACTGAACAAAATACCAGTATGAGGGGGGAGGCATGGGAACGACAGGCACATAGAACAGGGAAAGACTTGGTAACTTCTCATTATTGATCCATCAAAAGCTGACTGAGCAACCCCTAAAATGGAGAGAACAGTTGGATAAATATGCCTTTTTTGTCTTTTAAGCCCCACAGAAATCTGACGCATATCAAAGGCTCCTTTTAGTGTCTATTTTTTCCACAGTTGTTTCCGCTGATAGTCACTTTCTCAACCATAATATATTCTGATCATCTAAAACAACAGTTTTTTTCTACAATTGTTAATTATGTCAGTATAATGCAATTCATTTTTATTGTTTCTGACTCAAAAGATATAATCCTAAAGAGTTCTAGGATACAGTCAGATTGGCACTACTTTAATTATCATTATAAACCATAGGAATTAAGCTTTCAATTCACCCTTTGGAGTCAAATTTCTATATTTGTCTAAAAAGTGTTTAAAGATAACCACTATTTTTAAATAAAATGCAATGTTATTTGTTAGTTTCTAGTATGAAAGCTGTAAATAATTTTCTGTAGCAATTAATGGAGTTACACCAAGTACAATTTGGGCCCAACGATCCACTAAGAACAGCCAATGAAAATTCACAAATATTCATGAACTAAGTGAAGGATCGAAATCTTGATTAATTACTCTGCTGAAATCTACACAAAATTATTCTCACAGTATAACAAACCATTTTTCCCATAAGCAAGGTATATAGTTGATGCCTGTATGCATTTTATGGCTTTAAAACCTTCTACAATCACATTTTCTGCCACAGAATTTGACTGTTTCATCCTAGGCATCATAAACTGTAATTAGTCAGCATCAAATATTTTGGCAAGTGGGAAAGGACATGTCATTTAGTTTAATCTCGCATTTTAATAAACATAATATTAAATTTATTAGCAATTAGGCTAAATCAAAGCAAAAGACCCTTCAGGCTTAGTAGTAGTCTGGGTCCTCCAGCTGAAGCCCTGAGGCTTAGATACAGGCAACGAAGACTAGAAACAAAAACATGTCTATTGACCTTCTCCCTTGGATACTTGTTAGTGTTACTGTGGAATAACCAAATGACTCATTCTCAGCTCTAAGTTGTCATGTTTTTATTTGCCAAGTGAAGAGCTTGTTCCCTTCTTCAGTCTATTCATGCTGTGTAAAAGAGCAGCTGTCTCCCAAGATTGAAACCAACGCAGAAGCATTTGCAAGCACATGAAAGTTAAACCAGAAAAGTGAGAGTGATTAAACACACTTATTTGAATGGTTTCTCAAAGTTTAAAATATCAGAAAATCAGTCTGTTTGAAAGTTTCAATAAGTTCAATTCAAGCTATGACTACCTACCTGGCCTGCAGTCAGGAGAGGGCACAACATTCGTTTCGACAGGAGAAAGCAAGAGGGGGTGAGGAGACAAAAAAAAAAAAAAAAAAAACCTAAACTAAAAAAGGGGAGCACTCTGTTACTGGCTATTTCCCTCTAATTCCCTTCCTTCCTAATTATTAAGTTGTCAGAAGACAACTTGTTGAGAAGTACCTGATAGCTTAATTCTGTAACCCTCAGTTAGGCAAAAATCACAAAGACTATGTGAGAAGAATTCTTAAAGATATTTAAATATATATATATATATATATATATATATATATATCAACAGCAGTTACTGACATTTAAGAGGAAGAGAACACATTTAGACAAATGCAACCAAATTTTAATTGGATAAAATCCTGACATTTTCATATGCAGATGGATGATTTCCCCTTTCCCTTTTAATATTCTCTGTAACCCTGTTATATGGCAGTGAAATTTCAATATACTAAAGACTTCCCAGTATGATTGACAGACTTTGCTTAAGCGTTATATTATATTCACGTAACAAAACTATTCCCATAGAATCTGTTTCAGTTTTAGGTTTCTCTTTTTGAACCTGTTCTCATTACAACTCTAAGAATGTACTGTTTGGAGTCCAAAACATGCAAACATTAGCACCATTAGTTCCCTTAAACAATTAGGTATGTGCAGATGTTACATCTGCATGATGTGTATTTCATGTCCCAACATGTCAAATGAGCCACCTACCTCATTTAACAGACCTGGTTAAAATGCAACATGTTGATTTACTTGAGAGACATAATGCTTACACCTACACCGAATGACTTATTAGTAACATGAGGGAACATACACTCTATTTTGCAAGACTAAATATGAGTTTGGAAAGTAGTAACTCATGAGCATTTTCCTGACTCTTTTTGGACTCGTATGTAAACTTCATCAAGGTTTTCATGTAAAGCTTCCAAGAGACATTGATAATTTTGAGTTCTTCACACTGTTGGTTCCCAAATGGAAAAGTCAAAACAAAATGACAATGTTCAAAACATCAGCTTGTGGGTCACTTAACACTGGTAGAAAAGCTATTTAATATGGTATCTTTCCCTACTAGCATGTAGTGGTTAACTAAAGATCAAATATCAGTCAACCAGGCATCAAGAGTAGGTTTATAATTGATCTTAAAATGTCACTCTCTTGATAGATCAGCTTTTCCTGTTACAATAACACATCCTAATACTGCTATTAATGAACCCAGGCATAATGTAAAAAACAGAGAGAGAGAAGAGAAGAGAAATAAGCTCCTATAATATAATGGAAGGGGAACCATTTATGTGCTGAGGCACATAGAAGAAAAACAACCTGTTCATGTGTGTATAACTGTTACATTCCCACATGCAATTGCTTCTTCCTCAGAAGTACAATGTAAAAAAAGCCCAAATTAAATACAATTAATTCAGCTGATTAACTTCACCACAACTGCACACAAACACTCCCAGAGGAATATAATACCCTCTCTTATTAGGGCTCACTCTGTTTTATAAATACTTTGAACTAGATCACTCTGTCTCCTCTCCCATACTATGCCCATTTTCTACTTGCAGGTAGATGCTCTGTTCCTTTTCAGAAACTGATCATCCACTAATGTTCAGGTCACCACTTTGGTCTAGTCAGTGAAACCAATTACTTTTCCTGAAATTCTGTCTTTGTGCTTGAGAACCATCTGTTTTTAAATTCCTTCCCATAGCACATGTCCTGACCTTGGAATCACAGTTTCTGCTAGCTGTTCCCCTGCTACTTTGAAGATCACAGTAATGTTTTTAAAGTGCTTCCATAATGCAACATTAGACACTTGATTATTAGGTTTTCTTACATTTGTTTGCAGTCTTTCTCACTGTACAGTTGAATGCTGTTCATCCATTAGCCCTCCTAGCAAACAGCCATTGGTTGACTACTTTCAGCATACTATTAATTTCACATCAATTTTCATTATAGAAATTCAAACCTATTGTTCCAAAAAACATACAGAAGCAATCAAAGCATGCATTTTCCCCATTGTCTACAAAAAATTAGGTATGTTGTGGTGTCTTTAAGCCACATAATTTAAGTATTTCTTGTTGCTACATAGTCTTCAAATGAAAAAGCTGAGATAGCAAGAAAAAGTGAAAATGGCTCCAGAAACGCAAACATTTTTTAGAATCTTCTGCTACTCCAGTTAACTTCATAGCTCAATTTGGCAAGTTTAACCAATTATATGCAGTTTTAAATGAACTAAGGTCATCCAAGCAGCAGGTTGTACTGGTTTAACTAGATTTTAAAACTGAATTTCAATAATGCAAGTGTGATTTGTGAGCACAGATATAGCCTTAGAATAAAACTATTAAGCTAAATTTTATTGAGAATTTTTTCTTAAAGAATGTGTTAAATATATTGAAGGCAGAAATCTATGCTCAGTTTGTTCAATTTTATATTCCAATCACTTGGTCTGTGGTGGATGAGTATTTTAGAGGAGAAATCCAAATGGTTCTCTGTTGGGGCTTTAAAAGAAAAACCAAACTCTTCTATTAATAGCAGTTGGGTGTACTCCAGAGAAAACATGTTAATGAAGCAGAACAGTTCTATGAGACCTGCAGATGTGGGCTCTGATAGGGTAGAGCTAAGGCTTAAGAAAATGTAATGCCTGTCAAAAGCCAAAAAAAAAAAAAAAAATCATGGATTTTCTTTCAAGCAGGGCAGTGAATTGTTAACTAGGGCTATATGATTTGACTAAGCCAAATGCATCCCCAGTGCACTGGCATTAGAATCGATGCAGTTATGCAAAGGATGGATTTGGCTCTTTTCTTTTCTCATATCAATAAAAAGGATGAGCTCAAAGTCAGCAATTCCTGACCAGTTTTTTTCTTTGCCAAAAATGCAATAATCAGTGTAATGCAGGGCATCAATTCATTAGTAGGGCGCCTATATATATAAACAGAAAAAAAATATATATATATAAACAGAAAATTTAGTACAGAATTCACTTCAATCTTTTTAGTACTGCAGGCCAAAAGTCAGTTTTGGGGAAGTATCACAGTTTAATCACCCTCTACTGCTAGTGCTACAGTCTATAGGAGTAAACACTTGGGCAGAAACAGGCAAAGCAGAAAGCAAAATGGCAACACAATATCTTATGGAGGGATAAGACGTCCAGAGCATCAACAAGACCACTTGGTCAGTTACATTTTGGGACAGCTTCTCATTTCTTTCTAAACAGTACAGATTCAGTGACACCAGCAAAGTTACTCCTGACAGCAGGCATGGGAATCAGAGCCATTGCAAGAAAAACATTTTAGAGCTACACAAAACAGATTTGTTTGTCACTGCTGATTTTACAGAAATGTACTGTAGTATTCCTAAAAGGGTTAAATGATCACTCGTCCTGGTGCTTACTCTAAAAGTGCATTACTTCATGGGTAGTCAGTAAGAATACTAGATTCACATGATTTTTTTTAATTGTTCTTGATTCCAATTAAAATTTCAGGCCAGAGATCCATTCACGCCGGTTTCATAACCTGAGGTGCGAACAAGAGACAATTGTTTTGAAGGGTAATACTGCTCATGCCACATGCTCTTGTTTGTACATCGCTGATGTGTGTTGATATTTCCCATATGAGTCCACAAAATAGACTAAGGACAGTTCTGCTGATCCTGATATTCCTTAATGACACAGCAGCAGCACACAAACCAAATGGAAAGTCAGAAGGGGTGACAGTTGAGCAATGTTATGTCTGTTAAAGAGAAATTCTGCAGGGAGAAAAGAATTTAATTAATTTGGAGGACTTCTTTTCCCGTTTTCCAGTTTTCAGTCCTGGAAATGATCCTATAATAACCACTGACTTAAATCCAGGTGACTTTCTTCCCTTTGCCTGTATGCCCAATTATGCATTACTATTAGGTGTCTGCTTTTGTCTCTTCATTTAACTGTATCTGATTGTGGTTTGAACAATTGAGATATCAGACAGAAATGAGTTTGTATGCATTTAAAAATTTAGCCCAATTCTTTTTCAGTGGATCTACAGAGAGCTAGTGTCATACCTGTGAGTTAAACAATACACTGAAGAAGAAAAAAAATCCCTTATCTTCCCCACTGGGCTTTAAAGCAGCAACTTTTTCAACTTATAGTGATCCCAAAAGACTCAACAATCTTTTGCTAAGGAATAACAGGACAGTAACCATTATCAGTCTCCAGCCCTCTGTTCAGACAGTGTTTTTAGCTATTTGCCTGTCTCCACAGAGTATCAGAGGCACACTGTTTGCAGCACCACAGCCTCAGCTTCACCTTTGTAATCAGTGCATCACTGAAGCAGCCCCGTTTTTATGTATATTTAAAACTATACAGAATCAAATACCTACATTCCTTTGTGATCTCTCTGATGGTCTTTGTAGACAACTGAAAATAAGGAACAGCTGAACAAACAGCTACATTTCTGATTCAAAGTTTGGCATTTTAGGTGTAAGAACCAAGTATACTGCTGATGGTAGAAGATATTCTTGGCACTGGAATATTGATCTCAATCCACTGTTCAAATTCTGGGACCCAACTCTGGGTTGCAGTGTGGCTATAAATTGGTGGATATTGGGACTGCATAGGGAAAGAGAGGGAATACATCAGTCCAGAGCCAGCCCACTCTCTATAGGTTTAAGTGGCGCAGGTACTCCTAGGATAATTCTATCCCAAGAGAACCTGAAGCTTTTGAAAGTCTCCTGCATCATATATGGCCGTCTCCTCACCAGTGTGGATGGTACAGAATGAGTGTTATTATAAAATCACTACTATATGCTTATAATTCAGGACGGAAAACATGCCAGGGTATGTCTGAAAGCAGAGGGTCCTACGCACAGATAGTCTAATGTCATGGCACCCTGGGGACACTCCAAGGATGGCAGTATACCACAAGACATGGTATCTCCTTGAAAGGATCTTCCAAAGTACCCTTAGTGGCAGAATAGACTAAACGTGAATAATGTTACATGATATAGATAGGGAAGTGTTCACTTTATATACAAAGTGAACTCTGAGACGATTTCAGATCTGGGTTATAAAAGACAATTTCATGAAGCTGCCAGTTCAATGGCAGTCAGAAAACCAAACTAAAACTTAAGCATTACTAGGAATAATAGAACAAAGAACGTAACATCATTATGCAGTTCATGGTGGACTCGCATCTTAAACACTATTAATTTCTGGTCTCTCTACCTTCAAAAACAATAAAATAGAACAAGAAAAAATACAGAGGAGGGTGATAAAGTTGACCAAAGCTATGAAATAGTTTTGTATTAGGATCAACAAGGACTCCTCAGCCTTCAAGATAGACCATTGAGGGAAAATTTTGATAGAAGTCTAAAAAAATCATAAGTGGCATGGAAAAAAAAAAAGGTACCAAATGACACAGGCAGATGGCAGGTTCCAAACAAACAAAAAGAGATGGTTCTTCAATTATAAGATTTCCCTCTATGCTCTACATCTTGAGTAAATCCTAGAGAAAACTGTGCAGCAGTGAAAGAATCAAGTAAGGCATAAATGAGTTCAACAGGGAATCATAGATCAGTAAAATGAGAAGGCTTCCTTTAAAAAATAGGTCATATTACTCTGCAATATTAATTCTCCTCTAAGTACAGGTTGCTTTATCTACATTCTGTTTTCTTTCATTGAAAATGCCTTCAAGTATCATAAATTATTTTATGCTGAATAAGTATCATATTAGTGTCTAAGTCCAAACAGCAAAAATGAGCTTGCGTTCAGCATAGGAAGATTTTCTCATATCTTCCCAAACACTGCAAAAGTAAATATAATATTTATATATACATGCATGCACACTTGTGTGTGTTTGCATGTGTGTGTGTGGGGGGAGAGAGAGAGAGAGAGAGAGAGAGAGAAACACATGCTACATAGGGAGTTACTGATGAAGCAGAATAAATGGGTCACATGGTGTTTTTAAAAGTCTATTACTGTGAAAATACATGCACACTAATGGGATATAAAACCAGGTTCTCGGTAAGTAGGTCATGCAGCATTTTTATAGTCTATTAGAATATACACATGCATACTAATCGAATACAAAACTGACTTCTGTAAGAGTAAGAAGATTAGCAAGACCAAAAAAATCCTTTGACATGGACAAGGTCTGAGGAGGTTGCTCTATTAGACAGCTGTATATATTTGTCAGGAATAATCTATTTCCTTATATATTTCTGCCTGTTTTCTTACTGGGTTGTTTGGAACAGTCTCAGGGGGAATTGTGCTTTGCTATTAGCCCATAGCAATAAAAATACAGCTCAGTTTTAAAACTGGATGTTACAAAGCAATTCTCCCTCTGGAGAGCTTTACATTAAGAGGTTCAAAGTTTGGGAAAAGGAAGTTAGAAGATGACACAAAACTAAGCACAAGGTCATATTTAAAGCTACCATTAGCACTCCTCCTTTATAATTTTTGTTGGAAGACTAATTAAGCTTAGTTTTAAAGACACACTAATAGGCATAAGATGTATATATTATGAATAAAAATATATCAATATAAAGAATGTAAAACCTTGCAAAAGGTTTATATTTAAAGGTTTTATATTTAAAATATAAACATTTCTGTACTTTTATTTAATCTAAGAATACAAAATATTTAAGTGCTCAAACATTTTAATTTATTTTATGTTCAAATATATTTTAACCCTACCAGACAAGTTCATCCTATTCATTTCCACTCCTTCTAAAAGTGATTATTCAAAAAAAGCAAGAGTTGAAGCAAGAGATTCCTGAGACATGAAGGTATAGCCTCACTTCAATATGGACATTATGCATCTCAAAAGTGAATTTAATGTGCACATCTGACTAGTTTAAGCTTTGTACACTTGATGATGGCTGCACTGTGATCATAATTACCCAAATACCAAGATTCATTCATAGTTTTAGTCCAGCAGCAATATTTAGGTGTAAATTTTGTGTCTTGGCCTTGCAGAATTAATTTTTTTTTTTTTTTAAGTAGGCTGTTTTTGAATGGGAGAAATAATTATTATGTGATGTTCTTCATCCTTCAACACAGGAGGCTTGCAGGAAGCCCCCACTTTCCTCCATATGAGAAGCACAAATTTCTTTAAGAATGACAATACATTGCAACCTGTCATTCATATGATGTTAATGCCTGCAGGGTAACATATCTGTATCTTTCCAGACATTTGACGGCCTAACTACTGCTTTGAATTGGATGCACTTGTAAATACATTCTATACAGATCCCATGATGTCTGCCTGACTGCACTGATAGACAACTAATAAAAGAACGTTAAAAACTGTCAGTTAGGGGTAGATGTGAATGGCTTTTGGAACTGCCTATGACAGGACCAAAAAAAAACCAACCAAATCATGGGGATCAGAAGAAAAAAAAAAAAAGCCAGATATTCCATCATTATTGGTTCATTAATCTTTTTTTAATTTTAATCAAATACTGTTTCAGATTATTCTCTCATCCTGACACTCTTGCACAGCTCCATTCCAGGTAGTACTGTTAACCACACAGCACAGCCACACAACTGCAACCCACTGCAGGAATCATATACTTCGTACTTCAGTTACTGATCAGAGTGACGTCAGTGACGGAGATCATCTTGCAAGCAGAAGAAGTAAAAGATAATCGGCAACAGATTTCAACACCAGCAACCACATTTCCAAGAAAAAAGAAAGCTAACATTTTAGAAATGAGAGCTAAGATCAGCTAAAAGCTAAGGTGTGATGTTTCTAACCACAAGGGCCTAAGCTTGACATTCTCCCAATAGATGGTAACAACCTTCATTCATTCAGTATCCTTTTATTCCTTTTCCTGGCTAGTTACATGGCACAAAACACATGGCCTGAGCCTAGCACAAAACAAAATGTAATAGAGAAATCCAGTGAAGACCCTCAATGAAAGATTTCAAAGGAGAAAAAGTGAGAGAGTAGAAGTTATATTTTACTTCTTTGGGAAGAGACAGTTGTAAAGTGGTGGCATCTCCCAATGATATTATTAATGCTGAATGTTTATTGAAAAACACATGAACATAGCCATTAAAAAATGAGAAGTAGCAGCTTTAGTCTTCCATTGAAAAGAATAAATCAGCAGACTATCTGAAAAGTTAAGTTGGCAATTACATTTTCCTACTGCTAGCTGTTCCTGCTTGCAATATTCCTTTTTATCTTGGTTAGCTTAAATAATTCCGTATTTTTCAAATATTTCCAAGGCCATCATTTCAAGAAAATAGTGGATTCAATCAATGTATGTCAAAACAACTCAATTTTTGATAACAGAAAAATGTTCCATAAACTCTTGTTGCAGACCATTTGCAATTGTTAGATGTTACAATGAATTTAAAGTTTTACCCCTATCTTTGTCAAAATGCATTGCTAAGTCAGAACTTAGAACTGGAAAAGTCACTCTGCTCAGAATGAATTTTTCAGTGACCTGCCTTCTGACTGCTATTACAAGTACTTCCAGATACTGCCTCTCAATTTAAGTTTGCAATTAAAATCTGATTTCCAGAATGAAATGAACTTTTCTATTCTGAAGTTTATAATTCACTTGTATCGCACTACCCTTACTTTTAATTACTCTTCAGTTTACTTTATGGACATTTGGTTAGAAAATATCTCAGAACAGACCTGCACCCCATCAGCAACCAACCGGCCATTCTATCAACTTCTACGTACATAGATGTAGCAAGCTATAAAATCTGATCCTTTTCACCAGTTTTAAGTCCTGTTCTCACCATTGCCACCCTCGGAAAATGACTTACTGCTACCAGACTGCCTGTGAAAGCTTTCCTGCTCACCGTGCAGTCTGCTCTGCTGTGCAGCAATATCTTTGTGTTCCCAGACATCAGAAAAGTTGTCAGCCTTCATATAGCAGCAAAAGCCCTCGTACTTCCAGCACTTCTGTTGTAAGCTAACCAGGAACCACTAAGGTGCTAGATCAGGAGAGACAAAGCCACATCTGACCCTTCCCTTCTGCCAACTCTTCAAGCCTTTGCTTCTGGAGGAGTGCCTCAAAACCTGTGCAAGCTGCAAAGTCTCAAAAGCTAGCTCTGAAGAAACAAGCTTCAGTGCAATACTAGGCTAAACCAAGGAAGTTCTTCACTAGCATTCACTAATCCACGTGAGTCAGATCTAATTCAAAGAGGAGACTTTTTTCTGTTACTTGTTGTCACAAGCTCTCTCAGTTCCCAAGTTTTCATGGTGTTTTGTGTCACGGGCTGGGATACAAGCTAAAAAAACGCGACCGCCTTTTAAGAAGTAACTCCATCAGTAAACCACTAAATCCCCTAGAGTTCCCTCAAGGGGCTTCGTTTGTATCTAATGCAGCCCGGGGTGGTGGGTAAGGGATTCCCGTTATTTCCTGCCACCCTTTCTCCCTGATGGCAAGGGAACTCGCTCCTCCTTCCAGGATAACCAGAAAACCCCACAAAAAACAGCTTTGGCTTTACCTTCTACCCAGAGCTCGCTGGGTCCCATTTCCTTCATCTCCGAGAGCTCTCCCCTTCTCTTCTGCATGGAAAATAAAAATAGAGAAATCTTTGGCTTACCAGGGTCCCAACGATAAGGAGCGGGCAGCTGCCTCTTCCTCTCTCTCATCTTCCTCCATTGCTCCTACTCTTCCTGCTGGCAGTTTCTCTCCAGATGCTGATCCCTCTCTCAGGGTACGTTTCAGCCTCCTGTCGAATCCTGCCCCCGCTGCTGTCTTACGGGACACCCCACGCCGGTCTGGTGGTGGATCTGCTGACACCTTCTCCTGCATCAGCTCCTGAATAAGACCAAAAAGATTTAATGTTTCAGACAAGGACTCAGAGGGGCTAGGCAAGGCCAAACAGAACAGAAAAGTTTTTGTCGACAGCCTCAGTTTTAGCCAGCCCAGCGACCGAGCGGCCGCCCGTCCCCTGCCAGGCACGGTCAGTGCCTCTGGCCGGAGGCTCCTGGGGCGGTGGCCCAGCAGCAGTGGCCACGGGGCTGCCCCGGCCATGGCCTGCAGGCTCCAGAGCCTTCTCCCCGGCAGGGTGCTGCCCCCCCCCCCCCAAAAACGGGGCTCCCCTCATCCTGCCGCCCCCCAACCCGGCACCCCTCACCCTGCTGCCCCCACCCTGCCACCCTCTACAGTGGCAGAGTCTGTCCCACTGGCAGCACACGGCCACCCCAACACCCCCTCCCGGGCCCAGAGCAGCAGGTGTCTCCCATTTTTCCTCATTTTAGCCCAGCTGTGGATGGTAATTAGGCCATCCGTCGTCCCTGTCTGAGCTGCACATACTTCACAGCCAGAAGCCAAGGGAAAGAATCCAAATATATTTGGTTTGGGTGTATTTTTTTGGCTTTGGCATTCAGAATTTTAGCAAGCTTGATAATACCCTTTATTACTTTGATGTGATTTAATTATGCTGCATGAACGTTACAAAGACAATTAGTCATTTATATTTCTTTAATGTAAACAAATGGATCTTGCTTCCAATATAAACTGTCTCCTTGGTCTGATTCATACTCTATTCCCCATCATATGAAAAACATCTTTTGTAGTTAGGAATAGCAGGGGCTGGCAGGGACATAGTGTGGAAATTAAAGCAAGGAAAAATCAGGCAGTCCAATCGTAAAAGTTTAGATAGTACATAAAGACAAGCAGAAAATACTGGAAACAAAAAAAATCAGATAATGTAGAAAGATTTATATGAGTAAAATATGTGCATACTACTAAATAATATTGATCTTGCAATGTCACTTGTAAGGTTACATTGTTTATAAGTTTAAAATCCCTACAGATCATTCTGATGCCTATATGATAGTCACCATAAGTAAATAATTGCATGTTATGGAAAATTTTCCTCAGCAAATAACCCATTAATAATTGAAGGCCCAGTAGTGTGAAGGGAGCAAGAGGGTATCTGAAATAAGGAAATTTATAGACTACATCCAAAATCCAAAATATACTGCCAGAATTTGGTGACCTGCATCCAGATTTGGGGTCAGTTTGAGCTACTCTCACCAATCATGGGGAAGATTTGATATAATTATACAAAGTCACAACACACAACATGCCATTCCTTATTTATAAGGCAAATATATATTCTGTTCTGCACCATAAGAGGTGTTTTCACTTACTGACTGTCAGCTTATGGTCCTTACAATTTCTCCTGCAAGCTTTATTTCAATAGAATTCCCAAAGTAAATCACTTCACAAGGGCTCTTGACTTTCAGCAGCTATAAAAAATAAGTCTTAATGTTGGCAGGAAACAGAACAGACTGTTTTCATCTAAAATGACCTTCTCATTTCTTATGCCTTCACCCTGAACAGCTTGCCTTAGGAATCAAAGGATATGAACATCCACTCAAATATTTCTTTTGAATTTATACTTTGGTTTTGGTCTGACACAAAGGTTTTGACATACCAAGAATTACCAGTTCTCACAGTACTTCTGGCTCTAAGGAATCCAGAAAAAAAACTGGAACTAGTAACACTCAATTAACATGCAAAACATCATTTCAAGCTTCACAGTAAGCTGTCTGCCTGGGCTGCTGCTGAACAGCAGCTAAGGTAATATATGGGCAGCCTGTCAAATAATATCAAAGTTGGAGCTGTTGATCTGAAATAAAATAAAGTTGTCTGCAAACACCACCAAGTATTTTGCAAGGTATTCTGAACTGCCTGTAGTTTCTGCAGAACTATCTTTCAGTGTGAATTGTGCAATGAAAGAACAGTAAGTACTCCTGGAGCCAGGGAGCCTGGATGCACAAATTCTCTTTCTCACGCTGCAGGAGTAGAGAAAATTCCTCTAAGAAAACAATTTGTATTGAAATCTCTTTAGGTGAACCTTATGGAGTCTTCTTCCCCCACCCTCTGAGTTTTCCTGCAATATCTGGACAATTTAAACCAGATAACCATAAAAGCTTTTGTTTTCCTTTCTGAATTGTAGGCTTTCTTTCTAGCCTTGCACATGCACTGCCTGAAGGTGACCCTGAGGCTCGGCGACAGCAGATGAACAACACTTACCTCTCACGGGTGCATTTTACAAACACAACAGAAACTTAGCTCACGTAGGCAACATCTGTCAGACTCATTAAGCAATTACAGTGATTTCTCAACAAAGAGGTATATAATAACTCTTATTGCAATAGTACCCTTAAAAATAAGAACTATTCTTATATGTGCACTGTGTTACCACATAATACCCCTTTTTGTAGGCTACTCCAGTGAAAACTAGTTAAAAAGCTATTACTCATTAGACTTCTGACAGGTTCTCTCAACATCAAGTAACATCTCCAAGATCTCACCATAACTTACCCTGTCCCTGTCCCTCAGCAGTTTTTTGTTAGGCTTTTTTTTTTTTTTATCTGACCTGAAAACAACCATCTATTTTGGGCAAATGCAATTGTTTAAGCACATATAATGCTGAAGCCCTTGCCAAGAGTAAGACACAACAAGGTAAATGCACTAAGTGAAAGTTGGGCCTGAGAGGAGAACAAAACAAAACACTACAAAATGCAAAGAGAAAAAAGCAACCATTTTTATCTCATGCAATTTTCCAGGCTCCCACTCATGGGAAAAGTGCCAACCAAACCTCTAAATAGTACCATACTATTCTTAGGGGAAGGCAGAGGGAAGAAAGGGGGAACTGGGTTTTGGTTTGGGGAGGGCAGGGTGGTACTAGTTTATTTTTTATTAAATAACACCTGAGAAACACAAAGTTAAATTCCAGGAAATACTCTGTTGTTCAAAGAATCTAAAATAATGATGCGTTTTTGCAAAAATAATGAATTCTACAAAGACTTGCTATATCAGCACAAATGCTCATTTCAATATGTAAATCTCTGAAGTTCTTAGCCAGGAATGATTACATTTCTCTTAAAGTTGGATTAAGCAATTATAAGTACAAAATTATGCAAAGGCTAAAGTTATTGTTAATAACAGGTTTTCACTGACCTCATTAATTCAATTAACAAAAAATGTTCTCCGCTTCATATAATTTCAAACAAGGAGGTATTCTACTTGGGTGCCTGTCCATCTGGTTCCTCAGCAGAAAAGTATTTGCCAAAAAGCCTAATTCACAACAGTCACTCTGTCAAGGGAAAATTCCACACACATTTTGTGAAATAGAAAAATAACAGAGTTGGAATATGACAGCTCAAATTCACTTTAATAAGTACAAATGCAGGGCACAAAAACTTGACACATCATTTTACAAACAAAGCAGCTTTCATGCTATGCGCAACACTGAAAGAACATGCATATTTTAAATAGCACACTAAGAAATAAATGAAAAAGAAAAGATGCAAACTGATTGCAAAGGAAATTGGTCATGATGAGAGTCCTAGCAGAACTGTGTCACCTTTTGCTCAAATGCAAAATGAAAGTATATTCATGCTGACTTGCATAATGTCAAAGACTAATTTTGGAGAAAGCAACTAGGAATAATTGCTCCACTCTTTTGGTTACTCCTAGCTGAAATGTTTACAAGTGTATGTTATGAATGATAATCTACCATCCTCATGCCCACAACAGAAAAAGAGGCAGCATTTCTAACAGAGTGTATTACAGTGTCAGAAAAAAACAGAACTGGAAGCTGGTCATTACACATAACAGAACCACAAGCTCCAAACACTAGAGCAACTATCAGAGAGGCCCCAGCAGAAAAGCTGGCTGGTCAAGTGGAAGAAATTAGCCCAAAGCAAAAGCCTTTCAACAAAAACATGCATAAACAAAAGAGTTGATTTCGTATTCATTTTATTATCAGCAATGGTGAAGAGTGGCAAGTAGGAAAAAGGCCAAAGGAAAGCCTTTCTCAGAAACAGAAAGGAAGAGCAAACGTCAGTGATGACTGGATTGTACCTACAGAATTTTTTTTAGTATATATGTCAGAATCATTTGTTTTTATGAGAAAGCAGAAAAACATAACAGATCTGACAAATTTGCAAAAAATTTCCAATACCTTTACTTATCATGTTCGGATGTACATGTTAAGTTCCAGTAAGCGCTGGAGCCATCTCAAGGCACAGTCCTTGTCTTCTTGATTCACAAACATGCAAGACAATATATTGTCCAATAAAGAGGAAATTTAAACTGCAATCTGAAACCAGAAGTTGTGTTTTAAAATCAGTATCATGAACAATGCAGTAAGGTCAATCATTATGCAACATGGAGGGCTTTTTCAACAATGAGCATAACACCATGACACATTCGGAGAGGTGGCTTAGTGCTCTTCACACTCCTTCACCTATATAGTAATTCTACAGCAGAAAGTATCGCCTCATGATAAGATGCAATGTAACAGCAGAACAGCTATGGTTGTCACAGAACATCCCGGTAAGCTGATTTCAAACACAAGCAGCACATTTCTGGAGACTCAGCATTAGCTGACACAACACTTAATCACTATCTCTAAACTCTAATACAACTAACTATAATGATATATAATGCTTCTGACCATCTGACATCAATTCTAGGCAAAAGCAGAGCATGAATACAAAAAAGTACCTAGTACAGATCCGTTGTTGGGGTCCTTAAATCTAAATAAAGAATGCAGATTTCAGAAACACCACAAAACAAAATGGAAATGACAATGATGATTTTCACTATTTCCTCATCTGTTGATCTTGCATCAATAATATTTAAGACTAGTGTGATTTAAGTATGAATTGCAAAGAAAATGAACATGCCAAGAAGTGGAGCTGTTATTTCCATGCTTTAAGATCTATTTAAAAATTGATTTGTTGCTCCTGACTAGATTTAACAGATGGGGCTCTCCATATATTTTCTAATGGCAGCACAAGGTACATGTTGAAAACAATTTGTAGTGCTTCATATGCTCTCAGATAATGTGTGGATAGCTTGTTTTTGCCTTCCCACATAGAATCAATGAAAGTTTTTAAAAGACACATTCAGAATATGTTTCTTGGCCTTTTTGATTTTCAACAGTTATCAGTAGAAAGAAAACAGCTACGACTTTTGTAGGGTTTATATATTACTCTCGGGAAATGCCCTTTCACACTTCTGAAGCTTTCCTCAGTCTAGCCTGCTACTACACTACAATGGTGGATAATAGCATGACATAGCTACCTATGATATGTACACAATATACAGTGTAGTGGTAGGCAAAGCTATCCAGCCCAGATCTAATCAGCTCATTCTGGTAAGAGAAGTATACCTGTATTTGCCTGGCTATTTACAGCCTTCTCCCCTTGTAGGTCATATATGACTTTCCACTTTGAGGAGAAGCAACATAAATTTTTAGCTATGAAATGCAAAAGGAAACAAACTAACAAAAAGAAAGGGGAAAGTCTAATTGCTACATGTTTATGTTTTAGTCTGGGGAGAAAGTTCATTGGTAACTATATGTTAAGATTGTACTGGAAAAAGTGGACAATGATATGTTCCTCCTTTATCTTTGCCCCTGCTTTAAAAAAAACAATCAGAAAAAATCATCTCAAAGTCAGTTATTCAATTGCTGTAAAATAATTTCAAGGAAGTTAATGCTCAATACCAAAAGAAATTAAGGCTTTGCTTTGGTCCAAACATTTCCTCAACTCAGCGTACTGTCTGTGTTTCAGTTAGTGTTTACTGTGAAAGAGAACTAACAGGCATACATGTGGCATATATACATGTAAAAGGTTGACAATTAGTGCTAATGAATTGCATGAGAGCAGATAGCAGCTTACTGTAGATCAGGTTCTCCAGCAGCTGCAAGACACAGTCTTGTTTCTAGTCTTTTTAACTTGTTTCCTTTTTTTGGATGGGGCAGTTTTGTTTAACATACAGTCCTTCATTTACGCTAAGATCAAGACAGGGGTCTACTGCAATGCTATTAGAAACTCTTGGGGCATTCAATTTACAGGAACAGGCATCAGCAGAATCTGTGTAGGTGCTTGGCAGTACCACAAGCCCAAATCCTAYTGCTTTCTCTCTCAGTCCCTATTTTGATTTTGTCATCCTCCTCCTTTCTTTCTGACCCCAGATGTACACCTCAAAACTAAATGCTGGCCTATATTCTGCTTTCCGATTCACTCTTGATCTTTATATTCAATCTTCGATTTATCTTCATTCTTCCTGTGTAAAAGGACATCACAACCAGAGTGATTAAAAAAAAAATCTGCTCTATAATTGGCATTTATTTGTTATTGTTCTCAGAAGAGCCAGTGAATTTTCTCATCTTCAGGAATTCCTGAAGGTGCCTGCATCTGTCCCTATTAGAAACTTGGAGAGTTCATTTTACTTCTCCCCCAGTTCATCTCAATATAAAATCTTAACACTCCTGTGACATTCTAGAACAAATATTTCAGCTTCTTAAAGGAAAAAAAAACAACAGAGAAACAAACAGAGGGAGAGAGGATGAGATTGGGGGAGAGCAAGAGAGAAAGTTAGCAAATAGCCACGCTATCAGAAAATCAAAGTGCATTTCCCAGAAGGTAACATGGCAACCACCATTAGTCAGGAAGTACGAGGGCAGACAAATGCAGTCTATTCTTTGCTGCAAATCAACCAGCTGTCTCTCATAAGCAGATTTAGGATTTAATCAAAACTTAATCAAAACTGTCTATCTAACCACCTTCAAACTAGAGGGAAATCAGACTGGAATTGTGTATTTGGCTTTTATCACTGCGGGTTGAATCAAAACCTCTGATATGAAAGATCACTAGGGAAGTGATGGTTCCTTAGTGTGGATAGGCCAGGTGACCAGCATAGTTGTACTGACACTTCTGCAGAGCATCCAACTCCCAAACTGAAATACTGTAATTCAAAGCTTTATATAAAGGCCCACACCCATGTGCATGCACACATACACATACATAACAGTTTCATGTTTGCTGATCTGGGAGACGAAAAACAAGTGAAGCCTGATACTTATATTTTATTCATTTTTTCTTTCTTTCCCCTGCTTTTGTTTCAAAATAATAAGAATACTGGGAAAAAGCTAACTTTGTTATGGAATTCAAAAAATATCTAACCATTTTAAAAGAAACTTTGAGATAACTTTTTTCATTCATGCACATTTTATCCCAGAGTTCTGGCTAACAGACCTGGATTACATTAAACTTGTTTAGTCTGGCTTCATAAGGTCCCCAAGATATTTTTCTGCCTTCCTAACCATATATTCTTCATTTTGTATCCACACATTTGATTTTCTAGATGTATAACTTTGTAATAATCTATATCAAATTGCATTTCCTAGATTTTAGAGTCTCTTATTCAGTCAAAATCTTACTGAATTCTTATTGGGCATTCCCAGTTGTTTGCAACTTCTCCAAGGTTAGTGTTATTTGCATGTTTTATAAATGGCTTTTAATTTTCTTTATACCATCATCTAAGTCATTAAGAAAAATAATACATATTTACACAGATCCATGGCCCCAACCCTTCAGAAATTTTCCTAATTAGACACAGATAATCTTTGAATCAACAATTTTTCAATGAGTTATACATTCACTTCATGACATTTACATCTAGGCTTTACCTTTCTGAGCTTGCTTTGGAGACAGTCATATGGAATGATAACCAAAGCTTTACCAAAGCTCAAGTGTGCCACATATACTGCTTCATCTTTATTCATTACGCCAATAACTATCTCAGAAAATGATTAGATAGATAGGCTCAAGGTAATCAGCTCCTAACTATTCCAAGTGGATTGTTTATTACTTTATATTCTCCAAGTCTATATTCCTGCTTATCCCAAATCTGACACATGCCAGAGGCCCATAGATGTTGCTCACAGATACAGGAACTTTAGAGGGTTAAAATCTAGACCAATGGGGAGAAAAAATATTTACTTAAAGCTGATTACAGGTTTGTTCCAGAGTCCAGAAGGTTAAGCTAGGTCATGAATACTTCTTTAAGATCTCAATTTTCTGGATATTATGTTTCCCATTTTCCTATCTCTCTAAGTTTACTCACGCTCTACAAATTCATGAGCACAATGATTAAGAGTTCAAAAATTACTTCAGCTACCTTTTCCTTAAGCATTGCAAGGAGAATTTAGTCAGATTCTGCAGACTTGCACATTTATCCCTGAAGTATCCTATAATATGTTTTGTAGGTACATTGACCTAAATTTCTATTTTATTGTTAAAATTAATTTTTGGAAATACTGAGACACAATAAGCATTTTTGCAGAAAAGCTGTTGAACTAAAATTTAGCCTTCTCTGAATCACGGAGTATTTATGTGCCTTCTGGTTAGTAGTAAAAATACACTTCCTTTGTTTCCTCTCAGTTCTAGACCCAGTGCTTGTTGTCTTCTGCAGTGCTTCTTAACTCAAACTCTTGTCCTGTTTTATTCCTACAGATTTGTTCTATTCCTTTGCATTCAGCCTCAGTAATATGTTTTTTTTTCCCCATTTTGTATTATTTCTATTTCATTTTCAAATCATTGAAGAGCTTCTGATACAGCCATTGTGCCTGTTTGTACCCTTCCTATTTCACCGCCACACTGAGAGGTTGTGGTCGTGCATGTAATGCAATCTCCCTCGGCAGCTGCACTCCTTCCTTCTCGTGACTTGTCTGCCCAAGAAATCCTCCCTATCAGTCCCCTGTGTTTGTGGAAGTCTGCTTCTCTCAAATCTGCTGCCCTTATTCTGATGGTCCAATACCTTTTTTTCCTTAGAAAAGTGAACTCTTTAATGATCATTTCTTACCTGGCACTTTTGACTTCAGCTTCTTATTTACTTCCCTTCTGTTAATCAGAAGCTAACGTAAAATGGCTGCTCCCGTAGCTTTCTACAGCCTCTGCAACAAAGTCCCTAGCACATTCTAGGACCTTTTTCATTGTTAGTGCTCATATAGTCTTGCTAAAAACTGGGAAGGCTATTAATACTACAGTTCTAATAACAGTATTATCTGCATCCCCGCAGATATTACATTAATAAGAATTAGTGTATTGTTATAATTATTATTTATTAATACGATCAATATATAATAATTATAATCTATCGTGTTATTATATAATAACATGCATGGTTGTAATATAAGAAATATAATTAATAATCTTCATAATATAATCAGCAATTTAATAATATATTATTTTACTATTACCATATTTTTATATGGCAGAGTGAATTCATACAAGCAATTCTTAAAATCACTTAGGAAACAGTATTTGCAATATCCTGCTCAAATAGCCCCAAACACAGTAGTGTCTCTTCCCCTTGTGCTGAGACACCATTTTCAGTGTTTACATTTTTCCTGCTAGTGTGATACCTCTGCTCTGGCTCATCACAGAATTCAGAGGAGGTATATTCAGAATATCAGAATATAATATACATACCCAAATGTCCATAAACTAAATAATTCCTCAGAGAAAAAACAAGTGCATATATATTTTCATTAGACTATTGTACCTAGACTCTAGGATAAAATCATTCTTCACTAAAAATGAGTAGATAGTTAACATAAAGTAAGAAATCATGCTTCAGGACAAAGTAAGCTTTGCAGTTTTGGAAAGGTTTCAAGTATTGTTCCATATAATCACTTTACTGATTATTTTTTGTAAAAATCTGTGTTTCCCTTCCCCTGTATTCTTTCTCTACAGTCCTCACTTGCAGGCTTTAACCAGCACATGATGAAATAAATAATAAACTTCGTATTTTATTTCCTTTCAGCCAAGGAATTCTAGGAAATTATAAATATATTACTTTAGACTCATAATGATCCTACAGTTTCTCTATAAGCAGTTTCAAATATACCAGTTAGATGTTAACAGAAACCAGAAAGATCTAATCTCTTCAGTATAAGCTCTAATTCCAGTAATGATTAGGTGGAAAATGGGGTGTGCTGTTTACTTGCTAGAGACAGCAATTATCAGTTATCCTAAAAACAAGTGCCTAAATAACCAAGGCATGGTTCTGCAAACAGTTGCATATACTGTCTTGATTTCCTAAGAAAATGAGGCTTATGCCTTTAACTCTATTAACCTGCAAGTTCCCCCCCCCCTTTTTTTTAACCTTTTGGCCAATTCCAAGCAAATCTGACAGAGGACTGACTATCTCAAAGGCAGTGGCCGATAAAGAAGAGACACCTAGACCAGTTGCCCCTGCAGGAACGGCAAGTAGAGGTCAGCAATGCGTGAAGCAAGGGCAGCCAGTTGGCCAAACAGCATGTGCATAGGTCTGAATCCACCACAGAAAATACTCTGCCCCTTGCCCAGTCAGATGTGCAAGGGCCTTGGGAGGGAGCTAAATGCAAAGAGAAGGATACCAGGAACATCTTAGGAAAACGTGAAAAGCTTTAGGGTAATGAGAAGGTCCTCCGGTTATTGTAGTGGGGAGTCATATCAAGTATTGATGATGTACTACAAGCTTTGTGTTATATTTGTGGGAAACAAATCAACATAAACTCAAAAAAACCAGACTGCATTAGTTCTCGTGGTCAGGGAGCCATTTGTAAGTTTGCTGATTTTGTGCAAATATGCGTGTATCACTCTTATCATTCCTAGAAACAGTGAGAACAGCATTCCAAATAAGTCAGCTACTTCTGCCAGCAATTACAATTTTCATAGTGGAAAAAAACTTTCTGTTTAATATGGGTAACATGCAAGTTAACAAAGAAATACAGTCTTTGCCAATGTCAGCATCAGCAATACTGTTCAACATTAATGCTGATTTGCAGCTTACAACTGTTTATCCATTATTCAACATCTGTCCTGGTCTGCAGGTGGGAGAAGATTAGTTTTCTTAAGAACACAATTCCTCTACTTAAAATATTGTAAGCAATCAAAATTCAAAAATCTGGAGTTTTTCCAAACATAGCAAAAATTATATATAATTTTTTCAAACCTTTTCAACCTTGTGTCTAGTGCATTCATTCTCTCATATTAAAATTTCTCTCTCAAACACAAAGTTACCCAGAAGTTCATCTGCCCTCAAAACATTGTTCATAAAGAGAATTAGGCTAGCAATGTACAATGAATATCTTATTAGACACTTTTCACCTCTTTTTTCACTTCCATTTCTGTAAACAAGTTGTAATTATTTTTTTCCACTATTCAATAGTTCTACTCTAATTATTTCCTGGTAACTAATTACAGTTTATGGAGGATTGTAGGAGAATTGATCATTATTCATGTTGGTGATTTGCTATTCACAATCATATAAATGGCAATTTTTATTCTCCAACTGGGTAATGTCAACTTAAAGTCAAGGAAAGAATTCCTTATAACTAAAATTTGTAGGAGATGCCTTGGGAATATTTAAAAATTATTTCCTCCCTCCTCATATACCTAACTATGTATGTGGATCTAAGAAATAAATGCTAGCATTTATAATACTAATAAAAAGACATTCCTTCTATCAAAAATTACAATGCAAGCATACAGCAAAATAGATCAGATAAACACACATACAGTAGTATATTGAAGCAATGAGTTTTTTCATCAGTGCAGAAGAGAGTGCTGTCAGCACTATAAAACCCTAACCTCTTTCATGTTTTCCTTGAGAGTTTTCAAGTAGGTGGACTTTTCAGATGTTAAATTGCTGCATCTTTCTTACCAAACATGGAAAACTTTTCTCTGCTGTCAGTGAGGAAAGTGGACGATGACACAGTAGAAGCCACATGCACGTGCTGAGCAGAGTCCTCTGGACATTTCTCTTCTGAAATTCCAAACAACACGGCTTCATTCAGATTCAAACCTTTACTCTGCAAGTCCCTCAGGAGAGCTGTAAAGCTTTTTCTGTGGGAATTATTAGCACCTGCAACAACATGCCATGGACCTTCCTACAGGAACATATAAAACTTGGTGAAATAAGTCAGTTAAACAGCAAAGAAATCAACAACAATGACATTATCACTGGGGAAAACAAAACCCTTCATGCTTTGGCAAGTATCATTATGGCCATGTATTTCGTTTGGACATTTAGAAGCACCATGAAACATCTTCCTCCTCCTGGAGGAAAAGAAGCAAATTCCGAGGTCAAATAGAACGAAACCAACATGATGGTTGAACATGATCATCAAGGTCTTTATCCAAACAGAAAGCAGGATATGCTATGGTAACACACAGGCAGCACGAGTGGGGTGCTGTGGAAAAACACAAGTCTGTGTAGGACAGCCTTAACCAGCCTTAACAGCTCTAGCAATATTGCCCCAGGCCTTCCATAATAGTTAGCAGACATGAAGGTCATACACAGTGTTCATGGCTATTGTTTTTGCCATCTCCAGTCTTGTTTTCTATACGATACCCTGACAACCATTCTCAGTCAGTAATGCATGGTAAATACTAAAACCAAGATCTAGACATAGCTTGCAGAAAGGCTTTCTTTCACTGAAAGGAATTAACTCCTCTTCTCTCCAGGTATTGCTAGTTCTAGCAGAGATGAAGGACACTTGGAGACAGACGTGGAGAAGACTGCATAGGAAAACACAGAGACCCAAATGTAAGTTCAGGAAGCAGTACAGCCAGGTTAACTTGGCTACTTGAATTAACTCCCTTAGCAGAGCTGCAGTTTCAAAATAACTTTGGCTGAACTAAGCCTGGGATGTTTCACCACACTGCAGTGAAATCATGCCCTCAGAGCAAAAGTGATTGTTTTCCAGAATGTGCTCATGACTAAACATCTGCAGAGCCCATTCTGTTTACAATGAGTAGGCTAGTGCTTTTACAAAGAATATAGCTCTTAGAAAACTTTTGGCTTTGTTTAACACCCTACAGAAAGAATGAGCATGAGCTCAAAGTATAAGCCTATATATTTGGGAGTTAATTGTCAGAGACACAGGAAAATCTAGCACTGTTTAATGTTCACAACATTAACTGTAAGCAAAACAATTAAATTCAAATATTGTTGTGATCTACAACCACATAATCCTTTTTGAAGTTTCATAGGATTACATCAAAGTAACTGTTGACAACTCCTGACTATTAAGCTGGTATTTTACAACATAATAAAAAAATTATATACCAAAAGTTGTTTGGAAAAGAACTAGAGTTTAAAGCTTCCCTAGATGAGCCATAAAAACACTGTAAGTCAGCTACACTGCTATTGCCATTTACTCAGTCTAAAAGTGTCATAGTGAAGAAAAGAATATGCAGGGTTCAAGGTCAAGCACAATCATTCAGAAGTTAACAGAAACAGCGAGCCTGAGGTGGCCAGAGCTTTGCAGTGCATCTGCTGAGACCTCCTGTAGCAAGCTCCCCAGAGAATACTGTAAAGCTTTTAGACTCCAAGATACAAGTTTCATTGGCATGAAACTAAATGAGCTGCCTTTTTAAACAGAGAAGACAAAACAGGAGAGGGAAGGCAGAACACAATAAAAATAATATATACACAATTCTTCCCTACATACTGTCCTTGGAGGCACATCTTTGCTTTTAGACTTGATTTTACCCAGCTCAGTAATTTTCTGAGTTGCAGCAAAATCAAGCCAGTCCCCTCTGGTCCTTCGGAAGCTCCTCCCACCCCTCTAAGGCCAAGGTGGCTGCTCCCCTCGAGCCCCTCGCCTGCTGCAGGTGCAGGCTCCATAACCTTCTCCCCCCAGTGGGTGCAATCTCATCTGGTCTTCTTACAGAAATGTAATACCACTGTGAGCAAAAAATAAATAAAGAAAAATAAAAAAAGAAAAGTAAACAAATACTGTCCATAAGAGACAGCAACAGAAAAAGATGAACAAGAGCATGATGAAATGTAGCAAACTCTTTACAGTGTGTACTCTATCACTTTATGCATTTTCATTTATTCTCACAGATGAAGAATAAACTGTTTTGCCTTCAGTATACTGCATAATTCAAGTTACCTATAGCAAACATGAAAATAAGTCCTTGAATATTTCCTTACAAATTATGAACTCCACAGCCTTGAAATTTTGAAAAAAGCCCACATTCTTTAACCGAATAAAAATATATGCATATGAAAAAGAAAGTAATCTTTTTCATTACTAGAGGAGTTTCACAGAACAGTCAATTGTTTTATTTCAGAGAGTTCAGTGCTATTCAAAGGAAAGCAACTTCAAGCCTCATCTTCTAGAGACAGTCTCTCTTTACAATCTCCTCATTTCTAGAAGAAAAAAATAAGATAATATTAAAATAGTTTTTGCACCATCCTAAAGGTAAAATAAATGAGTACTTACACTGGAACACAGGTGCAAACCTACAGCTACAGAATTTGGCTCAGTAGACTTTTTGTGATTTCTGCTACAGTTTTACAAAATGATGAATATGTTCGGCAAGGTATTGAAATTCTTCAGGATCAAACTGCAAACATAATACAAGTTATTAGGAAATTTTCTCATCTACTGTAATCACTCTTGTCACCTCTACCATAAGTAATACCACCAGAAACTGTAAAATCAGTCCTGACACTAGTTATAACTGCTTCAGAGTTGGCTGTTTCTAAAAATTTGGCATATAATATCTTCTGTCAAAATAATTAAAGTCTTTTTGGAAAGGTTTTCCTGTTCTGTCTGGATTTCTTTGTGCAAGGTCATTTGGAACCACATCCGTAACATTTTAATGGCAATTGCTGGACCTTCCACTCTCAAGCTGAGCTTTCTCACATAACTTTGACATTTTTTGTTCCCCAGACTGAGCCTGATGAACAGTTTGGGCTGATAATCCATCCCAACCAGTCATATCTGTGACTGCCAAAAGCAGCTCAATCACAGCTACTAAAGCCACTAAAATGTTTCAAATTCAGAAGCTGATTAAATGTGTTTCAGGACTCCAACTATATTTCTGAACAAACCTAAAGTTACAAGTTTTAAAAAACACAACAATAAAGGGGTATCTTCTTTGGCAGTGAATTATAAGTACTTTCCAGTTGTCTTCCATGCTGTATATCACTGCCTTCCTGCTACATCTTCAGCAAATTGAGTTTCCAGCTAATAAAGGGATACAACAATTAGTCGAATGCATTGTGAGAATTGCCTCCAGTATTTGGCTCGTGTTTATAGACCCATCTATATACTAGTAAATAAAGATAGAGAAAATTGCCAAAATAGTTCACCTGATGATGTCTAAATTAGTAAAAACAAAACAAAACAAAAAAACCTATCTAGAGAAGAATATATACGTTGAAAACTCAGTTTTCGTTTTGATTTCCACAGTACTTCACACTACAAATATTCTAACCATCTTCCAATGGGATTACAGAACTTGAGGAGATGAATCTCCCTGGTGATCAGTGAAGCCAGCTATAAAAGCCAGATATGTGATCCATAAAAATATCCCTTTAATTCTAATTTGGCATCTGTCTCTCTTTTAAATTTCTATGAACCAGAATTCTGAGAAAATTTTGTCCTGAAAACACTGAAGTCCAGTATTTTCAAAACAAGAGGTCCTGGAGCCATGTCAGATTAAGTCACCAATCTTGCTCATAGGACAAGTGAAACATGGGAGACCCTGAGCAAGGCAGGGCTCCCAGCACTGCTCCCTGGGCAGAGCCACCCTGCACCACACGAGCTGCATCCCAGGACTAGGAGGATTCAGGAACACTCCAGCCCTAACCTTAACACAACAGTTTCACTCCAAAGTACAGCAGGATACAGAGGACAGTCTCCTTGGTCCTTTATTTCCTAGAAGACAGGATTCAGTGCTTTCAGGGTCCGCATCTCTGGAGCATGCTTCTCATGGGCTGTGACCTGGAGCTTCCAAGGTGCAAGGATGTGACTGACTCGCAAAAGTCTGATTCAGCAAAGGAAATGCCTAACTTTCAGGGTCTTCTGGGTATTTTATTTGCTTAGAAAATTTCCTGCCCACTACTTCCTCAGCAATAGGTAAATTCAAAGAAAACACCATAGCTGCAAGCCGCTGCAGTACTTCTAGTTAATGCCTAGGCTGTCCAAGACATGGCAGTGCATGCACCTTTCATTAACCCTGCCTGGGTACTCACACTAAGGCTCTGACACAGCTGATCACCATCTACAAGGCTGCCCCAGGCAAAACATTTGGACACTTTCATGAACAGAGGCTATCTGTAATCAGCTTTTTGTCAGAACCCAGTGGTGCATCATGCATGAAAATCAATAACAATTTCCCACTACTGCCCAAGCTTTTATTATGTTTATATTTTAAATGAAATAGAACTTCCTCTAAATCACTGCCTACCACTATGTTTTGGTATGCCATATGATTTGAGAATCTATGTTTTCCATCTCTATTGAGTTGCACATAGAACGTAGGGAGAATATGCTCCCACATTTAAAATGCTTTAGGTATACAAACGGGGAAAACACACACACACACTTCTTTTTTTTTGTATATAAATGTTCATGGAAATCAAATCATAGTTTGAATTTTTAGTTTTCTGTAATCAGTGGAAAACAAGTTAAACTTAATCATCGATTTCCAAAGGTAGTCTCCAAGCATTTTAATTTAATTAGGAATTACTAATAGTCTGCCAAAATCTTTCACTTGACCTTAATCTGCTTCTTGCGATGTGAAAACACAACAGAGCATGTCAGTTGGAATGTCACCTGGAAGACTGACTGGGTCCACTAACCAGTCATTCTCCTGGCCATTACACTGAGCTGTCAGAATGAAAACATGTTTTTACTTCTTAGCTTCTTATTTCAGTAGGGATCAATTTACATTGTGCACATAATCTCTGAAAGACAGATTGACTCGGAGATAACTTAAAAATAAAAGCTTCTAATCTATTTTTAAATGTTAAAGTACCTCTGAAAATACATATTTTTCTTAATCTAGAAGACAAGTCATCTTTTTATTTCTTTCTGTTAATCTGTTCCACGAAAACAGACTGGAATTTTTGTAATTCTCTGGTTTATGAAGGTTTCTAACTAACTCACTTCAGTGGAAATGGAAAGGGAATTTTTCCTCAAATTGTTATCTTAGAAACAACTTAATTGTGTTTCCACAGGTCAAGTTTCAAAGGCCTGAACACTGACTGAAGAGAGCGAGCAATACAATGATTATTCTGGGGCCCACACAGCTGCCCATCAGAAGACACTGCAAGGAAAGTCTTTTTGGACAAAGATTTTCAAAATAATCAAGGATCAACAATTAGCAAGAGAGCATTTCTTACAACGAACTGTAACTATCAGTGAAAGAGGTCCTTTGTATAAGATGACATATACAGTACTCACCTGAAGTACATGCCCTATTTGTACAGACACCATCATGTCTATACATGAAAAATTTTAAAAGAAAAAAGGAAATTAACTGAAAGTCTGCCTTTAAATTCCATTCACTTTTACTTCTTTTGTATGCATACTGAACCATGCAATCCAGTGTTATGTCTGCAGCAAATAATCCATTCATTGCTTTTAGGTCTTATCTGCAGCATTCACGTCCATCACAAGCTGATTTTACATCTGCATCATAAAAATATTCTGAATTCATATGAACCCTTCAAGTTGCAAGATACTGCAAGTTAATGTCATTATTTTTGTTTTATGCAACATATTGCTCATATTGAATACAACTACAGTTCATTTCTGTGCAATTAGGAGAGATTAAAATGATTTCGTTCTCTCATGAAGACACTCGAGAGGCACAGAAAGGCTCTGTCCAGATGAAAATAAGTTCTTCCAATTTTTAAATACCACATCATCAATAATATAGCTCTGGGCTTGGATGCAAATTGTAATAAACAGCTGCTACAAACCCATTTACTTGGTCTTGCTACTGGCCAAGGAAGAAGCTGGCTGAAAATAATTCACTATCATGGACAGACATACATATACACATTTATTTTATTCTACGCTTTCTTTGCAGTATATGTTCCAATATAATAATATTTCAAATATCTAAATAGACTAATGCTGAAGAGCCTGGAAAGCTGAACTAAAGCAATAAATATGCTACATACTTTAACCAAAAAGGTAAGGATCATCAACATTTATGATACAGATATGTAGCAAGGCAGAGGAAAAAGTTTAAATGATCTGAGGAAATTATCTAAAACCTACTGCATATGTCTCAGTTAAGAAAATATTTAGGTGAAGTGACTAAAAGAGTTCTGATTTTTTTGGAGAGTGAAGCCTCTTAGACAATGAGATCATATAACCATCACTTCTTTTTGGACACTGTCACAATGATTACTTCTCACTGGAATGTATCAAAAAATATCTGATAAGGAACAACTTTGCACTAGTGGGGAATGAGATGAGACAACTTTCCAGATTAAACCTGTACATTAAAAACAATGGGCATGTTCTTGTTTTAACGCTGAAAACTAGAATTATAGTAAATTCCTGTTATGTTATCTATATCTAAAGTATTTAAATGGCCCAGCTGAAAAAAATACGTTTCCTGCTCTATGAAATGTTGAGCTCTGTTTGTACCACGCTAGGGTAGCATTACAGAGGATTAAGCTACCATACATGGTTCTAGTCATTTAGTCATTCTAGACATTTTTAAATTTTAAATATCATTTCTCAATTTGGGGCTTGAATATCTAGTTATATACATTTGCATAATTTCAAACATAATTTGCTTAATGAAATATAGAGTTGTATACCTATCCTGCTGAGCTGGGATGACAAATCAGAGCCAAAGAACCAACACTTCAATTTACCTGATGTTGTGAGAGAGTCATTCTACAATATTATATTTTATTATCAATCACTGTATAACATACATTCCAGAATAAAATACATTTATCTCTATCAGAAAAACAATATACTGCAAAGGCAACTTTGCACTAAGCATTCATGCAATGCCTTTGAATTTGAGTAAAACTTTGTCCCCACTTTCTTTTCCAATTGGTTAGGCCATCAAAAAGTCCCTTATTAACAATGATGTAACTCTTAGAAGTTTCTGGAGATAGCTTTCAGATGTAAAGTTCTATTTCTTCCTTTATGCACATTAATTTCTTTAAATTAGGGAATTATACCAAAAAATATCATGGCATACCATAATTAAGAATATACCTGATACGTAGTCCCCATTTGATTGATGAGGAAAGTCATAAACCTTTCATAATCAGAATATCAATAAGGGCTTCTTGTCCTTCACTTTTATATGGCATCATAAAATTACACTGTATTTTCTGATATATGAAGTGAACATAAACCAGTCTTGTAGCATTCCACACCACTCATTTGTAGAGCTATAAATACAATTTTGTTTCATTTATGGAATTTGAATAAGAGCATAGAATTCCTTTATCTACAAAAAATTACATATTTTCACATTTTCCCTTGTGGATCAAAATAATAAAAAATTCTCTACATCTGAGGAACTATTAAATATTTCAAGCAATTCCCAGATAAGTCTGAAAATGCTTTCCAAAAGATGAAACATTCAGTAAGTTAGATTATATTAAATCTCAGTGTCCTATATATTGCAAAATAGATTTTAAAATGATTATACAATGACTTGTACCTTCTTAAATAAATGATTTCCAGGGGAAAATAATTTAGTATTATGATCTTCAGTCATTGATACTATAAAATTGTTTGAATGTTTTAAAAGGAAACTTTCAAAAGTGCTTTAAACATGCTTGATTCTTTGCATTTTTTCCACAAATAATAACAAGGTTAAGATTCAGGCATAAAAATGTGTTTCTTTAAAAACTTTCAATATAAAGTGTAATATAACAACTTAAAAAGAAACAAGCAATAATGCATATTCTGATACGCAGAGCTATCTGTGATCAGAGCAACATGTTTTCATGAACAATGGTTACAACATCAATCGACATTAACATTACCTTTTTATTACTGAATTACATTTTTAAAAAGGTTAGACATGCTTGGGTTTATCTTTTTACCTGAACATATCCATTTTGAATAGAAAATCTTCCCTCCACCAGGCCTAAAGCAGACCTGAAATTTCTCCTCCAGACGAGGGTATGACTTCCTCTCTCCTTACACCTGCAGATTTCCAACCATCGCGCTAACGAAGAGAGCACTTGTGATGCTACCAGTCCAACACAGAGTCCAACCATGAAGTCAGAATACACATTTCTAGGCCTGGACAGCCTTGCCCTAAAATTCTTGTGGGAGCTGTAAAGTGATTGATTGTTGAATACTTCTCACAGAAATCACGGGCCTCTGTCATGGCCAGGATTTTTGCAAAGACACAGGCATGCAAGTAACGACTTACACTGAAGCCAAAATTACAATATATCCATTAGGCTTCTGCAGATCCAAGTATAGAGTTTTATGCTATAGAAATCAGATAAAAATCTGTGTTACTACAGCTGAATTTAGAAACTTAAAATTGAATTAATCAGGTTATAAAGATACAATTGATGGGCAGATTATCATCATAATACTTACTGATTTCATGCAACATTGCACAGCCATTTACATTATAACATAGACAGCTATCATGAAAAGCTACTGTCACCATGTTCAAAGGGGAAATCTCAGACATGGCTCTAAATCTAAACTAGTTTTCAGAATCATTACATGTTATTGCAATTTACCTTTCATTTTCATTTAGTGAATAAAATGTGTTTGGTTATTTTATTTACGCATAGGTTTAACAAGTCTCATAACTTAATACAGCTTGAATTACTGTGTAATTTGTGTTCAGACTTGTATGTGCTTACACATTTGTTTAATTAAACTGACAGCACCATTTTCTTTGAAATCTGAATGCAGAAGCATCACAGCAGAAATGTGATAAAACCAAATACATGAGAAGACTGGTCAGAATCAGTCAAATTAATCACCAAAAATGCTTCTACTCACATGCAGAAACTGAAACTATTCAATAGTTAGTGAGAGGGAGAATTCTAGATACAGGCATGAGATGCAAAGGGAATGACAAAGCTAAAAATGGGAATAGCAACAAGGCTTTTGTTGTCTTGTGGGATGGCATCTGGAAATCAAAACCAGAGACGTTTCTGAATCTCAGACAGAGCTCAGTCACTGTTAATCATGGTCTAGTTCAAGGTGAGCTAAGCATTCAATTAATACTCACAGAACTTGGCCACTGTGCAATTTTGTGGCTTTTCCACTGCTTTGCCCCCAAGTTCCTGTTTCAAACTCCACATTCTTTTGCGGCTATTTAGGGAGTTTGGGGGGAAGAGGTATTTTAAAAGCAGACATTAATTGGAGTTCAACACTGGACCTAAATAAAACTATAACCCAAAATTAAAGGAAACAATAAATTAATTTGAATATGTTAGTTCTATGGTGACAAGTAAAATGTTTGGAAGGCAGCTATTTCAAACTACCCAAACAATAGCCAGGCAGACAACATTTCAGTCAGGATTTGTTGACCAAAGCTTTTAAATTAACACTTCAAAGATTAATTTTCAGTTATCCAGTAAAGAAACAACTCTTCAATTTAAGATAAAAATTATGTTAGTTTGAAAAGGCCCGGAGTCATTCCTGAAAATTCAGTTAATCTGAAACTCAGGCTAGTTCTACTTAGGTGCCTTTAGGAAGAGTAAAGTGCTGAATTTTAGGCACCCACTTTTGAAAATGATGACAAATTTTGTACATTACCACATGCACCTGTGTTACAGAAATCAGTGTAAGACCTATCAGGCAATTTGGAGGCCTGCAGAGAAGAAAAAAAGAATCTCAGATATTTTGGGGGAGATTGAACAAAATGTGGGAAGAGAGAAAAGAAACAGGATAACTTTTAAAATCAAGTAAAACCTGAAGAACATTTAGGTACAATTGAAAGAAGTTTGAGCAATCTCTGTTTTCTCAAGCAGTTCACACATCCAAACAACTACAGCTCTGACGCCATATGGCATGTCTGCCACTGAAATGCGGTGTCCAGACTTATTTGTATCTGCTCATTATTTATTAGACATAATTACATGAAATTTATTAAAAACCCCTTCTACTAGATCACTTGTATACACAAATGTTGGGGGGAAGGATGGTATTTCAAGCATCTAATTGCTAGGAAGTGTTAGTGTTAAATAAATAGAGTAAGAACTGTGATTTTAAACCATTCTAGTGTAGTTACTCTAGTGTGATCTTGCTTTCCTTGGAAAATAATATCAAACTAAGTCTTTGGTTAAAACCAAGCAACCGCACTGAACTAGATGGTTCAAATAACACATAAAAGTGCAGAACTTAGCCCTGACAGAGGGTTTTTACTCTTTTTTTTTTTTTGGGGGGGGGGGAACAAGCCTCTGAAAGCATAGGAAAGTAAAATAGGAATAAATAAAATGACTTAAATGTGACCCTATTTATTACTACCCAAGTAAAATTCAAATCCAGGCTGGTTTTGAATTATATCCCTGTTGTAAATCCAAGACAGCATGTCTACTCTAGTGCTAGTTCTGTTACAGGAAAAAGCTACTCTATACAAAAGGGACAACAATGTCTTATTGCAAACATTCATCAATATGAAAAAGGAGCCTCAGGACACACCCTACTTTTCTTTCCTTTTTTAAATAATAGTTATTCAAAGCAAACATAAATCAAGAACATTATACTTTAAGCCCATAATGGCTACAGCACCACAACCACAGCAGAAATTTCAAAACCGTGATGAAGACATCCAGTGGGATAAGTGTAAAACCCTCATAACAACTGTAAAAAGTGTAAAAGATAAGTGTAAAAATCTAGTAGGTCAACATACCTCAGAGCCTGATAGAAACTGTTCAAAACAGGCATACTGCATCAAAATGCATATTTTTCAAATACTAGAAAGCCAAAAAGTATGTCAAGATTAAGAGAGTTTTACAGTCCGAATGTTGCCGTATCCTTTCTTAGATGACATCAAACCACTTACAGGTCATTGCAATACCACTATAACTGTTGACAAAACCATACTGAAAGAACTCAGCTCAACTTTCTTGTGGGCAACAACATGTTTACATGATTAAAATTGTGAGTCAGAAGATTTCATGGTATTTCAGAGAAGTCAAGTTCAGAGGTTTCATGTCTGAGTCATTTACCCCATCTATAAAATGGAGACAGCTAGAGTTTCTCATAGACTTTGTAACCACTGATGAAAATGCAATTTTATTTGATCATTGCATAAAAAGCAAAGCACTTTTATCACATTTATCATCAGTGACAATTTCATCACTCCAGAGAATGGCTGAGATTGATCCATGTAAAGGTATGCACAATCATGCAAAACTATCGTGTCAGCCTGCATTTCTTCTAGGTCAGCATTTGGAGTCTTGCTAGTTTGCAAAGAAAACCAGAGAGATAACAGGAAGAAGATGCTGGATCTGATGGTATCTGATGGTATCTAATGGTTCCAAATGTTCCACCATAAGAATAAAAGACTGTTAAAAATGGAAAAGAAGATCTTCTGTACAAAATTTTAAGACAATACTAACTAAATATAAATGAATTTACGCATTTTGGAGAAAGAGACATCCTGTCTATAACTAGAAAAGAGAGACAGGAAAATGGCTTAATCAAATCGATAATGCAGTCAGCCAGCATTAACAAAACATGTAGTCTCATATACAAACACCTTTGCTAACTGCAAAAGCGTTAAATACTAATGGAAGACCTATGCATTTATCTAATGAGCTCTTTACTGCTGTAAAAGTATTCTTTCAAGTCAGTGAATTGGAGAATTTTGTCATCTGAATTTTCTGCACAGGACTTCAGTTATTTGGACAAATGGCTCTGTGGGGTCCTACCACAGCAGCAACTTCACCGTTGCTGCTAAGTCTACAGCTTCTTTCCATTTCTTTTTTTCTTGAAGAGTCTGTTGCTACACCTGCTTTCTTGCACAGCTTTGTTTTTATCGACAGTTAACATGTGGGAGTGCTCCCTTTAGTGCTTTTCTTTCCTTGACTTATCCAGTTCTTGCTCTGTATATACCATACCATACCCAGCTGAGACTGGTGCCAGTTTCTCTGGTGCCTCTGAGCAAACATGGTACATTAACTTCCTTTTTAATATTATTTTTCCATATGAGCAACAATTGGAGATGCCATAAGGCACATAACACGGCTGTACAAATGCATGGGAGGGCCTAGTAATGAAAAGGACGGGGTAATGCATCTCCAGAGGCAAAGGTAACCAAAACGAATGCAATCACTCTGGACAGCTTCTAGTCATAAAAAATAACTGGGATTGGCTTAGGACACCCCTCCAAAAATTCAAATTTTCCTCACACATGCTGGATTCCAGAAGCTTTTTTAAGTGATGTACAGAAAAGAATTAGCCTCTGGTAATGGTGTAAAACCCGTCATCCTTAGTCCCAAAGTGTTCTATCAGACTGAATATGATTCTGTGAATAACCTTCCACTCAGACCATAATATGTGTCCTACTGAAAAGAAACCTCACATTCAGCTTGAGGTTAGACATACAGCAACACTTGATCCAAGTTAATCACTGCCATGTGGAAGTAAAATTCACCCACTGTGAGATACTCAAATAGAGATTTCTGGAAGCAGCCATATTGCAAATGACACTCAAATCACAGAATTATACTGCTTCCCACTTAACATTGCCTGTCATGGGATATCATTCAGGGGGATATTTTGAATCTGGCAAACTCCAGCTTTGACATAAATATGCAGATAATAAACGCAGCATTTTGTCACTGTCTGCAGCTTCAAAGTCCTACCAGCTCCGACAGGTGAACTGCCCTGCAATGCAATCCCTCACTGCCGCACTGATGGATTTTCATCAGATCTCATCTCCAAGTGCATCTTTGTGGTTTCCAGATAAGCTTCAATTTCATTTCTCATTTTGATGGTCTATAGAAACAGCATTTCTGGGGATTTTTTTTTTTTTTTTGGTATCACAAAGAACAAGTTCCCAGAAACATGCGTGTATCTGTTTTGCCAGTTAGTGGTTCTCCCGCTTTGTTTCTTGTTCTGAAGAAACACATAGCATTTCTGAGGGCTGAACCTGAAATACAAGTGGATGCACTCTGGATTCAAAAGCCTCTTCAAAACATTTATGCTAAAGCTGTTGATATAGGAAGGGAAACCATTCTGTAACAGAAAGTAACGATTAAGTGAACTCACACCTTGGTTATTTTAAAAGCGCCGCACCGCACGGCTCCCCGGCCCTGACCAGCCTCCCCGGCCTCTGCCACCCTGCCCAGGCCCCGGGCCCCAGGGCTCCTCTGCCGCCCGTGACCCTCCGGTCCCACACGGACGTTGTGGCAGGTTGTCTTCACCTCTGGTCCACCACAGATAATCCCTTTTCTGCTTTCCAGCCACTACAGCTGGTGGTGGCTGCAACCAGCATCATTTATTAACCCCGCGCTGGGGCACGCAGGGTCTCTGTTTAACAACAAAGATGTTTAATGCTGACTTCAGAAAAGCACTGCTTTTTTAGCCTGTGCTTTCTCTTCCAGGGGGATCTAAGGCTCTTCTTCCCTATAATCAGTATGGTTTACAGATATAGATTACACGCTGTACACTACTCAGAGGATATATCTTTCCACTGAATTACTATTATCTTCATTTGCAAAAAACAGATTTGTTCATGTAGGCAGTAAAACACTAACATTTGTAAGTCCACATGAAAGACACTGAAGTGGGACAAAGAAATAAAGTGCTACCATTTATTATTCTTCAGTTCTTCAGTACCCTGGCAAGCATTCTCTACATCCCATAGAACAAATAGCAGGAGATGTGACTTTGGAGACTCGTGAAGAGAGGTAGGAAATATATGAAACTGGCAGTGTTATCCATCAGTGACAATGATAAAGCTTCATGAATATGTATGCTGCTCAGTTTTAAGACCAGTGAAGTTCATAGGTACTTCTGCTTATTCACAGACTGCAACTTCATAGCTTGGCACATTGTATTCTTGAGAGAATTTGAAGTGAAATGTTAAATAATTGTCACTTTCACTCAAAAATGATTTTCCCAAATAGAAAACAAAAACAAAAAGCACTAGAAGGTTTCAATTATTACTGATTAATTAAGTCTGACAGTCCTAAGGCCTCGGTGGAGTATTTCAATTATTTGCGTAAATAACTTTTGATATCCATATTGTTTAAGGATTTGCTGTGTAACTTGAACTCTATTAGAAAGTAAAACTTTGTTTTATTAGGAGTATGGATAAAATAAAATAACAACCTATAAAATGAAAGAAGAGATCCTAGGGAATTGCATCAACCGAGGAGTTACAAGTCTTGCAGAAAGGAAGGTTAAACATAATCTCTAATTTATGGATACAGAGGCTGAGCCAGAGGACAAGGAAACCTCTCCTCTCCAATTCCAGAGCATGGGCAACTTGTATCTTTCTTGCTTATGCAAACTCCTATAAATCTGCTCAGTTTCACTGACAGATGATATATCAAATTAAGGCACTACCATCTTAATTTAGACAGAATAAAAACCAAAGGTGTCCAGCACTAGCGGACACCTTGAAACATGATTGCAAGTGTGCTAATGAAGGTTGCTCAGTAAGTCAGGGACAGAACTGCATGGAGAGACATTCTGCCACAATATCCTGGGGAATAAGGAGTAGGTAATTCTGTGATAGGTAGTTCTTATGCAATATATTCTTTATAGTTCATGACTTCGAAAAGAAACGAACAACAGCTAGCTGTAGACACAGCTAGCCTATGTTCATAGGTGCTGTAATTGTCATTTTCTTTTGCTCCTTCCCAAAATGTGTTTTAACCTAGGGCTTTTTCTTACCAGCACAAACACACACTTAACCTTATATTGAGAACAATCCCTTACCACAAACTATTCACATCGCATTTGTAGCACTAAAACTTTAGGCAAGGACTTACACACACACTGAGTTAATACATTGCAAACATTAAGTATAACAGGAACTGCATATGCTGCATAAAATGAACCACATAAGCGTGTCTTTGCAAGACTGAGTAGCAGATGATAAAACCAGATTGTCCTTTTTCTTCACAATTCTATAGCATCTGAAATAGTAGAGCTTTGACTCCAAGCAAGGTATTTAGGAGTGAACTGAATACAAATTAAGTAATTGATTAAACAAACACCAATAATGTTAAATTTCATGAAGGACTTTAGAGAATACTATATAAAAATAAACAAAAAATCAAAATTAAATATTAAGCTCAATGTAGTTTTCTATTATTTTTCATTTTAATAAAAGCCAGTCAAAGTCTTGGGCCAAAATAAAATAATAGAATAAGTAAAACTTCTCCTAGCTGCTCATACAGTCTGTACTAGGCAAGAACATTTTAGAGCAGAACAAGCAAATATACCTCTCATGTAAAATTAGTCGAAAAGGCTTTAAAAATCTGCTGCTGAAATCCTAAGAGTTTATAGTGAGATTGGTGATTTACGGCCTCTGCTTTCAGACAGATGCTAAAAATTGATTTGTTCAGTACAAGTCTCATGGTGCAAAAAAATCAATTATGGATTTCTGTGAATGAAGTAGTTTGGTAAAGATTCATGAGCTTTATATATAACAGTCTAACCATCAAAGTTGTGTGAATGAGGACACACCTCCTTAACTATCCTTCATACTCTGAATGATATCATTTGGTACCTATTTAGTGGTTTTGATAGTCTCAAAAAGAGTAGTTACTTCAAAAGGCTGCACTTCCGTGAATAATGTCACATAAATCAGCACGGCCCACTGCATCGTCATCCCAGGCTGCACTGCTCCAGCTATAAGGGTTGGCATTTTGGACAGTGACAATGCCAGCACGTCACTTGGGAGTGAAAAATGCTCATGGGTTTGCCAGGGACTTGGTCTTCCTGCCTTATACCACTGCAAGTTTGTTTGCTGTAGTAATATGCAGAACCTGCAGTTTCCCAACAGTGGTGAGTGCAGTAAGTGAGGCAAAACGATTGTGAACGAGCCCTGTTTGTAGGCACCGTGCTGCTCTGGGTCGAACCAACCCATATGAGTTCTCTTGGGTTGCTGTTAACATGGGAGCATTCAGGTGCACAACAGTTTGCAGGCGTGCAAAACCATACCCCTGTCCTAGGGACCTTCTTATGTAGACTGTTGCCATCTGGAAATGAGAATTTTTTGGTGTTCCACTGGTGGCATTTCTATGAAAAAGTACCTAGCAGGAAAGCTAGGAACCCACAACTATAAATTCACTATAAATGCTTTAAGATATTCAGTGATCTTCAGGGTGCTGCTGAAGGGAAGAGTGGCTCAGACTAAGCGGTTAGTGCTTTTTATTCTCATTAGCTCACAGAGTTAGTGCCATGAGGAGTGAAAGCCAGTTTCTACCCTGCGTATCACAGCCAATTACTCACCATGTTCGGTCTCCAGCAGCACTCAGTTATAACCGCCAGGCAAACTCTCAAGGCAATGAGGCTGCACAGATGAAAGGAAACCATTGCATCAAGGCAGTGGAGTCAAGGGCCATAATTTGGCCTTAATCACCACTTAGAGTGATTTAAGCCAAAAAGTAAACCAGATTTTTAACTGCCTGGTTGATTCGTCTATCTGTAAAATGAATACATTTGCCTGAAAGACATTAAAACATACAGCAGGTCTCCAAATATGTATAAATTATTCATATAATGATGGATACACCACTGCCAGCACATTACTAACACAGGAAAATCTGAGTTTTTTCCAAATGTGAATCTTTTGGGCCAAACAACTCCATTTAACTTTGTCTGCAAAAAAATTCCACTGTAAAGACATTTCAGAACACCTTTTCTCTGACATCTAAGTATTTATATGAAATTGTTCTTTCATGTAAATATTTAGAGCTTTATCCCAGATAGAAGTGAAGAAAAATATCTAGCAAATGTCATTTCATGACTAGGATTTTGGATTAGAAAGATGTGTAAAAGATGAAAAAGAAATGACAACTCTAAAGCATCGAAAACATCTGCAGGTCTGCACTGTGTCATAGATCTTTATCCCCCTAGGGTATCTGTTTCGTACAAGATAAACAGACTACTGCAGTTGCTAGCTAAAGCAATCCCTTTAACTCAGACTTTCTTTTTCCCATTTTTAGTACTCAAAAGGAAGCCTGACCAGCAGTCCTAGCCGAAGCTCATATTCAATAGGTTCTGTTATTTGCAACATTTCCTGAAAAAGTACTTGAGTTGCATTAGTGTCATCCTTTCACTCCCTTACTTGGCAACAGAAAGACCTCTTCTGAATGGATTTCTTGCATCAGGACAAGAGTCGGCTCTCAGCCTACACTTTGTTCTGGTTTGTTTTGGGGTTTTTTTACTTATAAAATTCAAAGCTCCACTCAGATTTCACTGGATTTCCTACCTGGACTCAGAATGAGTTTTCTGTACAGTGACAAGCAGGAATGGAGTACACCAGATGCTGAGCCATCATAACTTTGCTACCCTATTTTTGAATTGCAGTCCTAAACTTAAAAAAAATTCTTTGCTAATCCAAACCAGAAAGAAACCTTAAGAAATGGCAGTGTTACTTTTTCATGCATTCACTTGTTATCTGGAGAAGCAACAGTTCTCCACGTGAATCAGAATGCAGAGTCTTGCTCTTTCTGTGTTACAGAAATGCCGTTTGACTATGTCATTATACTTCATCCTAGAAATACACTTGCAAGTAATCACACTGTTGTCATTTGCTTTCCACAGAAGCCCACATGTTATTAAAAAAGAAAATCATATTCATGAGCAAAGCTGTTTGGGAGAAACATCTTTAACTGCCCATAAAATGCAGTAAAAAAAAAATCTGTCTGTTTTTTCTAAGAGGTATCATGATTGTGACTTTGACCATTTACAGTGACTCCATTTCCACATTATACTGTCTCTGAAATAACTTTAATATCATGGAAACATAACGAATGAGTAACTGCTGTAGTACCAGCAGATTTACTGCTGCTCCTCTAGGTATGTGCCTAACTAGCCTTAACATGGAAATTGCTATTACTAGCTTTTGCTTCAAACATCTGGCTGAAATTCAGCATTGTTTTCCTCAGAGCAGGACTGATAAAGTTTTATTCCATGATGGAGAGAGAGTTTTCTTTGGTTTTATGAAATCAGGTTTCATTAAAATGCAGCCCTCTTTCAAGGAGCACAGGAGAGCTATCAGTCCGTTACTGAGATTCCAATGGCACATCCATTTAATTGTGCCCCTCCACTGCAGGTATTTGCATGTCTCTGATTATCCTATCTCTCATTATCTGTTTCCTATCTCCAGTTACAGCCAAGCTTAGTGGGTACAGCTCCACTACCACACTGGAGCTCATTTACCCCAGCATGCGTGAGGAGGATCAAGCTTATCTTTCCTTTTGCATCCCATTTTCAACACAACACAACATCTATTCTCAACAGTGCCTAGGTCTATGAAGTTTAGCAGGAAATTCATAAACATCCCCATTGCTAGTGACTAAGCGATGAGTTTTGCAAGGAAGGACTCTCACAGTCCCCTGCAAATGTGTTCTTGTATCTTATACAATCGTAAGACATAGATACACTATACACAAATGTACTCGATACCGTATGTACTGCTTTTGATATATTTCACAATCTGTGTTATTTCAGTGTTTTTCCAGGCAATAAAGTCAAAGAGAGCTAATATAAAAGCAGATTACTTTTACTGCATGGGGACTATTTTCCACTTCTAAAATAGGATTAAAACAGAAAATTGAGAAAACTGAGAAATCTGACTGACCCATCAAGGATTTGAAAACCTAATCTTTCATAAATGGACTTTCATATAAATTAAAATAACTCCATATAACAGTAAGCAAAGAATGGGCCACTGCTACCTACAGCACAGGTGTATTGAAAGAAACGCACTGGAAGCTGTCCCGTATTGTAAAACAGTCTGTCTCAGTCTGCAATTTCCAGAACACGGTTGTGAGTTTTTGTGGTGTGCAGACAAGGTCCTTTTCATATATATCATCAAAATCATCCCAAAATTTTGAACTGGAGAGCAAAGAGGAAGTTTAATTCAAAAACAGGCTTGCTAAGCCTGGTCAGCTAAATGACATTACCTTTTACTGCAGGCTCACTACTGCATCAAAGCTAGGGGAGAAAATTATGTAAAATTCGATGTCTGCTTGTAGTTCATATTATTTAAAATTTAGCATACAAGAGATAACTTTTAAAATGAAAACTCCCTGCATTTAATGGAAAATGAAGGATTGGGTCATAGTTCCTGGAAATCTAAGGCCTGAATGGCCAATATCGCAGCGAATTAATTAGATACTGCAAAGGTAAATATAGAGCCAGGCTTTTAATATTCAGTGTGAGCACTTCAATTAAAAAAATTTAAGGTATTTAACAGCCAGTCCAACAAGTTCACACTGGGACTTTTTTTCATCTACAGTAGACATTATATATCTGGCATCACAACTGACTTGTAGGGGACAGATATGGGTCTGAAAAGGCTCACCACAGAGAGCCCCAATTACATAAATGTGAGTAGAGGCCACTCTACTAAAATAACTTCCTCAGTTTCCTTAGACGTGTTGATGGATGGGGATAATAGGATGGAGAAGGAGGCAGCGAGCACATGTTCATTATTGCCACTGAATCCCCTTGGGGCGTCACCGAGATGGCTACAGGCAGAACGCCCCGGCAGTGCAGATCCCGCGCAGCCGGGCTCACAAGGCCTGCACAGCCACCAGCGGCACAAATCCCCCACTGGATTCAGAGCTTCTGCACAGACCCCCAGAATCTGCGAGATTCAGAGGCACATTGCATGAGGGATAACAGAAATTCAGCCTTTTCCCTGACAGTGCAGCAAGGAGAAAGCTCTGTGGGGGAATTGCCATGGACTTTTCCTCTCCTGAGTTTTTATAGCGCAATCTGGGAACAGTACTACCAGCTTCCTTCCAGCTTACCATTAAGCTGACAAGCCTCCTCAACATCCAGCTGAGGCAGTCACTGTGCAGATGGGGACACTGAAGGGCAGGAAATTAAAAGTCGTATTTCAAAAAATGTCTCAGATTTTATTACCTGATTTTTGAAGGGTTTTCTATAGAAATCTAGAGTTTGTTTTTAAGTAGTAGTTGATACAAAAAGGTGTTCGATCTTCTTGAATTCAGAAATAGTAAATGGCCAATATTAGATACTTATAAAGTGTAGAGGATCTAAAAGTGAAGGCCACATTTAAAAGCAGGAACTTCACTCGTTTGCCCAAAGTCCAACACTAAATTAGTAACTGAGAACAATTTTATTTGTTTGCAAGAGTTTCTGTATGCACAAATAAAATAATGCCTTTACCAATGATGTGAAAGGCAGATGAGAATTCAGTAATGCATTTTCCTGGCAGAAAATACACCACTCAGCACTAGCAGAAGTATTGAGTATGGTCTTTTTGGTTAAAGTTCATTGCCTGTTTCTGAAGAATGCAGGCACATATTCATCAAACTAAGTAAAAATCTACCAGCTTTGCACTTTCAAATGATAACCACTTTCTAACCACTTCCATAGCACCCAGGCATTCCTTGTTCACAACAGAGCACAAAAGCTTTCCCGCGGCTGGAAATGATCAGTGTGGTTATCAGGCTCTACAGGTGACATGACACAGACTCATTTTGCACAGCTTGTGATAAATGCATTGCTGTCACAGTCAATATTTTGATATCTCCTGGGATGAATACAGGGTTCTTCAGGTGCCAAGAGAAACACCAGCTATCCAAGGAACAGATCACTGAAAATCTGTAGGAGGCTTTACATTTGCAGCTGCAGACAGACACACATTTCCATCATAAGAGAAGCTGGAATTCAGCACCAGCTTTGCATTGCTAAAGGGACTGGCATCAGCTGAGGAGCTTATCTAAATTGGTGACCAGAGGCCATAAATGACATAGAAGAATTTTCTTCCTCTCACAATGGAGAATTTTGTTGCTCATACAAACCCTCAGTTTTGCCACCCTATTTAAAGTGGTAGCCATGTGTCCACTACACTGCTAAATGTTAGTAGACTGTTTTCTTTAATATAACAATCCTTTTCAATGGCATATTGTCATGGGCCAGATGGCATTCTTTATGTTCTTCTTTCTCAGAGATAACACCTGCTCTAATCATACTGCCCAAATTCTCCTTATTTCAGCTAGCCCATACTAGTTTTCAAAGAAATGTATCTTTTCCTGATTCCATTGCAAACTTATGCCATTCTATTAGTGAATTGCATGAAGTCGTTGCAGAATATATATTACATCTGGAAGGTTTCTAGCAAATGGAAGCGTATTTCGAAACAACAACTCTCAGTAATGAGACACAGAAACAGCTATTCACGACAGCAGAATGAGATCTCACACTATAAACCTTTACATTATTTAAGTAATTTGGAGATGCTTTACATGCGATTTGTTTCCTAAATAAACCCCCCAAAAATCCATTCACAAGAACTAAGTATCCAGCTTCACACAAATTAAGAGTGAATTTCTTTGGGAAGTTAGAAGGTAATTTAAGTCAAAAACCTTTTCCTTTTTTCTATCTCCAGAATTTTTCATAGTTTTTCGTAGCGTATAATGCATAACTGTAAGACTGTTACAACTGTGTAGTTTGTAATTAGATTTTACATTTACTTTGTATTAATTTAGACAGAATTTTCAAACTATGTAGACATAGCTTTAATATGCAAGGCTTAAGTGACTTGAGAAGCCTACATTTTCAAAAACATCTAGACCTTTAGTATTTGTTATTCAGACTGTGTCTACCCTGGACCGTTTAGACACTTCTCTGCTTATGCTCCAAGTCAAGTGGATGGGAGCCAGCTTTAGTCCACTCAGCATGTGATGCAGCTAATGTAGCTGCATTAGCAGGACATTGTATCTGAGACAAACTACAGTGCCTTCTATTAGCTTAGAAACAACATTATTTTAATATGGCCAGCTGGCTGCTAGATCAGACATGGTTCACATGTGGCCAGTCCAGAGAACAGCAGGAGTGAGCCACCTGCATGCACCCTGTTTTGCAGGCATACATTAAGTTACTGACTACTTAATCACGTAAGCCTCATAATACCAAACAGGGCTCTGTGCAAGTATCTTTAAAATTTGGACCCTAATTGTTCTTTTCTTCTCTGAACATATTTACGAGAACAAGTGTTCAGACCCACTCTATTAGTTTCAGAAGACATATGGTACTATTTCTGCCGTTGGACTAGTTCACTGCTGTGACTGTGTGTATTCAAATATACAAAACCATCAAAATGTAGCTGTGAAATTTCATGCTAACTTATGGGCCCAGTCTTTTCTGTGGAAGATACCGCTGCCAATTTCAAGATCCCCATGACATTACAGCAGTGATTTGCAGCTCTGTGTAGAGTGGGATGCACAGTCTCATCCCTCCTTACAAGGGTAAGGTGAGAGCTGATCAAAAGTAAAATCAACAAGCCAGATGGACGCTCAGCTAGTAAGAAACTAAATGAACTGTTTGTGTCCCTGTTAACTGCAATGAACATCTGGGAGGTTCCCATAGCAGCGCTATTCTTTGAAAGGGAAGAATGTGAGGAACTGCATCAAAATTAAAGCACAGAAAAGGAAACAAACTGACAAAAGGGAAAAAAAATCACTAGGACCAGAAAGTATTTTTCCAAAAGATCAAAAAAAAATAGGAATATGAACTTGTTGGGCAACTTAACATAATGTGTAATTTACTGTTTCAGCCAATATTCCTGCCAGAACAGCAGAGATGAGGATGATCAGTATTAAGGAATAACTTCCCCAGAACACAGTTTCAATTTTAGAAAGAGCTGACAGGAGGGAGGGACAGGGTGGTGGTTCTTGTGTTCTACCCTCGCTGCACACACGGTGCTGAGAAGGTTTATGACTCATTACTTCTCTCAGTTCAAGAACTGAGGCTGCCAATGCAAGCAAGCAGGTTTAAGAAAAGGAAAACAAAACAAAACAAAACAAAACAAAGTACCACCTCTCTTTACACAGTGCACAGTTAAACTGTGGACCAGTTTAAACATAGCCAGTTTACACTGTAGGCACAGAAGGTTCAAAAAAACAATTAGATAAATTTATAGGAAATGGGTCCATTAGTCACCATTACACATAATAGTCCATATGCAACTGCTAGTTCAGGAAGACCAAGCTGTTTTCCAGATGCCTAATTTTCCACAGTGAGTTACTGTTGGGAACAATAAGCTGAGCTATCGGGCTTTCAGTCTGACTAATACGTTACTTATGCTCCTATCTCATATTCATATGTTCCTTGCGCTGCCATCTGTACTGCACATATGCGGTCAAAGTTTCCTGGTAGCAAATAATAAGTTACAATTCAAACTAAGTTTGCCTCATGCAAAACTTGAACTAGTGTTTCTGGTAAAAGCATTAGACCTGCTTCCTTCCAATCTAAGTCAAGATATATAATAAACAAATCCTGCTCTCCACAGAGCTCAAAACACAAGACAGCAGTCCACATTAGAAACCATTCTGGTCAGCTCTCAATAGCGTGACATTGGCTTTCCATCTCTAAGCTGAACCACAATGTCATAAATAGAGCAAATAGCTTTAGCATCAGCTGCAACTTTTTCCAGTGCTAATTCAGACATTAGGAAACCCTATTTAATAAACTTGAAAGGGACCACATATTAAATGGTTCATTGAATTTCCGTCTGACTCTAGGATGAGACATACTATCTCACTTACAAAGTACTCAGCTGCTTCACCTTTCCCTCATTTGCATGACTCTGTGCTCAGCTAGGAAGCTAAAACATGACAAAGAAAGAAAATTCCTGAGTTTACTCTCTCCCTTCTGAATAAAATCTCGCCTGTATAATCAGCACATCTTTCATAGATTTTTTTTTATATGGAAGAAGTTTCTTTTTGGTTTCATATCTCTTTGCATTATTTTTATTTATTGCTATATCTAATGTACTTTGTAACTTACTTTCTTTAGAAAAAAAGCCTTCAGAAAGGGCAAGAATTATAAAGTATCCATCTCCTGAAACCTTTCCCTTCTTTCGCATCTTTGTATGTGTAATATGCAAAAGTAATACCACTGCTGAGAAAACTGCATTTCAGTTTAAAAACACTGGCAAAAATCCTACTGGATGCCACACTTTCACAAACCTGAAACATATAACAGATTTTAAAACAAGGCAAAAGAAGCAAACTTCTAGTTTAAACATCAATAAAACATATTAAAAAGTAAAGTAAGGCACAAAGCAAAAAGTTAATAGTGATGTTATAAGATTTAAACCGAAAATGAATGACAATAGACACTGAAGGAATTGGTGAAATAGCCAGTGGCGTTATAGACATTAAGAACATTCTTAACAACAAATTCTGAAAAAAGAACCTGTAAGCAAAGCTTACACTAAGTGCTTCATACAGATAATAAAATCAAATACCAATTCAAAAAAGTAAAGCATACTTCTTAATTCTTTGTCCTATATTTAAAACAAAGCACTTAAAGATTCATCCCATCTGACACTGTGAACAGAACAAAAATGCACAATCTGTAATAAAATAAAATGTGAGGTAGCATCTGGAAAAATTAAATACTTTCAAATCAACAGGCCCAGCTAATTAGCTGAGAAACTCTCTGAACCACTAATGACAATTTTTTAAGAAAACTTGAAAAGTAAGGAAATTCTCAAGTACAAAATCCTCCCGATGTAGTTGCAGTGTTTACCAGTGGCAAGGGCAGCTGCAGAGGAACTAGAAGCCGGGCAGCCTTGTTCCTAGCCTGGAGCAGTTAACTTGCAACTCTTCCAGCAAAGACTCAATACCATCAACGCCAGTCAACAGCCAGAATATAACAACTGATGTTTTCCCAGTAAGCTGTTCATGGGAAACCAGCCTGCTGCCTTTTTAGAAAGATTACGTAGAGGCTTGATAAAGGCAGTGATGTCAGCACAGTACACTTGGACTTCCCCAAGGTACTTGACTTAAAATGAAATAAACTTGCATGTGGGGGATTAGAAAGGACATATTAAATATTTTTAAAAATGGCTTAAGAGATCTCCCAGTGTATTGGAATGGGCAGACCACTGACTGGTAATTCTCCACAAGGATTATATTTTTTAAAATCAACAATTTATTTGATAAATGCTGGTGGATTCTTCAGAAATCTGCTGATCCATTATGGGATAGTAAATGATGGCTTATGAAAGAAGACATGTTACTACTGTCAGAGCTAACTGAACAGTCATAATCTAATCAAATGCATTTCAATACCACAAATGCCAAGTAGTACACATGGGAATAAAGAATGCCTAGAGGATAAGAAATTACCTTGGAGAATAACGACACAGACAAACCTAGAGGTCACTGAAAACTCCTGCTTCAATTTGTCTTTGGTGCTAGGCTGTAAAAGAAGAAAGATATATAAAAAAAGCTGGAATATCAAGTGACTGTAAGAAAGACCTCTTGCCTCTGAGGAGGGCACTGATACAACTGCTACCAGAGCCTAGAATTCACGTTCTCATAGCAGCTCAGAAACACTGGAAAGAGGACCACAAAAATATCCCAGATTAAAAAATAAATCTCACAATTTAAGGCTGAAGGAACTCAAGCTATTTACCTTAATGAAAAGCAGGTTGTCAAGACACTTGATCACTGTGTCTACGAACTTTTACGTGATGAAGAAAACTGACTGCTTTACAGGGAGAGGTGTAAGTAAAAATAGTGGACAGAAGGTGAAATTGTACAAATTCAGCTTTGAAATATGACACAATGCCATCATATAAGGTTAATTACATACTGGAAGATGCAAGGCTGTGGACCTTTCAATTTTTGAAACTTAATTAAATTTTTTTTAAACATATTTTAAACATTCATGATAGATGAACATGGAAGGATGGTTTTCATGATCTAATTTGGAGCAATTTTATAACAGTTTAAAAATTGACAGTGAACATAACAGTTGTGAATTACTAAGGATAAATTTGACATAGAAAATCTTTCAAGTTCTACTTTTGTAGGTTCAAACAATCTTTATACTGTTGACAGAAAAAAAAATAATACTAGAAATATACACATAAATATTTATTACATTTTCTAATAAGAAAAACACTGCACAGTACCCAAAAAGAGGAAGTCAGTTATTCCAAATTCCTATGGAGAGTACAGAAAATTAGTAGATTACAAAATCAGCTTTCATGCTGGAAAACTTATTTTTCTACATTGAAGCCTGCAGGAATTTCAGCATTTTCCTAGATTCATGGCTATTGACTTACAAAGTTATGGTTAATTACAGGAGAAGTTAGACAGGTATTGGTTCAATACTCCAACTCAACAAGGATTTTTTGTTAAACAACATTGTTCACATCACATCCCACTAGCGTAAAACCCAACTTTAAATCCTAGCATCGACATTAATGATTGAACGGGGGCCCTACCTTCGTTCTTCAGACTTTCTCTGTCTAGGGATGAGTTTCCAGTCATTGCCCTAAATTCTACAATGGTTTTTGGCAGAGGTATAAGAAATTTCCTAAATCTGCCTACAGGATATTTTCTAATGGAAAATGAAACTAATACTTCTTCAATTGTGATAGAGATTTTCATGGCAAAAATGCTTTGTATGTCAACTCATCATTTCTCTAGCAAAGCAAAAATGACAGTTCCATGACTTTGGAAACTGTTTCTCCTGTAATTTTTTTCTTCTGTGGATATAAGTCACACTTAAGAACAAATACAGCAGAATTTCATCTACTGTAATCCAATCACTGACTTCAGCATCTTGAAGACAAGGTCCTCAGACATTCATCAGAAGATCGAAGGGAGTTGGGGATATCATTATAGTTGTTTTCTTTCCCCTTCCTGGAGAAGCCTGGTTCAGTTGGTTCCTGCCCTCAATGTAAATAGGAGCAGTCCCAAGGCTGTTGCAAATCTGCATTAGCTTCACCTCACTCTTTGAATGGCTTCTGCCAACAAAACATATGGTGAATAAGCAAATATCTCCTCCTCCCATATCATGACAGTCCCTCAAAACCAAAACAAAACCAAAATCAATACATCAAGAAGGTAAAAGGAGCTGGTATGGAGCTGACTGTACCAGCTATGCCCCTGCCAGAGATTCCTCCCAAAGAGGGGAGGCTCCAGCTGCCTATTTCCAGCAGTTTTCCTGCTCTTTAGCACCACACAAGAGCTGGATCAAAAGTTGAGGGTTTGTGCAAAATACTGGAAGTGAGCCAGACGTCGATAGCAAATAATAAATTCATCCAGAGGTCCATTCTCAGCTCAGCAAGCTGGCTGGCTTTTAAAAAGCAGTTTCTCTCTGTTCACTAAATCAAAAGAACTTTTTTTCTAACAATATGGGAAATGTTATTTTTTCAAAAAGCACTATAGGAGGGATTCTCACTCCTCAAAAGCTTTTGTCAGAAGGTGGTACCACTATATCAAGCCTCAAACACTAATGTTAAGCCCCAAGCATTAACAGGCAGCAATTCCCGGAGAATTCATCTTAAAAAGTATTCAGAAATATATTACACAAAAACACAGTAGTAACCAAATACTACAGGAAATAGCAGAAGGTACCTCCACAGCCAGGGAAGTGACTTCTTTTGCAGGGAAAATGTTCTATTTTGCTATTTAATTTGATGTACTCTCTTGTAAACAAAGGCATCTCTGGATTTTCATGTTCATAGAAATACTCTGCCTTCTGTAGTGTATGATAGAAACAGCTCATTCCCATTTTGCCTTTCTTGCTAGAATTGTCTTTGTAAGCCTCAACTTTCATTTATTCTATTGACCTGCTTGCATTATTCAAACACCAAGAGTATATGTAGTTTAATATTGCCACATAAATTCCAGTGTCAGGTCTTAAAAACTATGTTTCTGTTACGGAACAGCTCAGGAACTTGACTATAATTGAAAAATAATAACCAGCCAGGCTTGAGAAATAGACACATTCAGTGGATGGTTAGGAATATTATCCCCTAAAAGCCAGCATCTGAACATAAGCAGCAGCAGATCGGTGTACCCATTTCAGTTACTCTAAATGTTATTTTAGCTGCCTCTGAATTTTCTCCCCCCACAATATTTTCTTACAGTCTTTTTGCACTCTCACATTAACATTTCAATAAAAATATGACAAAAAATCCAGAAGGTCTGAACTTGATGGATGAGGATGCAAAGAAGGGTGAATGAGTGAATGTAAATGTGCCTAAAATGTGCTGTCTGCTGCTGAACTACTAATTTGAAGGGGTTTGTGAAAAGTATTAAAATAGAACTAAAGATACGTCTCTGATATTTTAGAAAATATATTCTTTAACACAAATGGGAAAAACAGGTATTTTCTTTGTTATGTAACTATCCCATAAATACTATTCAGTAATCTGATTACAACTTGATAATGGAAAGCTGATGAGGTATTTATTCAAATCAAACTTGGACCATTTGTCTTTTTAAAAGTCAGCATGCATTCTGGTGCTCTTAGAAGCAAATTTTTTCCAGGACTGTAAGTACGTTGGAGAAGAAATTCCCTTCCAGAAAGCTCCATCATTATTGTAACAGCTTTACGAATACACTGAATCCATCTCAAACTCACAACCCAAGTCCTACAGAGTATTGCTTTGTAAACATTAAATGGCAATACTATATATTTCTATGCTAAATGAAAAAGGTTATGTTAACATTATGTTAATGTTACCAGCTTAAGTACTCAGACTTTTTGCACTGGTTATAACACACCTTCAGTATGTAATTCAATGTATTAAAATTTTCTACTTTAACCTCAGTAAATTTCCATGTACTCATTCCCTCACACAGAAAGTGTAATACTGAACAAATTGATACACGTATATTTGAGGTTGAATGGAAATTTTCCTTAGATATCATTAGATTATTAAAGACCATCATAACGCGTATACAGAAAGAGTGAAAGTAATTTAAACATAGTATCTTTATTTTCACCTGATCTCTCAAAACATAAATGTGCAATCAACCTGCACTGAATTTTTTTAAAGAATAAAAGCATATGGCCCTCCTGGGCCGTACTCTGTTGGAAAGGAGGGCAGCTGGGGTTAACCAGGCAGCCGCGCTTTTGAAGCCCCACACCAAACTGGTGGGCATCAGCAGGTGCTGTGGGAGGGCTGCGCTTCTGCTGCCGCTGCGATGGACACAGAGGTGACCCACGGGAACCTGCCTGTAGATCTGAGAGCTGACCTTGCTTCTCCAGGTTAATATACATAATATATTTACCTTTAAAAGGAATGTAAATATCTCTTGACCCCTAAGCAACTTTGCTGTCCCCTACAATTGGGTTTTTAGATGTGCCTGCAATTTAAATCCTTCAGTATTTTAAATCAGATTTATATCGATTGAAATGTACTAAACTGAACAAAATAGGCTGGGCAGAATATTCCAGAAAGACAATACAAAAAGCCTCCATAAATCATGAGAAACCAAAGAGGTCAGAGAATGGCAAAATTAAAAGGCAGTGGTTGAACATGTATAGAATAAGATCTGAAACAGCATTACTTAAGATCATACCAGTTCACAATCCATTTTGTTAAATTAAATGCAAATAACTTTAAACTTAGGATGGTAATTCTCTTGAAATTAGATTTGTTTTGTAGATTTCAAGAGTCAGTACAAGTCTAAGACTAAAGAAAATCAGCTTGCTAATTTAAAGTTACAGACATTTAAGGCAGCAAATCCTGGGCCTGATTCAAGTCAGATTGGATCAGCTCAAACCTAGATGCTCCGAACCTCCCAGCATGCTAAAGGGCTTTAGCTTTGACTGGCTCTAACAAACAAGAAAAGTTTCAAATTCCTAATGTCACATGTACCTTAATATGAGAAGAGTGTAGTCTGAAAATACTGGGTCATTTTTACTTTTTAGACAGCTAAGATTCAGAGTATGATACCTACCAAAAAAAGCCAATCTTTAAGATAGCTAAATATTATTTTTTTAAAACTTGTAAGTATTTAAAACTGGCAAGCTGGTCCGGTAAAAGAACAGATGTCTAACAGCATAACTAAACGTTCAAAAAAAATCACTGCCATGTACTCACATGGTATTATTTTACTTTAATTAAAACTAAATTAAAACCAATCTTTTTTTTCAGCCCAAACAATACTAGTGGTCCTCAGCCTGACTAATTTTGCGTAGTTTTATCTAGAATACCAGGGATTATTTTTTCAAATAAGAAACAATACAGCCTTTCACCTCAAATCAATTCAGAACTGATTGATAAGAAAATTAAACCTTGGCCAGAAAGCAATTGGGGATTTGGTTTTTTAGCCAATAGGGAAAAGCTCTGGAAAATTACGGTGTGCAGAGACAGCTGTTGCTATGGAAACTGTTTTGCAACCTTAAATGTGATGGCAAGTACCAGGTGTTTGCTGTAATGAGGCTTTAAGGTAATTATGAAATGTAAATAAAGTTTGTTGCCAAAGTAAGTTAGCAGGAGGATGGGTTGAAACCCCGTACGTCTCTAAGCCTGGAGGACAAACCCTTCTCTGGGGCCCGCGGGGGAGATGCAGGGCCGCGGCGGCCCACGCGTGAGCTGGGCTCACAAGCCACGCGGGCCCAAAGGAGGCCGAGCACTGCTGCGGCCCCACCGCCCCAGCCCCCCGGAGCCGTACAGGGTAGGTAGGGAGCTGGATGTGGCTAGCAGAGGGTCTGGGAAGCCCCTACAGAGAAGCCAAAAGCACCAGGTCCTCCAGCATGCTGTGAGTTAGGGTGTTATCCTAGAAGGGGTTGTCCCAAAGAGGGCACATTTTGCAAGTCCAGGAGGCAGGAATGCAGAAGGTTTAGTGAGCAAGGCTTGGGGTGTTCACATGGCAGAGGAAGAAGAGAGGCAGCATGGGGCCTTGGTTCGATAAGGCATGGAGAGGCATGTAAGATGACTTGCACAGAGACAGCAGGCTCCTGGTTAGGGAAGACGTTCAGAGTGTAGTAGGTGCGTAAAGGACCTCTGGAGAGACATGAAGACCAAGTAATGAAAATCTCCTGAGCACCAAGTTTGGCTGTGTCAAATAAAGTGGGTCCCTGTCTCTGAGCTCAGACATTTACCAGAGAGCTCACGTGCCCTTTAGAAAGGGCATCTGCTTTTCGGGGCAGGGGCAGCATGAAACTCACACCGCTAACTCACGTTTTGCATAGCTGCTCCCACAGCTTTTGCAGTTGTGTGCTCCAGGTCTGCAAGCGACTCCCTGGCCACAACAGGCGTGTGGGATCCACAAGCCAGAGAAATCATCTCTCTGCACTGCAGCTAATGGGGCAGGGCGCTACTACCAGCAAACAGGGCCCCACATTCAAAGGAGCCCAGCTGCACAGCCCACTTCCTAGCTACAAGTATGCTTTTCCTTATTCATAACCAAATGATTGCCTCTAATGCAATTTAACACTTGGAGTCCCAGGGGTCAGAACAGAAAACAAGGCAAAAGAGACTTGTCTGGAGTAGGAGAATTGAGTGGAACAGCTCATACTGCTTTTGCATCTTGCCGCACACACACCAGCCGGGGCTCACTCTGCTCTGTGCTGGGCCCTGCCAGCACCACCCCTGCTCCCCCAAGCCCTGCTGGGCAGCACCGTGCCTCTGCCACCTCGCTCGCCCCTGAAACAGGGTGCTCCACAGGCAGATCTGCCCCTACAGTGCAGTGCAGAACAGCAAATAAAAACCTTTAGTAGTTCTCATCACTCTCGTTTTGCTGACTAACCGCACATTGCTGTGCCATCAGGCCTTTTTGTTTTTCATTTCATCCACAGTGTAGAAGTTAGCATGAGCTACCAAGCCCACAGCCAAGACGAGACAAAGGGCAGAATAAATAGGATCTGAAACTTCATCCAAGAAAATTCTACATGACTAAAACACAGAGGGCAAAATTAATGGCTTTTTGATTTTTTTTTTTAACATGAAATAAAACAGAGGAAAAGAATATCAAATGCACACACGGGAGCAAATATAAAAATTTTGTGCTATAACAATACTGTCATCTTGAAAACAAATCCTTTTGTAAGCATTTGCTCTTAAACTGCAGCAATTCCATACTTTTTTCAACAGCAACATATTATTGCACTAGGCTCTTCCTGTTTCATCTATAACATTGGAGATCTGAATGATTTATTATTACATTTTCCCCACAATGTTCATCACATGATTCATCTGAAATATCTTTTTCATTGCTAAAAATCTTATTATATGCCACTTTTATACTGTCAACTGAAGATTTCAATACTGGCTCAACTTCTTCAGGATGCTGAGAAACAATAACAGGTAATTTCCTCCTGTGCCCTGCCATCTTACATATCAAAATGAATCTGCTGTTTTTCCAAGGTATTTTAGGAGACTGTGATGTGTTCATTTTTACATGACTTCAGTCTCCAGTTCCTAAGACACACTTTAACAACTGGCACTATGAAGGTAACTCGTATGAGCATTGCTGAGTCAGAGCCCAAATCTGGTATTATTGAAAAGATAACGGCATTTTCTCCAAATCATGGCTTTTTGGTAAATACATCTTTACAACCTTTTCTTGAAGAAGACTCTAAAAAGTTTCTTTTCTGAAATTTAACTCTGTTTCTATCAGACACTATGGGATTTCCTAGCTATTCAAACCAGTGCTCAGAAATTCTGGACATGTACGTCCATAAACCATCACAGAGCCATGTCTGACACTCCAGGGTGACAAGAGCGGGTGTTTCCACTAGCCAGGATAACCCACCTGCATTCAGCTGATCTGGCCCTCGGGGCAACTCTGGCCATTCAGCAAAAGGAGAGGACTGTAGAAAAAGAATGAACCACATGGGCATAAAATAGTTTCTACTTTACTTTTAAGAAATGTGGCTCATGTCACAGTATTACATGATGGATATGGATATTAATACAGAAAAGGAAAAGAGGAAAAGCCCACAAAACCCATAGAGACACAGAGGCTGCTAGGAGAGTTCAGAATGATTTGGCTGTAACTCACCAGTCACCCCGCTGAAAACAGCATGTTCTCCTGACATCACTGGCCCGTGAGCCTCCCACCGAAGAAGGACAGAGAGCTCTCAGCCCATGGCAGCACGAGGGCCTCATGCTCTGCCCACCTTGTGAAGTGATGGATGGAGAAAAAAGTACTTCTGGCTTCCGTGCCTACAGGGAAGAAGTGAACTGGGTCTCTAGAGTCATCCTCACAGCTTCCCCCATCATGCGGCAAAAAAAATTTTCTACTGGGAGGAACGACCAGGTTTGCCATGAGAACAACGGGTTCACGGAGGGCCCAGCACCAGCAGTGTTGGCTGCCTGACCGCCGGTTCCACACTCAGCATGAAGCTGATGGTCCTTTCTAGGCTTTTCTGCCTCCAAGCTTGCTGGATTTCCAGGTATGGAGAAATTTTCAAGCAACTTTACAGCCACCAGTGGGGGATATTTTCACACCTACATATGAATACCACCGTCACTTCTCCTGTCTTCCTCCCCAGGGATGACTGAGCAGGGATGCTGGTGTGAATCATGATATGTCTGCATAAGCTGATGAAGAAATAAACCAGCTGGGACACGTTAAATGTATACATGGTCTCATTCAAGTATTTGAAAGCCCTGCTTAGCCTACACTGGGGAAAAGGCTGGCCAATTCTTTTCTCCTGGGAGGCAGACACTAGACATTAAAGAATGTGTACTGTCTTCATTAATGCAACTTTAAAGCCTAAATGATATCTTTCTTCTGCATATGTAAATGCTATCTTGGAATACTTATTTGTCATTCTCATCATGTACTCATTTGCACTGCTAAGCAAGAGCATGTAACCTATGTTTTATTTATTTATAGGTACTTATATTAATACAGATTTTTTTAATCAAGTATAATTTTATGGGTTGCTCTATTTTGGTTTTAATTTCTGACCTCAGCAGTACACAGTTTATTAGACATTCTGATGCTCAGAGGAAAGTATCTGATTTCCTGTACAGGAAGTTGGGCATTAAAATACCTGGGAGTCATTTCCAATCATTTTACTGATTTTGCAACAGTGCATTAGCACCCTAACCTCTCTGAGCAACTGTAAATGTTTATGTAACAATAAAATGAACATAA